>NC_079294.1:20674079-20977109 GCF_023638135.1 Falco biarmicus | reverse complement strand
AGGTTTTTAGGTCATCTGAAACAAGGGGCAATAAATGTTTGTACCAGGGGTAATTTGACTTCCAGATGGTAACTAACACTGCTGTCTGTCATCTGTGTGCACTTTGCCTCACTCAAATGATTCCTTAGTTGAGGAAACAGATGACAAACATCATGGCAATGGTGGCTTGTAGATTGCTCACAATCCTGGTCCTGTTGGGTTATTTCTTGTTAGTGTTCAGTTTTTTTTTTTTTTTAATGTAATGTGATGCAGGATCCAGGATCTGCTGGTTTTGTTATTCTTACTGCATCTGTTCATGCATATACTGCAGTAGAAATTATTTAGACATTCCCTAGGTAAAGAATAAAATATCCTGAGTGTCACATATCTGAAAAAAAACCAGGGTAGGTCAAAAAACAAACAAGACTCAACAGCCATGCATTTTACTGCGTAACGGTTAGGAACAATTACCATCTATCAGCTGTGATAGTACGTTGAATTGCAAATGTTTTGCTTAGCAACTGTTGCAAAGGAAAATTGTCGGGCAACAGCAAAATTAGGAATGGTGAGTACGGAAGGCACTCTTTTTAAGAGACGAGCTGTACTCTGACTATTATCTGTGACTAAATGATTCGGCATTTTCTTACACAGACATGCAAGAATGAGCATTTATGAATATGTATCAAAGCAAGTTCAGTCTAATCCCCTAGCTTCATAAGTGTTCTTGCTGGCTTTCTGTGTGCAGTAGATACCTCTAGGCAGCTTCCCAACACAAGACAGCAGATTCAAAGAGCTTGATGTGGTACTAACTTCTACTTCCAGTACTTGGGCAGCAGCAATGAATTTGGGTAGACATCCAACCGTGGTAACTGAAGAATGGTGTTTGACTTAGTCATTCTCCATCATGGAACCATTCCTTTTCCCCTAAAGTAAATCACATACCTGAGAGGATGGTGACCAATACCATGTTTGAGATTTCCCTCCTGTGGAACTGCACCAAGGTTGGTGGTGGTGTAAGTGCATATGTGAATGAGGTGCTGGTGTGTCCACTTTAAAGTACATAGCAGGACAGAGCAAAATGATGAGTGATGCACCATGTATTGTCTGCAGAAGTGCTTGGTCAAGGAGTATTGGCTGTGGAGCCACCTGAACGGAGGATGAGCCTGCAGTGAAGAAAGCTTTAATTTTGTCACGTATAGGTATGCGCATATTATAGAAAACACTGTGTTTAATGGACTCCATGCAGGGGGCTAATCCAGCAGGTTTTCGGCCTAAAGTCTGAAATAAGAAATTCGTACTATGCTAAATGACTGCTTTAAGCACTTATGTTAGGCAACATCATCTTCCACATGTCTCCTGCCTTTGCTACTATGATCTTAAGGGACTGTCTTAGGAGAGGCATATGAGTAGCAACTAGGTATCAGAATACAAATACTGTCAGGGTAAGAGCACTTGCATTAGGTGTTACTTATTCATGGGAGAAATGATTAAAGGCAAAAGAAACCTACCTTGAACTGGCACACGAGCTGTGCTTCAGTGTGCAGGAGCCTTTCTGCTGGGTTATTTGTGAGAGAGTGCTTGACGCATCTTAAGGACTCCTTTTTAATTGATTATTAAATTGTTTGCAAAAATAGATAAAGTTATGTAAGGAAGAGTCAGAGTACAGCTTAGTAGTGGTCTGCCCAGGCTACTTGCCCAGCCTTGAAGTGAAGTCTTTGTTTTCCCTGTATCCCAGCTTTGCAGTGAGATTTTACAGTGCTTTCATTGCCCTTCCGGGCCAGGGCTCAGCTGGAACCAGGGCACTGTCTCCTAAGCAACTGCTCTTTCTTCCTTGCCTGTCCCAAATGTATAGCATGTGGCAGGGGGGAATCAATGTCTTGCTAGGGTGACAACATAGCTCAAGTGGAAGTTCTCCAGGATGAGGGCTTCTACACTTGAACCAGAAGGGCCTGGTAGGAAAATGTTTTCAGCAAGGCACTATCTTTTTCTGAAATTTTCTTCACACCCGAGTCTGAGTTATTTCTGCAAGTAAGTTCTGGCCCTTGCAGTGGAAGGACACTGGAGAGGATGCCCCTCACTTTGATGGCTCGCAACAGCTCTGGTGTGAACCATTTGCTGTGCTTTGGACTTGCAGTTCTGTCATTCTAGCTGCCCCATATGGGTTTTGTTTCCTTTAGCAGGAATTTTCTTTTAGGCAAGCCACCGTAGCTCCCAAATAAAGGTAGAGTCCCTGCTACCTCATCCTACCCTCAAATGAAATGTCTTGTGTAAACAGTTTGCCTCTTCCTGGGCAGAGACCCCATTTTATCCTTCACATCAGGAGTGGGAGCCTCTCCAGCCTCATTGCTCTGCTGAACCTGTGGGCTTTCAGACACTGTAACAAGGGGTGCGTGTTGCTCTGTTACAGACACTGTGCTGTGGCAGTTACACTCAATCCCTCCTGCATCTCCTTCATTGCCACGCTGATGAGCACAGTGTGTAACAGGCCCTGGGGATCCTCCACGGCTGCTGGAGGGAGCAGGTGCTGCTGGCAGATACCGGGGAAGCCTGTGCTGTTGTTTACTGACTCGCTCTTCCTTGCAACTAATAAAAAAAACCCAAACCTGTTTAAAAAAAAAAGGGGGGGGGGTTTTCCTTGTATGCACCTGCTTTTCCAAAGGCTGTGCAGTTGGTGGAAAGCAAATGAGGTCTCACAAGAAGTGGATGGGAGGATGTAAGCAAGCCTGCTGCCAGGCCTGTCCCTCCATCCCCTGGATGCCAACGGTGCTGGGCTGGCTGCTACCTGTAGCTTGTGCCTCTTCGGCAGCAGTCTCCTCTCTTCCAGCTCTGGTCTGTGCTCAGCAGAGCAGCCTGTGAGCCCCGGCACAGGGTGCCCTTCTCCTCCCCCTGCATGGCTTGGTGCCCCGTCTCTAAATGAGGGTGTCCCCTGTGCTGGTGGCTCTGTTGCCTCCCATGTCCGTCAGTGGCGGTGACTCACCTCTGCTAGCCTCTTTGGGATGTGCTGTGTGTCCACCTTGGTCCTGCTGCTCTGGGTGCTGGTCTGTCCACAAAACAAAGGGATTTGCCACCCTGCTGCCTTCCCTGTCAGTGAGAGCATGCAAGCTGGCCATGCCCGTGCCCTGTGAATTTAAGGGATTCCTTGGTGTGGCTCTGTCTCTGTTCATGAAGTGGGGAACTTAACCAGGTGTGTCTGCTAATACAAGAAATCAGCTGACTTGTGTCAGGAAGCAGGGGTATGACTTGAGAGACCGGCTCTGGTAACTAAGGTTGCTGAGCAGCCATCATCCATCTAGCTGTGTTTCAAAGGTGTATTGAGTGGGTACAGCCAAAAGAGCCTGCTCAGAAATGGAGATGGTGGCTGAGAGGGTGGATATGGAAAGCACAGCCTTGTGGTGCTCATGCATCGTACCACACCAGCAAACTACACTCTGAGGGTCCTCGAGGTGATTTTTCCAGAATTGAGAAAAATCCCATGTAGCCTAAATTGAGGCGTTAGCAAAGAACTTAAAAGGTTGTGAGATGATGCAAATCCAGGGTGCAGAACGGTGCTCAGGTCCTGTGGGGAACACCTTTCCTATTGGCAATCATGGGAAGCATCTCAATGAGTTCAGCTTCAGTCTACTGCCAGCATATGGCTTAGGTCTGTAGGCTTTTCCAAAATTGCCACAGTAAGCTCTAAACTGTTTGGAAATTTATGAGACTCGGGTTGAATAAATCCCATGCCATTTACCAAAGAAACAGATACTTGACTTTTTTAATTTTTTTTTTTTTAGAAATGCCATTCAGAAAATTACATGGGATTAGAGGTTTCATCTGGTCCTGGGGGAAAAAAATCCCAGTTCTGCTGTGCCAGGGCCCCAGGGTGATGGACTTCTGTGGTAGCTTGGGAGCACTGCTCTAGAGCACTTCCACAGTTTTTAATGGGTGCCCCCTGTTTTGAAAACCATTAAGTGCAGAGGTTTACTGGCCATTAATTTGTGCAGCATAGTGTTTCATGCATCACAGAAAACAAGATGAGCCCGTGTCCTAGAGAATTTCTAGGTAAAATCAGTGGTTCACAGGTACCTGTGTGCAAGCGCAAAGCAGCGGACATCCTTGTACTTGGTTCTTCCTGACAGGCTAGACCACAGATTGTTTCCTGTGGTCAGGAGCCACATCTAAGAGTTTAGAGAAAACATATGCAAGTTGGGGACCTTGTAGCTAAAAAAAAATATACATTTCAGATGAGATTAGTGCTTACTAGAAAAAAAAAAGTGCTAAGGAAGGATATAGGTTAGAGATGTGTTTGCATGCATGCTCAGCTTAGGCAAATAATGTGATGGTTCACAGTGGTTTTGATGCTGTGTTTTACAGGGGGTGCTGAAGCACTGCCTTTTGAAGCAGCTCAGTTTTGCTACCCACCTGAAATGACTATCTTTCTAAGACTTATTTCAAAACTTGCAGTAGACAAGGTGAAAAGCACCCCATCCTTTGAACGGTTTCACTTCTGTGTATGAGAGAAGGGCACCTCCCCATGCTACCCTCAGCTGCTACTGTTGGTGGCATTTCTCACTGGTAGTTAATACTCAACCACAATGTCCACAGAAAGTCTAGATTTCAACAATTATTTCTGTAGCTTGACAATGTCTTTTTCAAGAGTGGCAAGGGAGGGGCAGGAAAGGGGAGATTTACTTTGTATTGCCTCAAAAAAGCTAAACAACCGTAAGCCACATAGTATCGATCTGACCTTCATCTAAGTCAAACACAACATGAAATCTACTGTAGATGTATTAAACAATTGCTGCATAATTATATTCTGCTCTTCCCTACTGAACTGTAAAGCAGAAGTAAGTTGAACATCTCAGATGATCTAAGGAGTTTGCTTGCAAAAATGTTTTGTTCCTGCTTTCTTGTTGTGCAGATTCAGGACCCGACTGTGTTCTGTGTGCAGGTGCAGCATGGTGTGGTGAGCTGTTACTGTAATGTCCATAATTGTTGTTTGTCCCATTCCTTCCTCACCTGTATTTGCAGTCTCACTTCTAGGGTATTGCTGTGCATTAAACAAATGAGCTAGTGAGCTGTTCAGGGCTCTTCGCTGTTTTGTCCTGGTTTATTTTGAATTCATTTAGGATCCAATAAGATGTTTGAGTAGTCCAATACAACTGATTCTGTGAGGATTTATCATCGGTAACTTTTTTTGTGATTGTGTTGCTCACCTGCTTTGATTAGATCTAGTTCTTCACAGCTAGGCTTTATAAGTCAAAATATGTTTTCACCTTAATGATCATCTTATTTTTCACTGTCACTGATAATTGCATCAGGTGATATTTGTGCTTCTATGACATGTTGTGTAACCCCCCCACTTAGTTCTCTCCATGATGGAGACTGGCCACTTTATGCTTTCATTTTCTATCTTTAGTAGTTAGTTTATATTCCAGGAGAGAACATCCCTCTTGGCCTGTGGCTGTTTGCCTTTGAAGGGTCAATGACGTTACGATAACGGCGAAGTACAACAGTACCTAGGAAAGGGTGCACTAGGGTTACTTTGCATCTTTCAAGAACGCCACGTTGCCTGTTACGTTGTTAGTGATTTGTTTGAGTTACCAAGGCTGGCCGATGGTTAGTGGTGCTAGGAGGCTAAAGTACCTTCCTGGGCAAAAAAAGCCCCACTGATAACCAAAGCAGCTGTGGGCTTTGATAGCTTAATAAAGGGAGGGGGGTCAGAGACATAGCCTCAGTGATGTTTAAACTTGATGCCATTTTAATGGTTAGCCATGGTCACTTAAAATCTTCACTGGGAAGATGGTGTTGACTTAACGCCTATGGCAGGTGCAGTCAGTTCAGCTGTACTATGTTAGCAGCCCATCGGAGTGTGATGGTGGTAATGCAGTGGAGCCTGTTGTCTGGAGGGGCAGTGCTCCTAGGGTGTCATCTTCCCACTGCCCTTTGCAATGAGACCTTGAGTAATGGATTTTCATGACTCTGCCTGGGAGGCAAGGCCTGTAATGGCATACTAATTTTAGTCACCTAACATAGAAGGCTAGTGGATTGCTCTTGGCACTGTATACTGGCTTCTTGACGGGACTTTCTTTGTGTTGATTCGGGTCTGGTACAATTTTTGAAAGATAAGTGCAATTCTTTGTCATGCATGAGGTAGGAATTAAGTTCCTGTGTTGACTCTACCACATTTCTCTTCAGAAGATAAAGACCTGGAGTAGGATATGTGTCAAGGATGGGTGGATTTTTATAGGGCTCACATGTGGTTTTAAAGACTTTAGACCTAGAGATGGAGCAGATGTTGTTCAGGCACACTTGTTCTTGCTGTCACTTTCAATGGAGTAGCAATGGGCAGCAGTGGGGCTGGGTAGAGTCTCCTTAAAAACTGTGGGTGAGGTGGTTTTTGAGCCTGCCCTCTTGTTAAAGCTGGAAAAAACAGCTTTTGGGAAACATGGTTATGCAGTGTGCAGTTACACTGCTGCTAGCGTGCTTCTGCTGCACTGGATGGTGTGCAGTTATCTCTGTGTACTGCAATGTTAACAGCCCATTGCATGTCAGGCCGTCTTTAACACTTTTGCTCTTACAGCTTTGCAAGTCTTGAGCCCAGAAATCCTTGCCTAAATTTAGATGTAGCCACAGCACAATGCTGAAATACGATGATGTGTCCTGTTGAGTAAGTAGGCAGTATGTGCTACAATGAGACACCCAGCTTGCGTAGTGTATCTTGCATGGCACCTCTCCCTTCCTTCCTCCCTCAGCTTGGAAGAGCCGCGGTGGATGGCTGCCACGGCATTAATCCGTTAACTAACATTCATGTGGCCAGAGAAACAGGCAGTGCTTTTGTGCCATGATTTCACTTGCAAGACTTCCCTTTGTGCCCAGGTAAACAGACAGAGGACCTCTGAGGGCTCCTGTCACAGTAGTTACAAAGCCAGGTCTCAGCCTTCAAGACTTCATGAAGAACACATGCTTCCCTGGGTGGTTGCAGCATGTGGAGAGCTGCCAAGTTCTCTGTTAAATTCAGACAAGTGGGATAGAGATGAAGAGCGGCACACGGGCCCTTTAAGAACAAACTGGCAAAAGAAGAGCTCAGTATTTAAATTTAGAGCAGACGAAGAGGGGAAAAATTCCCTGCAGCATCTGGTTTATATTACTGCTCTCTGCTTCAGTAGAGGGTGTGTTTACAGTGAAGCTCTCTGGTGTGTAGCGAGGAGGGTGCTCAAGCTGTTTGTTTCTGGGGGACTCGGAGTTCAGGGTATGCCTTGCAGCTACCCTCATGTCCTCCCTTTGGCCTCCTTAACTAATCTCGGCTGCTGAGCAGAGTGGAGAGGTGCCCTGTTGGGTCTGAAGCGTCTAAGCACAGCACTCTGTCTTCCAGGGCTCTCCAACAACACTCACTGTCCTGGCTGCTTCCCATTTTGCTCAGCCTAGAAATGGAGGCAAATAGTCTCCCGATTATGAATTTATGTGGACAGTGACTGGTGGCTACCTACAAAGACTATAAAATTGCTGATGCATCTGTGTCCTGGCTGTTGTAATGCTTTGAACAGTGCCGGTCACTTCTGACTTGTTCCAAATGCAAGGTTGAAGCTCAGCGTGGGAGGTGGAAAGAGCAGAAGGATGGCTGGATTTTAGTTGTGGTGGAATTTTCGTGTGTGTGTCTGTGTTGTTTATTAAAACGTGGTTTGTGGTCTCTGAGCAGTTTCAGCAGAACTGAGTGCCAAAAGGAAACCTGAACATAGTAACATTAATGGAGCGACCTACTTGTCAGAAAGCAGTAGAGCTTTGCAGAGGTGGTGCTATGCACAGGTCTGTGGTAACCCATGCAAATGCCCCCTTCCACCAGTAGCTTGTGCATCCTGTATCAGTGTATCTCCCTGAGGACTGCACACCTCCAGTCACATATGATGTAAAAGTACAGTCACTGGACTCAGCAGTGAGCTCCTGTGCTCTGTTTGGCAGGCAGGGATGTTAAAAATTGTGAATTCAGTAATAAGATAATTGTATTGCAAGATTTCATTGTGTTGAAGGATAAAATACAATTTTTTTCTAGTCCTAGAGCTGAGAAAAAATAATTCCTAATCACCACAGGGCTGGTGATCGTTTCAGTGTCTGCTATTTGAAACTTTTGGGAATAGATGCCATATGCTTCCAGGCAGAAGGAAGAGGAATGGAAAATTCTGGATTTATGTTCATATATAATACAGATTTTTCATATGGTCATTTTCTCCAGCTGCTGCTGGACCAAAGCCTGTTGCCACCACTGCCAGACTGAGATTAAAGCTTGTAACACAAATAAACTCTTACCCCAGCTATTTCCACAAATTCCCTCATCCAAGAAAACACAAAACTGGTCCCCACCTCCCCTTTTTCTTCCTCCTGACCTAGGAAGAATCAGAAGCATTTCTCATCTTGGGATTTTCATCATCCCTTCTCTTTAAACAGCAGCAAAGGCAAATAACAATCTTTGCCTGACTCCATTCAAATCAGTTCCCCTCAACTACCAGTCATCTTTTGTAACTGAATGCATTTCCCTACACATGAATCATAAGTTAAACTCTACCCTTGGCTCTCTGCCATCCTCTTCCAACCAACCACCATCTTTCAAACTGCTATGTTCATTTCCCAGTGACTGTCCACCTAGGGGCAACCTGCTAGCAGCAGGGAGAAAATACCTTTTCTACACTTAACTGCATGGTTGATGGCAAAACTGGCAGCACTGTGTGTGTGCCCTGTTTTCTTGATAATGCTTTGGGAAACACTGGTAGCTAGGGGGATGTTCAGCATTTACTGCAAGGAGCCAGTCCTTCTCAAACTGTTGGAAATGTTCTTTGACCAAAATGCATATAGTCTTTAACTGTAGTATACAACACTTTTTTTGTTGTTGCTGTTTGTTTGGTTTTTTTTAAAGTGAAAAGTATGTTTTCAGTGGGGCAAAAGCGATACTGGGGTAACTTGTTTGTTTGGATTTTGTTGGTTCTTCTGGATTATTTTTTAACAACCCCCCCACCACCACCAAATACTGGAAATCCCAATATTTTGGCCAGCTTCCTTTTCCTTCTGCAAAATACAACGGAACTATTAGCTGCATACCCAAATGTATCTGTGAGGCGGTTTCCAAAGGGAATTGCATCTCCCATGATTTACACACATCAGACTCCTGTAAAGTACCATTCTATTTGGTAGCTTATTGTGGAAGATGCCATTAAATTAACATAATATTTCTGCACAGTAGAATAAAAAGGGAGCTTGAGGCATCTGAACTACATCTCCTGAAAGGCATCACAGTTCCTCTGCCAAAGCAAAATCCTGCAACTTCTGACAGAGTATTCCTCTTATTATATGTGCCCTTGCTGAAAACAGGCCCTTTTCTATAGAGCAGGAAAAAGATGTCTGATTCACTCTAACTAATATTTCAAATTGTCAGAGCTATCCTGAAACTCACTCACACTTTTCTAAAAAGGTGAAATTTGCAGCAGTTGGTTGGGAACGCTCACGATTTAGTCAGAGTGTAGCTGGAAGTATGGTTAGGGTTGAAGTGGAGCTACAGAAAGGAAGGGAAGATCTTAACAACTTCAATTGTTAAGTAATGTAGAAATGTCTGAAGAAAATTTAATTTTAACTTTGTTTCCAGTGGGATTTTGCTCTTCTTTCTTCTCTTTTTCCCAAGATAATACTTGCATTAATGCACAGCATCTTGGGACATTTGACATGGCAAATAAGAATTGTCCCAATCCTCTTTCTTCCTGCCTAAAGCTGGTCAAAAAAATGGATATCTGGCGCTTTTTATTGAAAATAGCTAACACACCATTAACTCAAAGGTGTATTCATTTTCCTTGATGAAAGTACCTGCTTTTTCTCCTCAGATCTCTCTTCCAGTTCTCTGCCTACCTGAAAGCTCCTCCTTAGAGAGGGAAAAGATTGGGGTGTTTTTCCTCTCATCCCTTAACTGGGAGTGCTGAGCTTTGGAAACAGTGCAAACTTTTTTATACCCAGTGTGATGCCGCCTCCTGGCCCGCTGAAGCAGGCACCTTTTGTACCAATGGCCTTTCCTATAAATGGAAAAGCTCTGGGTGTGTGCAGAGCACAGTGGGGAAAAAAAATTAAAAATCTAGTGCTGGCACTCACCATCCAGTTTACATCATCCATCCTCTCTTGTGGTGAGCTCTTTGACCTCATCTCCTAGAAATGAGCAAATGCAAGAATGTGAACGTGTCTGTGGCTAGGACTTAAATCACACTCTGTCCTCAGTCACTGGAGTTGTTACAGCTCCTGCCTTCAGATTATTCATAGGCTTTCCTGACTACCCTGCCAAGTGAATTTCCCCAGCCAGATACAGTAGTGTGGTATTACTAATCTAGGTTACATTTGGGCTTCTCGTGTCTTTCCAGAGGGTGACTGAAGAGTAGAGCGTTTACAGAAGGTGGTCCTGGGCTGGTCCCCAAGGCCTCACCAGTCAATGGGCATATCCATCTGCCGAGGGCATTGATGCTGGGGCTTGTCTCCCTGCCCATCCCCTTGTGCTCCTGTTTCTCGGAGAACGTTGTCTGAAGCCTTCAGCTCTCTGAGGCAGAAAAGCAGAAACAGCAAACGCTTCCTGATGGGCTGAACTTGGCTGGTAGCAGTGTTTTCCTCCCAGCTCTTTCTGCAGTGTGGTTCCCCCCATGTTCCTTTAGGTTTTCCTGTCATCAGGACAGTGAAAATTTTGCTGCTAAGTTTAAAAAGAGATCAAATTTTTCCCATTAGTGTCTGGCAAAGTGTTCCGCGTGTCTGCTTTGAAATAACGCAGCAGTTCCTTACGGCTCCTTTTGACTTGGTTGGAGTCACCAGACTTTCTGTCGTTCTGCTGCTGTCCCCCACAGTGCAGGGCCTGATCCCAGCCGCCTGCAGTCAGTTGAAACATTCTCTTTGGTAGCCTTTGGGTCAAGTCCAGAAAGTTTGCTGACTGCGTTTCCCAGGCTTCACCTAGGGCAGCTGCTCTAACAGGCTCAACACCCTCCCAAAGTATTGCAGATCCCTGGTGCATATGTCTTTAAGCTTCACTTCCTTTCTTCCTTTTCATAAAAGTTCTGGAAAACTAGACTGTAAAACCACAGCATGAGTTTTTTAAAGAATAATTGATACCAATAGATACTAGCTCAGAGCTACTGTGCTACCTAGAACTGAAACTGCTTTTCCTAATGGTTTAGTTTGAAAAAAAGATCAAAGGAAGAAAAAAAAAAACACCAAAAAAACCAACCAGACTTGAGTGTTGCTCTTTTCCTTTTAATCCTTGATAACAGTTGCACATCTGACTTCTTTTAGAGAGAGTTTCTTGCTTTGATAAACTGCATAAACAGTTTCAAGACAAACAAAATAATTAAGGTCAGATTAGATAAAAATATGAGGTTTTAGTCATAAGATCGAGAAAGTCTTTAAAGACATCCCCTTAAGTTAGGTCATATTCTGCTTAGTTTCCCGGTCTGGAGTCTTGGTGGCTATGGGCAGGGCAATGGAGTATGAGTTTGGAGCAAAGACAGCAAATGGGGAGAAGCAGAGAAGTGCTGTGCTCCCTTCAGCCAGGTGTTCTGTTGGCTGAGCCAGCATTGCCTCTGTCTCTCTTAATGCAGTTGCTGCTCTCTTGGGGTGTCTGAAACGGTGAACCACAGCAGTCTGTAACAAAGCTCCTGCTGTAATTATCTCCTATCATAACTTTTAATCTTCAACTGCCTTTTTTTCATACTTTGCTTTAAAAGATCTCCATCCTGGTCTGAACACACCTGCTGGCAAGACCTGACCTGACCTCCTCTGCTTCTTTGCTCCACTGCAGTACGCAGCCTCTGTTCCCATGCTTTCTATGTACTAATCTCTGCAGATGGGCTGTGCTGTGGACCTCTGGTACAGCTCCTTCGTTGGATAGCCCTTGCCAAGCCGTGTTTTCGTACTATCACTGTTTCTGGTACCTTGGCTCAGACACCTCTACTCTGGTTTTCACTGTGCTGTCCAGGTGTACCCACAGACTTGGCACAGATTCCTCAAAGCACATCTCAGCACCAGTCAGGGCTATATATGCTGAATGAACATACAAAATCCCATCACTTGCAGTGCCTGTGGTGTTAAGGTGGTGTTAAAAACTTGCAGTGGCATGCAGATGCCTTAGGGCCTGTGAGGATGCTCACTAATTAGACCACTCCTTGGGCTGTGATGCACGCTGAGAAATAGCTTGCTCCTCAGTGCTAGTGTAGACAGTTTAAATCCTGTTTTATCCTAGCTTTTAGATGACACATTCATACCTCAGCAAGGAATATGTCTTAAGATCCCAGAAAAGACAATCTTCATTATCTCACCACCCACAGTAGCTTTAGCACTTTCAGTATCCAATTAAAAATAAGTCACAATGCTATTCAATTTTAAATATGACCGTTACCTTAATAAATACCCTTCCCCACAACCACAGGACATGCAGACACTGATAGATATGAATTTGTGGTGGTGGTAGCCGTTCAATGTGCTGGATATTTAAACTATAACTGAAAACACTGTTGAACCTACAGCTGTACAAACGTGTGTGCCCACCTAACAGTTACAGCCTAGGAGAGATGCCTGTGGTCAACTCCCAGTAATTCACTGAGGATGATCATCCTGACATAACTTGTCTGTGCTCTGTTGAAGGCCTGCAGGTTCAATGAGACACGTAGTGGACACGCTGGCAAGCTTGTGCCACAGTAAGGACCTACTTCTCTTCATGCATGAGAAGGTGCAGATCGCAGAACAATCCCTATTATCTGTTCTGGCTTCTCAGAGATAACAGCAGTAAAAAGTGACAACTGCTGCTGTGTGTGTGAATGAAAGGGGCACACCTACTTAGGGGTAGGTAGAGGAGCTTCTCCACCTCACCATCTCTCCATTGGTCTGGGTTGCAGCAGTGGAGGTGGGAGAGAGAAGGCACACTGGGGTGGTCCCTGTTCAAACTTCCTGAGGCTCAGTTGTGTATTTTGTCTTTTAGAAGGCATTAACTGCTCATGTAGATTAGCAGTGGGACTTTTTTTGTAGTGCCTTTAAGTAAACATTCAATATCTCTCCTATACCCAGATCAGTTAAATCCTTTCATCCAACAATAGATGTGACATTCCCTACTCTGAGCTGACATTTCATTTCCCTCCAGAATGGCTGATGGATCTTCCATACAGCTCCCACACAGGCTCTCAATTATCTTTTGTCTGATTAATGGCAACATCCTTTTTTTTTTTCTGTCCTCAGTGAAGCAATCCAATAATGCTCACCCAAACACCTGCAGTGATAATTTTTGTCACCCATCACTTACAAATATGCCCTTTAGTTCATGTCTCTCCAGTAGCACCCTTTCTTCACCTTGTTAAATACGAGGTACCCATCTTTGTTTTCAAGGCCCCATGTTGCCTCTTCAATTTTTCTCGTCTCTCCACTGTCAGATGTCAGCTCTCAACTCTATCAGCCCCTGATGCCAACTGTCTGCTCATTACATTTTCAAATAAATGCTTTCTTGCTCTTGTTTGTGCTGCCTCTCTCGCTTAGGAGTAATCTGCTATACACAACCACAGTTTTGCTGTTTCCCCTCCGGTTAGGCTGCCAGCACTAACTGCATGGGCCAAGCTAGAGCAAATTGCACCATGGCAGCAGGATGTTACTTTTGAGAACAAGGTGATGGCACCAAAACATAACATGATAGTACCAAACACTGGAGAGTGTGAGGGGATCAGTCCTGTGATCTCACCTAGGAGACTGCTGTTTGGACAGTTACATAGCTTGTAGGGATTGTGAACTGTGTTTTGCTTTTATCAGATAGGGTCAGTCTTTTTTTTTTTTATTAATAAATCTCTTTAGTTTCCTATGATCTTAGTAAAGAACATGACAAGAGGTAGGTTGTGGGTGTGCTGAGACCACTGCCAACCACCCTGACTAACGCCACCTCGATGTTCTGAGATGCACTGTCTCCACCCTCATCTCGAAGCCTCATACTGAAAGTGCCATCTCAACCCATCTTCAGGGCCCTTACTTCTATACTCATCTTGTCCCAGGAGCTATTTCTTTAATTATGGAAAATCCTGTATTAAATGAATGATCTTAACAATTGCAGACCTTTTCTAAAAGGTGAATCCTCTGAAGCTGGGACTGATGCGCTTCACAGCCGCAAGTGAACGTGAGAGCTCTGAGCATTGACAGCACATTGAGTCAGGGACAGTGATTATGGTCAAAGGGACAAATGTATCCAGAAGTCTTATTTTCTTTCTGTATGTTTTAGCTAAGAGTTTGTGTCACCAGTGATGGGAATGAAGCCCAAATACGTAGCCTTCAGAAATTCTGTTGGACACAGGTATCCTGATTCCTTGCTCTTTGTCAGGGACCTCTCAGGCTTCATGCCAAACACTGCTTTGGAGTCCCTTTCTCACTCAAAATGCAGCTATAGATTCTTTTAGTCAGGATACTTGCCATCATCCCTTATAAAACCAGATTATTTCAAATTTTTTGTTTCCTAGAGCTGCAGAGTCACTAAAGTTCTGCAGCCTGAAAAGCCTGTGGCAGTGCTTTGTGCTAATTTTGCAGCATTCATACAGAGCAGCACGCAAATGCATTAAGTTGTTTCAATTATTCAGCCTGTTTACTTAGCTCTGTATTTAGAAAGCCTGGATAAATGAAGCTTCCCCTTCCTCCCTTCCCCTTCATCAGCAAAGTAAACAGCTGAGGAAGAGCCACAGAGCAACACCTGTGAATCCTGCCAGGAAGCTGAAGGCAGCAGCTCCTCAGGACAGCAGTGTGTGAGGTGGAGACAACTGCTCTGGGCAGTGCTACACGTCTCTGAACCTACGCTGCAGATGGGCTTTTGGCCAGATCGGCTCCTGCACTGCTGGCTTTGTGGACGTCCTGTAAACTGGTGACCCCCGCCCTGCCCCATGAGAGCAGAAGCAGGAGACAGATCTTCAGCAGAGCAGTTGTGTTAATGTCTGCCTGTGGAGCAATGGGAGTGCGTGGGAGGGAGGGTGCTTTCCTGCCCTGCTTTGAGTTGGAAGAAGTCTTGTGCCTTTGTCCCGTGCTCTCAGGCAAGCCAGAGCTGGAGGTGGTCCACATGGCCTGATTTGTGTGGCAGTGCTAGGTGTTTGCTGTCTCCCCCCCACCCCCCAGCCTTTTCCCTGGATCAAGTGGGTCACGCTTCACCATGAAATTGGTACTGGGTCTGAATAAACCCTCTGAGAGAGTCTGGCTGGGTGGTGGGGTGTAAAGTGCAGGCCTGCCATCAGGGACATAAGGCTGCTCATGAAGGCTTTCATCCTGGTGTCCTGGCCCAGTCCTGTGCTGGACATTTGCCGTTCAACCTTCATGGATCAAACAGTCTTGCTTTCAGTGGTTTGTTGCCACTTTTCAGTCCGTAAATAGTTGCATCCTAGTACTCAGTAAAATGATTTCTTCCAGTATGTTTTAAAATGCTATAAAGTATTTGGGAAGCTCAGCATATAAAGTGCAGAGATAGGCTCTGTTTAATTTTTGTTACGAGACAGCTTGAAACAAATTGACATTTATGAACTGATTTCTTAGGAGAGAGAAGAGTATAATGAAGTCTTGCTAGCCTGAGCTTCACAATAAACTATAAAAGACTGTACTTTTATATACTAGCCAGTTGGTTGTCTTGTATAGTTTTTTGCATGGTTTTTGCATGTCTGAAGACTTCTTGTAAGTTCTTCGTTATTAGTGCTTCCTGGTAACTCTGGGATAAAGAGAGCTTGTACTTTACTGATCTGAAATGCCAGCCAACTCATTGACTTAATGGTCAGTAGCTTTCAAATGCCAGAAGCAGATTCTTCCTGAAATAATGAATGCTGTAGCAGAAATGGAGTTAAAGGCTCCAGAGGCACAAATGTAGAGAAGAACAAATATTTACCCTGTGTGGGACAGGAAGTGTGCTGGATTGAGATTTCTGCCCTCACCACTTTAGCCTGTTATTAGCTAGTAAAAGGGATTGTTCTGACTCCAAAGCAGTTAATACCATGCCAGCAGAAAACCAACGTGGAAGGAACTCTGCCTTTTTCTTCCTCTGTCTTCCAGGAGAGGAGAATTAAAAATTGTGTAAGATGTTGAGAACTGTAGTCCACTGAGCAAAAATGAAAACTTCTACACTGAATTTACTTTTTTAGTTTGGTTTTATTTTCCCTATGTAATGGTTCCTAGCACCTCTGGACAAGGATAGGCTTTGGTGGTGAACTTCACATCCCAGTGGGATCCAGCCTGGCTTATGCAGTTAGTTTGGCCAGGAGCTCTTACTGCTGTGATGATGTTCTCATCCAGAGCTGTGGAGACAGGTTTTGGGAAGTGGCTAAGAAGCAGTGACTGAACTCTGTGTTTCCAAGTTGCAGGGGCTGTATCAAACGTGAGGAAACTTAGAGTTTTCCTTTTCAGCCTTGGTATTTCCTTATGCAGCCACCAAATGGTTCTTTAGGTGGATGCTGATAATACACAATATAATGTAATGATACCCCCCGTTTTCAGGATGTAGTACTTTAGAAGCAGCGTGGGCTATATTTCATCTTTCAGCTACACTTTGGACTCAGCAGCTGCAATTAAACCAGAACAGGACATTACCACTGATGCTAGTAGTACTAAACTCCTTTTGTGGAGGTGGTGAATTAGTGCTGTGAGTTTCTGTAATGATGCCTTCTGAATATCCATTTCATTCCTTTGGCCAACTGCATTGGAATGCAAAGCTCTTCTTTGTGCAGTGTTGGTCTTGTTGACCATCGTGTCTATAATTCTTTAAAGGTCAGCTGATGATAGTGTGACTCTTCAACACAAACCAATTTCTTTAAACCAGTCCCGTGTCCTGGAGAGCAGGCTTGAAGAGTAAATACTGAAAGGGTTTATCAAATGCCTTTCTTCTTTTCAAAATTGTTAGGTTCAAATGCAAAGCAACATGCAGTGGAGGTATTTCAGGTTAGAAGATGAAATTGGAGGTTATGGCAAATTTTGACTGATCTCTTAATTCACATTCAAGCAAAAGGCACTTTTTGCGCCTCCCTGGACTTGTGATGAAGTTTGTGTAGAGGATCTCCAATCCCTAGAGCTCCTCTGTGGGGAGAGGACATCCATTTGTGAGTATTTTTGGGCATCTTAGCAGACATCCAAGTACACCAAGGAGTAAACCAAGATATGTATGTAGAGGTGAGGGCTGTAGGGCTGCACTTCCCACATCGCAGCTGAAAACCACTGACATGTATGTGTGTAAGGCTTCTGTCACTTGCAGCCTGTGGGCACAGAAACTATTCAGTGGGCCAGGAGACTGTGTTCTGGCTTATCTGGTCACAGTTGTACTTCATGAAGGGCCCTTTCAACACCCAGCTTTCTTCACTAGGGTTGTTGGCATGATCCTTCTTGTCCAGCCACAGCCTTTCTTGTGCCAAGGTGTTGACAGCATCCAGGAGTACTTTGCAATTACTCCCTAATTAACTGAGCACCTCCTTGTCAGCTTATACCACAGCCTTGGACAGGAAAAGAAGCCACAACCAAGTCTGTCTTTTGAGTCGGTGTTGAGTTTAGGAAAGCCGACAAGCAGCCACCCATGAGACCCCTGCAATTCTTCCAAGTGCTTTAAGGTGTGACAGGAGGATTCTGAGAAGATGATGCCACAGAAACTGTCAGAGCAATAGCACCAGGAAGGGGAAAATCACATGATACCCAGGGGGTTAATGCTTTTAATGAATTCGTGCTGAGTGCAGGGAAAATTGGACTGTACGGTTGAGATTTGTTTCATGGCCTGTCCAGCCTTTCGGTCCAAACACTTCTGATTAATAAGCTAATGATGGCCTAGTCTGTGTGTTCAAGGAGCAAGAGAGAGATTTGTGGTGACTGTGGGTTAGCATCCTCCTTACCTGATACAGTATATTCAGCTCCCAGACTACCAAGGTGGAAAGGACCCATTTTGGGGCAGCTGGAACTGCTTTATCACTAATTCTGTTGCTTAGAAAACCCTGCGTGTGCAGCAGTTTTCTGCTTGCTTTTCATAAACTGTTAGTCATTATTAGCAGAGTGCTTCAGTTGATGTTCCAGATAATTTCATTTAAACAAAATTCCTTGCAGTGTGGAACCAGCTGCAGAATTTGTTGCAAGAATTAGCAGATCTGGCTCAGCAGTCCTGTAATGCATGGTGTTGTAGTGAGCAGGCACTGTGGAGAGTTGGCTTTCAGGCCAGGCAGGGAATGCAGCCTGGCCGAGTGGTCAGAAGCCCAGGTGCACTCCTCTGAACACATGACTAGCAGAAGAGCAGCACTTGCAGCTGGGTAAATTGATTTTGTTTTCCAGCTGTGCCTGATGTATTGTTTGAATATCCTACTTTCTTTTTTTGGTCACTCGAAAGGGAGTCTGCCTGTCTTTTCCCCTACAACGCTAGAACAAAGTGTGGGCCAGCACCCACAGCTTTCAGCCTGTTCAAGACCTCACTTTGCAGAGCACATGTGCAGACAGTGTAAAGCTGTGCTACTGGGCCTCATTTGTGTGCTAGCAGCTCCATCCCCTTTGTAACAGGAGCCAAACCTTTGTGGATGCATCTCAACAGCAGAGCTGTGTTGAAATACTTGCTTAAAATTCATCCCCCAGCATAAATGCAAAGGAGGGTGCCCTGGTGGCTGTGAACACTGCCTCTCTTTGAGTGCACTGGTGGTGTTCAGGAGGGGCAGTGCTCCAGTGAATTCTTTCTTTGGTTTCTTAAGCCAGACCTTTCTCCTGTCAGAAAGGAGGCAAGCAGCACTGCTCTGGCTCAATTACAGCTTCTCCAGGGCTGTTAGACGAATACCGCAGTCTCTTGGCTGTGTCAGAAAGTTTACACTCACCCATGGAAAGCAGGGCTGCATGGAAGAGTGATTTAGCAGGGAGAGAAGTAAAGAGCATCTGGAAAGGTCAGATAAAGCTGTAATGTCACTGTCGCAGCCACAAAGAAACAAAACTGCCCATTTATTTTTTTTTTTTAATATCTGTTATTTATATAGTTGCGGTAGCTTCAACATTTACATTGCTAAAATTGTTCAGCAGCTGAAGTGCCTTATGACTGTTTTCTTGCAGCAAAGAACCCTCTAGATGTGAGCGGTGTCATGGCACGGCTTCTTTCCAGGCAGAAGCATTCTTTAAACTTCAAAATGCTGACTTACCGTCCACTTCCCCAGGTTTCAGGAACGTTGCCTGAGCCACTTTGGTACCAGAAAGGTACTGAATTTGTAAAGGATAGTGTGAAGAGGAAAGGTTATTGGCCTTCAGAAACAAAAGCAAAAGTTTGGGAAGTGCAAAGGGTACCAGAGAGTGCATGTGGAATACAGGGGGACCCAAAGGTAGGTTTGCCATTGGCAGGACTGGAAGGAGCCAGCTGAAGATGGTATCTCATTAGAGCTTTGGTTGCGGGACCTCCAGCAATCACCTAACTGTTGTTTTTAGTGAACTCATGCCTGGGCAAGGGTTAATACAGTGAACTCTGAAGAAGCAGGGACTTTTCACGGTGTGTCAGAAAAAGGATGTGGTGCCTGTTTAAGTAAGTAAGTAGGGAGGCTTGTAGAGGTTACCCAGCAGCAAACCTGCCTCATATGCAGTAGAACAGTTAATCTATTTACTTGCTTTTAGTAACACTTGTTATTCTTTTTATTATCTGACAAGTTATGTTGTGGTAGAATACAAAGGTCCTATTGTTTGTACAGCACCCAGAACACAAATAGCAAGACGTGATCTTAGTGTGAGGGATCTTACTGATGAAGCTGGGGTGTAAAAAAAGGAAGCTACAAATCACAGTTAGATGGGAGTGGGGGGCGCAGAAAGCAGTGGTGAGCAATACCTGGATGTACATGCAAACACACACAAGCTCCTTCATCGGGCATCCTCCACTGTGAATACTGAATAAGAGGCAGATCTGCAGGGGGGTCCTGGCGATCTGTTGTGTCCAAAAATGAAAGTAAGAATGCAATATATGGAAAGATCAAAGGGACAAGAAACCCAGCTCTGTTTGCACCTCTTGTGCAGTTACCATAGCAAATTTATGGTGTGAGATTTGTATAAAGAAAATCCAGTTGATGGAATGTTTTTGTGCTGTTATTTATAAGTAGTTTTCCAGCTCTGTGAAATTTCCATAAGCCTCAGGATTAGCAGAGTATTTGTTTCCTCGTCTTTGGGACAAGGAGCTAGAGGTAATCAGGAGAATAATATCCAGGCTTCTGCATCTGCAGGCAGCAAGGAAGCACATCTGCTGTCTCAGAGTAGTGGTTTGAGCTTGTGACTGAGGAGACTGTGCTTCCCTCCTGGCAGTGTGTTTCTGCCCTCCAAACTGGGGGGCAGAAATGAGATACCATAAGTTGGGGTGAGGTACCATACCATGAGATACCATAACCTCACCTCACCCAGCAAACAACAGGTGGGGTTTTTTCTGTCTGTCTGTGCTCAGGGCTGGGCCTGTGCCAGAAGGACCACTGGTTGCCCTCAGCAGCCCTTTCCACTTTTGAAAGCTTGTTTGCTGGTGGTGGGCAGCACAGCAGGGCTTACTAGCCACCCCAAGCCAGTTGCCACTGCTAGCTGTGACTCAGGGCATCGGGAGGAGCAGCTCTGTGTTGCCCAGAAGGTGGATGGGGTGAGTGGGTGGTTTTGGTAGGTTTCCTAGAATAACAAAAAGGATCCTGTGCAGATGCTTGAAGCCAAGTCAGTAAAAATGGCTCCAAACAAGATTGCCAGGATTGCAAGACCCAGCGGACAGCAAAAATTTCAGCTCTTCCTTCTTCTCTTGCTCCCCCCAGCTTTTCTGCCACATGTCTTCAGGCCTTCTCCTCCTAGCTGTTAATCTCCTTCCAATTTACTACTTTGAAGTAAGAAGATACTTTTTAATCCTGTGCAGTATATGCAGGAAATGCAACGTAAAGCTGTTTTCTGGTTATTGTGTTTTGATGGATGTTGCTCTGGATTGGTCTGTGAAGAATATAGTTTGTGAATCTCATTGCAGTTATTAAAAGCATTCATAATCCCGCTTTCTTTTAAAACAGCCTAATGCATCCACACTGGGCTGCTGGTTGTAGCTGTTCCCATACACTGTTGTGCTGCTTATAGTATTGTGCTTATTGATGTTCATGTAGGACCTGAAGGGTGCCTTGAGAAAAATGTCTGCACATCTGGGAGTTGTCTAGTGGGAACTGCATGTGCTCTATCTATTAACCCTTCACGGTCCATGTCCTTGAGGAGCTGAGGTGTCAGCTCTGCTGCTGATGGCTAATGGCAATGTTTTTCAGAATCATCTCCCTTCAGCATGTCTGAGGCTGTGATGTGGTGGCAGTGGCTCCAGCAGAGAAGTTGGAGTGTTGGCTCTGGGACTTACTTTTCCACCAAGCCCTAGGTGACTCTTACAGCAATAAAAATACTCTCATTGATCTGGTTATCCTGCCGTTTATAATAATGCAAAGTTTAGAAGATTTATGGTTTTCTTTTAATTTCATCTGTTTTTCTTAGAAAATTAGACCCAGTTTCCCTCTTTCCACCCTCAAAATGTGCTAAGCGATGCCCAGTTGAGCTATACCAGAATTATCCATGATTTAAAGCAGAACTTTCTGATCAGGTTTGGGCTGATGGAAAACAAAACGGAAATGGCTTCAGAGAAATCATACAAGAAATAAAAGTGCAGCCTTGTGGCCTATGAGTTAGATCTCAGGCTTCCTCCTCAATTCAGTGCAGATTTTGTAATGTGACCTAGGGCCAGTCACTAGCGCTAGGTATCTTGCTTTCCAAATATGAGAAGGAGGTTTGTGGGCATCCACAACGTTCCTGACATAACTTGGTCTCATACTTTGATATGGGATGATGATGTAGCATTTGAAAGTATCTCTGCTGTCATTTGCCCGTCTAGAGGAGTGAAGGAGCCTGGCTGCAAAGGGGGGAGCCAAATAAATGAACCTCTTCTCACATAATACAGCACAGGCAGTGGAATGAAGAAAATAGTGCCAAAAGGATGTCCTTAGGATACAGGGCCATTTTCAAATAAAACCGCTCTTACTTGAAAAAAACTCCACTTTTATTTCTCAGGGGAATAACAATAAAAAGCAATAAAAGGTGCTTAATGACTGACTTTTTTTTAAAGCTTCCAATTCTGGAAGGAAACCAGACCATGTTGAAAAAAGATATCCCAGACTTTCACAATACATGCGTCCGTCCAAAGGGCCATTGCCATGAAAGTATTAACAGCTGCACTGTTATCCTGCTCCATCCCACAGCCCTGGAGGAGAGCAAGGCCAGAGCGCAGCACTGGGAAGCTTGGCAGCTGTTGAGCAATGCTTTTTCCAAGAAAAGATTCTGCTGCATTATTTGTAGTTGTGTCGGCATGAGTGCAAGCAAGTTAGTAGAGGAAGCCCAGCTTCCAGACAAATAAGAACAAACCCTGATGCTCTTTGCCGTTTGAGGTAATCTTTCTTTTGAAACCCTGTGCATGCTGTAAGCAGCAGCGAAGCACTTCTGAGTTTTTGGCATGCCGTGCTTCAGTATCAGCTGAATCCTTTCTGCTGCAGACAACAGCCTAAGATGGCATGACTGCTGTGGTCCACTCCACCCTCCTGCTTGGCCCATATATGCCAAATTTTCTCTTGGAGAGGCTTGTTAGACTGTGCTGAACTGTCTCCATGCGCTACTGAGCAGAAGACATAGCCTTACCAAAGGAAGTAAACAGTCCTTTGCTGGGTCAGTGAGTTGAATTGGCTCTGGGAGCACATCTGGGAGAGGACGGGAAGAAAGACCTCCTTTCCTTGTGGTAGCACTGAGCTTTTAGAGCCACTGGTTTTTTGAGTAACCTCACCCTTCTATTTGAAGAGTGATTGAAGGGTTATCAGTTTGTACAAAGCAAAGGGTTTACTTGGTGTCCTATTCAAACACTGTGAAACACATTCGTTAGCACTTGGACAAACATGTCTGCCTTAAAAGAACTAGTTGCTACCATTTACTCTTCAAACAGTGCTTTTGTGTCAAACAGCTTCTGCATCTCCAGGTTTGGCCCTTTGATTCACCTGTGTAAGACCATGCCACCCAGAGGTGTCTGAGGTGGTTTATATTTGCTTTTTGTCGTTTGACCATCAATTGGTAGCAGTTACTTTTTCAGAGCTGTTCATATGGTGCTTTTTTTGAGGTAATCCCTACTATCACATCTCTTGGACAAGACAGTCCTCTTCCCCATCAGTGCCCCACATGCCTGTTGTTCAGAACACGGGCTAACAGATGGCAACCACAAAAAATGTGTCTTCTCATCAGTTGTGGTGAAATTCATTTCTATCACATGAGAGATCCTCTTATCCTGACCACTTGAGGTCAGAAGGAGTTTCCAAAAAGAGTTTTGTTTAGCCTGAATGTCACTGGCTGTGTTGTAGTTTGGACCTCAGTCCCTCCCATGCTTCAAACTCATATTATTACTCCATTGGTAGTACATAATATCACTAATTACAGACTGGCTGTGATTTCTATCTTTGATGTGGCTGCAATGATCCGCTGCGAGAGGCTTTCAAATAGTGGGAGTTTGGGATTGTGCTAGACAGTAGTGTTGCTAAGTAATGCTTACTTTTATCCTTTCTAGGACCTGCACTTCTGCTGAGATGAGTGATAGCATCGTTATTCAGAAAGCATTTACTCCTCCACATGAGGGGGCAGGGAAGGTGGGACAGTCATGCGGCGGGGGGAGGTCTGCTTAGCAGCAACTCGGTGAGAAAGGAGGCAGCGGGCCAGACGCTACTGGGATGTGGTTTGTATCGCTGAGGAGTTCAGCACACTGTCCCTCAGTGTCTGAGGGCTGCAATGTTTGCTGGGGATGGAGTAAACCAGAGGCAGGCAGCCATAGGAGGATGGTCCTGTTTTTATCAAGCACCTGTCCGGAGATGAGAAGATCTGGAATGCTGTTTTCCTTCCGTTCTCCTTCACGTTATGTTATGTCATTTAACAGCACTGGAGTCCCTAGCAATCTGAGCACTTAGCATGCCTTAAAATCAGTTTCAAGGTATTCTAAACCAAACACAAAACATAGGGGCCTCTCCAGAAAATCAGACATGCTGGAGCTTTGAAGTGACTGCCTCGCTCAGACTTCCTCTGTCGTGGGCACACCCTGCAACTTTTTTTCATATTTAGGTGCTAACGCTTCTGTTCCACAAGGACAGCGGGTGGAAAGATGATAACCTAACCAGCATTTAAATCTGTGTCGTGGTATCTAGCAGCATTGCTTTGGTTGTGAACTGTTTGGCTTCTGGGAAGATTACTGACTGCCTCTTCTTTTTTTTTTTTTTTTTTCTCTCTCTTTCTTTCTTTCCTGTGTTTTAGACATTTACAGCATGGTGTAATTCTCACCTCCGCAAGGCTGGGACACAGATTGAGAACATAGAGGAAGATTTCAGGGATGGTCTTAAACTCATGTTACTTCTGGAAGTCATTTCAGGTGAGAGAGGTTCTGTGTGGTGCTCTCAAGTGTCCTGAGCATCTCTGTTTGGAAATCTGTCCTCTCCCTTTCTTACAGAATAGGGACAACAAGGGTTGTAATGCTGCAGACTTTGCTGGAATATAAGAACAGCTGCTTCCTGATTCAGAACAAATTTCCCCCTAATGAATATCTTGTCTCCAGCAGTGACCATTAATGTGCTTTTGGAACGTACTCCAAGCCTCATGGCTTGTGCAGGCAGCCCATTGCATTCCTGCTCCTGCCTCTCTGCTCCCCTCTGCCTGTCAGGAATGCGCAGCCTCCTGTGAAGGCTGGAGCAATGGCTCTCACTGCTTGGCAGGCTCTGGGAAGTGTGAGAAAGCTGCATTGGCAAATCATACCAAAGCCACATGACAGTGGGAATAGGATAGTAGTTATTGGAAGAAGGGAGTCAAAACTGTAAGTCTTCTGTGTCCTTCAGTTTCAGCTGTGACTGAAGTTTTTTCCATTCTAGTTTCAATCTGAACTCAGTGCTTAAGCCTTCAGGGGAAAAAAAAGTCCCAAACAAAAGCAAAATCTCAGAAAACCCAGTCTGAAATAGAAACAGTAGCATAAACAAGTTAGGTCTGATGTGTTTTCACTCCCTATCACAAATGTCCTACTACACGACAGATATCTCCTAGGGATTATTTCATATAAGTAGTAATACCTGTTGATGTGCTGATTAAATAAATACCTTAATAAAGTATTGTGGGAGGCATCATGGGGGGTAAAGATAGTATGTATGAAACTGGGATTGTATGCTCACAGACCTTCTTTTGATGGCTTTTGAGCCAGTAATAGCAACCCAGTGACTTGCACTCCCGACCTTCTTGGTACGTTTTCCAATAAAATTGCCTTGATAGAAGCGCTCGGATTGCCTTCCCTCTGCCTCTCCTTTTCTTTCCTTCCCCTTTTCCAGCTCCTGCAGACGCTGTCACTGTATGTGTTTTTCAGAATTTATGGCAATAGGATAAAACCTCAAGGGTTTTGCCCATGCTAGTGGTTTGGAGGGATCAGAGTTCAAAATACTATCAGAGCTTTGCAGCACACTCATTGCTTCTGCTGTGCCTGTAAGAAATGAGGTAGCAAATTCCTATTAGTTTATTTTCTGTATTTGTGTTCCCTTGCAGAGGAGGGGCTGCAGCCTGGAAGCAGGGACAAGTGGACCTTAGTGGCTTAGTTTCTAATCACTGAACTGGAGGACAGGGGAGAGAAGCATGAACAGGGGAGGGCAGATGAGGCTCAGTGCTAAAGCAGGGGGCCTCATATCTCTGCTTAATTTCCTTGCCTCATCTCCCACTCTTCCTCTACTGTTGTCCCTTTGGGGGCCCACTGGCAGGCCCTGGCAGACCCCCCTCAGTTTGCGAAGAAGTTAATGGCTTCTGAATGCCCTGGTGGTGTGGGCACAGCTGCAGAGTGGCTCTGTGCCCACAGCCTGTTGATAGATGACCAGTGGGCAAAGGCATGGGGAGCAGCTGTGGGCTGCATCCCACCAGAGGCTATGGTCCTTCACACACTTAAGGACTGAGCATCCTTTTCTTAGAGCCAGCAGAAGCTAGAACCACAGTTCTCCTAGGTACAGCGGCAAAAGAGGAGAAATTTAGCACAGTTGTGTCTTCTCCATTTAATTTCCATAATTGGCAGTTCCATTTCCAGTTGTGAGTCCTACTGCTCTTACGGAGCCTCCTTCCAGCTGCTGGCTCTGCTAGTAGCCCCTCTGGCTCATAGCTGGGGTAGCAGCAGCCCAACCTAGGAGCAGCAAGAGGGTAAGGAGTCTCCCAGTGGTTGGCAAGGGCTTGCCTGTACGTTCCTGCCACAGTTCCCACTGATCACCTGCCAACAGGATGCATCTCTGGATGGCTCTTAGCTCTCCAGTTCCAGCTTCTGGCCTTTCCTTTCAGCTCTTGGTTCATTCCGTGCCTCCTCCTTCCCATATTTTGGGGGACTGCAGAGCTGTTGGCAGGGTTGCTTTGTGGCAGGCTGATCTTTTACTCTAACCCAGAGGGTGATGGCCGTAAGAGCCTTCAGCTGCGAGAGCGCTGGGCTGGGCTGGCCAAGAGCTGTGTGAAGCCGAATGCCTCCTCTGCCTGGCCAGGGTGTGTGGGAGTGAGGGAGTGCTATCTTCCTCTGCCCCGTTACAGTGGTGGCTGCTGCCGTGGGAGGAAGGATGGAGCCTGCATCAGGGAAGCTGCTGGAGACCCGAGGGAGGGAGAGGGACTGTGCTGCTGGGGCTGTGGAAGGCCTGTTGTAGGGCAGACCCTCCTGTGCGTCCTGGGGGACATGTCACTGCCAGGCAGGTAGGAAGCAGTTTTTCCATCTGATGCAACTTTCCAAAATATGGGAGGCAATGATGTTATGCAAGAGGAGAGCAGCTGGGTTTTATTCAGCCTGGTACCTTCTGGACCTGTGCTGCCAGTGGGTCCCCTCCCAGCCCAATCAGAGCCCCTCGGTCCCCCAGCCACTGTGCGGTCGGGGAAGCTCCGTGGACAGTCCTGGGACTTCCTCATTGCCAGTCTCTCCCATTAGCCTCTGTGGTGGGAAGTAACAATTGGGGGCCTCGTAGAAATTGCCCCGAAAGACACACTTTCATTTTTCACCGCATGCATTTCCTTCCCCTGACAAAGCCATTTTAAAAGTAACACTACAAGACTGAAAAAGGCTAAGGTCATGTTTAATACTTCTAAAGTTATAAGGCTTTTCTTTTCCCCACCCCCAAAGGAATGACTAATTGAATTTTTTCCTAAACAAATTTGCTGTAAACAACTTCTATGCCAACACTTCCTTACATTGTTTGGCTTTTAAACCACAGCCTTGGGCTGGTACATGAGAATCGGAGAATGAAAGCAAGTAGACCATTTTCATTGTCTCAGCTGGGAGAAGTACTGAGAAATAACGCAATGATGCAAATAGCTGCAAGTAGAACATATTTCTAGCAGGCTTCCCTTTTAACAGTCTACATCATTAATAGTGTATGGCATGGAACCAGATGAAGCTTTTCTCTGGTAATCTAAATTTGTAATAAAGTCCAAGTCTAAAGGAAATAGCCATTGGGTTTTGAGACACTTTTATTCCAAATAAAATTATTCTAAAACAAGTATCTTATTGTGGTGTTCGAGAGAGGGAGACTGCAGTTCTGCAATCACCGTCAATTGCTTGAGGATTGCACTGCTGTCAGAGGGGAACAATCCTGCTCTCCCCAGTGCTGGGGAGAGCAGTTCAGATGCTCTCCCTTGCATTGGCAGTGCACATGCGGCCACAAGGTGAATTGGATCAGCTTGCTGTTCCAGCTGAAACCTAATCTCTTGTCTTTGTTTTTCTTTTTGCAAGGCTAGTTTACAGTCACATGAGCTGAAGAAAATGGTTATTTTTTAGCTGGCTCAACCCGTTTGTTGACATTTGACAGCACAACTCTGTTTAAGTCCGTTGTGAAACTACATGTAAAAATGCCATTGTAAAACTGTCGCAAAAAATGCTTCCACTTCTATTTAGAATGACTAGCATTATCCAAGTGGAAAAA
The DNA here is from genome assembly GCF_023638135.1 of Falco biarmicus. Taxonomy (NCBI): domain Eukaryota; kingdom Metazoa; phylum Chordata; class Aves; order Falconiformes; family Falconidae; genus Falco; species Falco biarmicus. The sequence goes on along the minus strand of NC_079294.1, from coordinate 20,949,198 downwards.
GAAAGCAATGTACCATGATGTGTACTTGAGGCTCCATTAAAGCAAAAGAGATTTTTTTAATCCTAGGGTGGAGGTTGTACCATAAATACATCTTTTTACTTAAATTGTCAGACATCAGTGTTTCATTTTGAAAGTGAATCTGGTTTTATCCTTGAGCTTGAGAGCTAATGGCACCAACCTACGGTAATCACTGAAACACTTTTAAAGAAAGGATTTTCATTTCCAGCCTTTTTTTCTTTGTTAGGGCATGGCTAGGGAGACAATCTGTTTTTTTCCATTTTAGATTTTCCTCACTCCTTTGTTAGGAAACAAGCCATCCAGTTTTAGTATGAAAAATGGTTCTTTAAAAAGTACTTTTCTGTCTCACTCTTAAGCCTCAAATAAAGGTTTTGCGTCAGCTTGCATTGACTTAAATATTAAGGTTCGAGATACAGCAGGAGACACTTGGTACTGAATAGTTCAGGTCAGTAATTACGTGCCTAGACTTGCCCAACTGATCTCCTTTTAATTATCTCATAACTTTTTTTCCAAAATGCAAAACCTGCTTGCATTTTGTTTAGATTTTTTTGGTGTTCTGCAGCTTATGATCTGAAAGCAGCTGCTCTGTTCATTTTTTGGTGGTGTGTGTCACATACAGGTGGTCCCTGATGCCTTGTCTTATTTATCTAGCAGAGGTGCCTTTGAAAAGGCAGCTTGTCTGTCCAAGTTTTAATTTGCCTACTGTGGATGTTGGGTTGTTAGTAAAAGCAGGCTGTGAGCATAGTTACAGGCAGCCTATCAAGAAAGGCATGACTGACATTAATGCAGCTCTTTCAAATAAATAAGGTCAAGAAAGTGCTTTTCTAAATCTTCCAGCTTTGTTCCAGTCAGGGCTGGCATTTGCCCCGAGACTCGTTTCTATCAGAGATTTACCTGCTCTTACCTCAGAGCTAGGCTGCTTCTCTGCTTCATTATAAACATTTAAAATGCATACCGCTGTGCAAGAGACCATTGCATAGGGTTGCATACATGAAACATAGAATGGAAAGGAGCTGAGATGACAGTCCTTCCAGTTACAAAGCCATTTGCCAAAGAAATGATTTTATTTCCTGATACAGGCAGTTGTGACCGTTCAGTGAAGAGACTGAGAGGTAGGAGGTCTGTATCCTGGCTGGGGAAAAGAAAAGGCAAGATACAAGATCACCCTCACATTTGACTGTAGGGAGTTCCAAAAAGGAGATATTTGCTTTGTAAATTGGGTGTTGTAAGTGCTGGTGGGGAGCTTCCTACCTGTCTTTGTGCGGGAGGGAAGTTTGTGCTGTTTCCAGGCATCGTTGTCTGCAGCTAATAGCATGGAGGTTAGTTCCACTGCCTAGCTCAGTGTGCTTTTGAAGGACCTTTTCACCTCTGATATAAACCTGCTGCGGAAAGAGTTCAGTGCTGACAGTTCCTCTGTTACTAAAATTATCTGGGATGCCACAAAAAGGTGATTCTTTCTGAGGGTACTTAACAGGGAGTGTGGCTGTCCAGCATTTGCTGTTGAGAAAGGATGCAGGGAGGTTTACCCTCTGCCTGGCGGAGCAGCGGGAGCTGCCAGCATGAGGAAATACCCACCAGGGAAGAAAGGGGTCAAAATTGTTTTCTAATACTTCTTTTTCCTTTTTCTTATTAGGTGAACGTTTGGCTAAGCCTGAAAGAGGCAAAATGCGAGTGCACAAAATATCTAACGTGAACAAGGCCTTGGATTTCATTGCCAGCAAAGGGGTCAAACTAGTGTCTATTGGAGCAGAAGGTAAGGAAACCATCTGGTTTTTCTGGGCTTAAGCTGCGCTTAGCCATTGCCTTTCTCTCATGCATGTCATTTGCCTTTGTGCCTCCCCAGCCCCACCACGTCTTTGTTGAATAAACCATGGAGGAAAAAAGGGGCCTTTACCCTGGATTTAAAACCTAGCTTCGCGCCAAGCTGCCAAACTTGATTCCCGCTTGCCCTTATTGGCCAGGTCCTCCTGCTTTTCTCCTGGTTCTCATGATTTCTCATGAACACTTGAGCAGTGGCAGAAACAAATTGATTGAGATGTTTCTTTCCTGAATGAAGAAAGGTCCTAACTGAAGCATAGCAGCTGCTTGTATTTAGCTTGTTGCAGACCTGCTGGGAAATGTTTCCCTGTTGCTCTAGGACATCCCATGGGTCAAAGCCAAGTGCAGTCCCCAAGACAGGTCAAGGACCCCAAAGGCTCCAATTTTCAGGGCTTCCAAGCTTCTTGTTGTGCACCCCGGAAAGCTGGGTGCTCTGGCTGGAAGCCTGTGTGTCATTGTGTAGACGCCATTGTGGGCAGCATCAGGGATGCCCCCACTTTAATCATGCAGACAGCAGGGAGTTGTGTAGGACTTTTGTATTTTTAGCAAAGATGGTAGGTGTTTTGCAGGTATGTCACCTGAGACCCAGAAGGGCTTGCAGGTTAGTAAGGTAGTTTGCTCTTTTATAAACCTTAACAACTTGTCATCTTACCTGGATTGTGTTCTCATGATACTTATTTTCCTCTGCTCGGGAACCTATGTGTGAGTCCTGTCTATGGACTCATGTTGTCACTGTTGCTGAGGAGACACTCTGCTTCTGTGGTATTTCTAGGTTTGCCTTTACAGTGACCACGGAAAATGAGGAAGGTTTATCTCCATCTTACAGATGGAAATAGGCGGTTTCTCCAGGGAAACTCCTGACAGAGTCAGGAAATGAGCCTGTGATACAGTTCTGGATGAGCATTCCTCCTCCGGGAGAGCCATGGCTGCAGGGCTGAGCCATGCCTGTTCTGAGCCCATGAGGTTGGACCAGTGTTGGCATGCTGTCCCTAGTTTTGACCTTTCTCTTGGGGACATCTCCAAAACATGCCCATCCTATGGTCCACTTGTTCTGTGTCAGATCAGGCAGGATACCTCGGCTGCTGCAGGTGCGTATGGTTGCATTACAGAGACCTTTACTTCAACTTACTGCATTACCTTTATGAAGACTTTGGAACAATTTGAAACTAGTGTCCAGGCGCACTGCAGACACTTCTATACTGCGTTTGGTATTTAACAGCAAAATACAAGAGGCAAATGGCTCAATGACACTGATACTTCACATACAAAACTTTTTCTTCAATTTTCTTAGCTTTTCCTTCAGGAACAACTTGAGGGTGTTGCTCACCCTGAGTATTGTTTACATAGCAAAAATGCATATCTAAGGTAATTTTGTGCCCTTAAAAATGACTGATGCATCCAGTGTCTGATACAGTAGTCCATATCTATATGGGACCCTTTTCAAACTGGAAGTCGGACCTGGAGTCAGAGGTCTTCTGCCTTAAGAGAGCTCTTGCTGTCATTTGGATCTTGGGCAGATATTTGGATCCTTCTGGGAGTTTAGAGCATGCCTAAAACCTATCTTCCCTGTTCTATTTTTTTTTTTCCCCTGGTTCTGCTTTCCCTGGCACTAGTTTGCCTTTTTCTCTCCTTCTATTGGATTTTTCTTTTTTGATCTCTGCTCCTGAATCAGCTATGACTGTACCCTCACAGCATGTAGAAATCATTTGCAAGTAAAGTGTTCTGTGACCAAAGATCTCCAGGGCCCAGTTATTCTGTATGGATTCATAGGAGTTACTCGGTTCAGAAATAGGCTGTGAGGTGCCATTTTGTGACAGAAGCCATGATTTATATCAGTCTGAATAGTGATCCTGACCTCCCCTGCCAAATGATCCTGGCTCTCCTCTGTGCTGGTGCCCATGCAGCTACATGGTGAACCCGTGTGGGTTTCTTTGTACTCCCAAAGGTAGCACGGAACTGATGTTTGGACCAAGGCGAGCTTTGATTTTTATACAGAGCACTTGGGCTTGTGCTGTGATGCCAGCTCAGGCTACGTAAGTGTGATCACAGCATGGGCTCCCCCACCCCAGCGCTTGCCCATGCACCCAGACCAAGCCCAGGCCACTCTGGTTGTCACCGGGAAACATAACCTGCTGCAGGGCCTTCTGCCTGGTCCATCCAGGTGATTGGTGTACAGTAAATTACACATGAGCTATAGAAATGGACTTTTACTTGGAACAGCAGAGCAGGAACTCTGTCCACGTAAGGGATTATAAACCTTTCTGGAACATGAATTTTAAGGGTTTACAAGAAGACACCGTGCAGCAGCAAAGTAGAAGGTAAAAGCCAATGAGGCAGTCATAACTGCACCAAGAAAATGAGCTCTAAGTGCCTCAGTCAGGTTGGACTGATCTAGGAATTTTTCCAGGTGGCTTTTCTCCCAGAGGGGAAAACCACCATCCAGCAGCGGTGTGGTTGTGCTGGCTAGGGTAGTGCTCTCCTCACCTCGAGGTGGCTTGCTCGTCTCTGGGGAGCAGGGTCCTGTGTGAAGGGTCTGCAGCCTGGCTATAGTTCTCTGTATACATTAGACAAATAGCATTGGCCAGCAGTGTCCTGGCTTTATTCATTACTGTTTTGTTGTCATTAAAAAAATAAACTCCAGAAGGAATCCCAAGGAGACTTTCAGGTCAGTTTAAGCCTTGTGCAACCTTGTGTTTGAGTTAAAGCCAGCAAAAATGTTTTCATGACTTTTATCTCGTATTTTACCAAATAAAGATCCTTCTCTGCTGTTTACAAGCCAAGCTCTGCAGCCTTGTCCCAGTGAACAAGAACCAGAGTTGAAGAGGACTTCCTATACACAGTATGAGTGCAGGACATATTCCATGTCCACATTGAATGGAGAGTTAATTAAGCAAGCAGAATAAGCAATAAGGGTTGAAAGCTGCTTTTTGCAACCATCTTTGTTAACAATTCAAGATGATTCTAAACATCTTTGTTAGCTAGAGTCCATAGCAGATCAAAGCAGTTGTGGCATACAGCAGATCTGTGTAAATCTGGATCAAGGAAGGCTCTAGCCTGGTACAGTTTTCTAATATTTTTTTTAATCTGCTTTTAAATCTCACTGTCATCTGACACCTCAGGAGCCTTCTTCCCCTGTAATAGATTCCATACTGGTGTCAAATGCTCCTGGGATTTAACAGATTGAATAGGTCAAGTATGTGACCCTAAGACTGTTTTATTTACACCTCTAATCTGCATAGAAAGCTGCTGCTTTCTTTGACAGATGTGGCTCAGTTCAGCATAAAGATAATTTTGGATGAACTGATGCCTATTCTCATCCATGCAAGTGAAAGGAGAAATAAAGCTTGGAGATTTCAATAACTGCAGAAGTCCCATATGAGCAAAACACCTACTGAAGCACCAGCCAGAGCAAGCATATATTTGACAGTGGAAAGAGGGGGGAGATAAGGTCTCTCTCTGTCAGTGAGTGAAGCTAGCATTGTATTTGTCCCTATCTCCTGCCCACTCACAATTAGGGAGCTGAGATATACACCCCCATCAACAATGCCAGCCATCTGTTCTAAATCTGTCTGGGCCATCATTAGCAACATGCTTTCTGAGGACAAGGGCATGGTTGCTCGTCCTGCTTTATTTGGCTTTTGTTAGGATAAATAGAATGCTCAGCAGCCTTTATTTTATGTCACCATTGTTGCTCTATGTCTCCAATTCGCAGATCATAATGCTGTCCTGCCAGTTGTTGATCCCCTGCAACTCCTCTCCATGGGGTAACCAGAGAGGCTGTGCTCTCACCGGCAACTCAGAATTAGCAAGGGGGGAATAACAGTTTTTGTAGCATTGATTCTGCTTTTAATTACCCAGGCCAGGGTGGAAAAGTAAGCTTAATCATTTTCGCATCTTTCAAAATGTGTTCATGCATTTAAAAAAGGTAGTGGCATTTTAAAAACCACGTCTATGTAGCCAACCAGTCTTGCTCCTAAGGACTGGATATTTGTGAGGCTCTTAATTCGCTGTCTAACAAATGGCTGAGGGTACTGTAGGTTTTGCATATTTTGTTTGTGGTATTTGGTACAATAATGGGAGCTGGGTGGAAGCATATTCACTGGTGCAAAAAATTTCCATCCAGCTGCCTCACCAGCTTTAGCCAACGACTGATCCACCCCCAAGTTGAATGTAAATCACATTAATAACATGTACTAGCTGCTGCTGTTCAGACCACAGCTGCTGGTGGTGGAGGGAAGCGCAGACAATGCTTGCAGAGGTCCTGCTTAGGAAGAGCGCTTGGAAAGCACAGTCAGGCAGAAGATACTGTCTGATTATTAGCCTCTGCTCTCACATTGCTGAGCCTTACTTATATCAGCAGGGAAAAAACACAGGATCTTTAATTAAGCGTTAGATTGTTCTAGCTTTGTAGTGTTATGTTCAGCTTCTTAAACAATTCCTGTGGAGTTTCATCGCCAGGAAGCAGAAGGTTTCATGCAAACCTGTTTTGCAACCATGTTTTTCATGGTTTCACTTTTGTTTCTTGACCATATATCAATATATTACAAAGGGACTGGCAGCAGCTGAAGGGCACTGAAGGGATCCTAAAGGAAAAGGAGGCTGACATTGAGGAGTGCAGGGGTGGAAAACTGAGTGAGAGGGCCAAAGAGCATATTGCCTTCCTGATCAGGCTGGCTGACTTTGTAACAAGGTTGTCAGGAGAAGTTTTCTAGCTCTAGAAATGAAAAATGCTTGCCTGCTTCTAACAAATAATAACAGTTTTGTCAACTGTACTTAAAAGAAAAGGATTGGGGATGGTGTGGTTGGTTAAATCTGCATTCCAGGATGGATCCGTCACTAACCTCACTGACATCAGTATCTGCTTGTTAGGCAGTGGGTTTTCTCTGTGTCATGAAAAAGTAAAATGATATGTAGAGATGAAGTGCTGGAAATATTCTGGGCTTCTTCCAGAGCAGCTTTGCTTTGGTGCACAGCTAAGGAAGACATGGGATCAGGGAGCACACAGCTTCCTTTTTAAATGAGTAATGCAATGAAGAGAGCTGGGGGACAAGAGATGCTTTCCATCTTAAGTCCGCCAGCTAACTTTATAAAACTAGAATTTGAGAACGTGACCTGAGAACAATCATGGTGAATTCTAATGCCACATTAGCAACTTAACGCCATCTGGTTTAGCTAAGTATCTTGACCTTTATTTCCAATTAAAATCCATGGAACAGTAACATTAATTGCTTGTTTCAGCTCACTGATCGATTTATTAGTGTTCGTAAAGCTTTTTCACATTAAAGTATTGCCGTCAGATTTTAATCTAGTCTATTAAAATAAAAAGCTCAATTTAGTTTCCAATCTTAAATACATCCTAGGGCCCTCCTGCCAACTGATGTGGTTTTTACAGGCATTGGAGATTTTGAAAGTCCACCAAAGATCTACCACATGAACAAAACTAACAAGCTGAAAACAGATGCCTTTTATATATATATATCTATGTATATATATTTTAGCTGTAGTATCTCAGGTATTTGTAACAGTAGTAAGGATTTTCCTTTAAGTTGATTGTGGTGCTTTGTTGGAGTGTGAAGAATGCAAGAAGTGCAGAACTGAATATACCTGCTATCACATGACATTTTCTTCCGTCAGCCTAGTGCACAACCCCCTGCCCCTAAAATACCTGTAAAAAGTTCATTTGTGAGAAAACTGTCAACAAGCAAACATAGGTTTTTTTCTTGCCAGCAACCATAACTGCAGTTTTGTACTGCAGTGAAAAGTTGGTGGCTAATTCTGGGCAAACTGAGGCACCACCAAGATATCTGTGTACTCTCAAGTGCAGAAAGATGTGGACACAGGGGTTTACTGCAGTAGAACAAAGTGGTGTGTCTCGTTTTCTGTCTTTTAAATCTATAGATCCCTCATGCATATGTATGTCAAAGCAGAGTGGAGATTATCCTTCTAATTTACACTGAAAGCTGTACCACATGTATTGCTAAATCATAACTTTTAGGAATCTGGACCATATGGACATGGTTTCTGAAACAATTGTGTTTGGGGTGCGTGCTACTCATCTGCTGGTTTTGAATACACTGAGGTTCACATTTTGAAAATTTTCCATAAGAGGAAAAGCTTTTTCTAATGGCTTAAAAGGAAAATTTGAAATATTGTTACTTTTGTGACAGGGTCCAGACGTGTGGCAGTTGTCTATACTGCAGATTTCTACTTGCCCCAGAACAGTGCTGGGCAGCTTTATGGAAGCAGCGGCACAGAGGTCTACAGTAGTACAAAAATGGTTTCTGGCAGCGTTGTTAGGACTTGAATTATTCTACCTCCAAACAATAGGTTAATTCTAACACTTTTCTTACTGAAAATACTCTTACAACTTGCCAGTTGCTTGTGAAAGATCCTTCTGCCTTGCAGGAACCTGCCACAGAATGAATAGGAGAAGGCAGCTCAGCTAGTTTCACTATCCAAAAAAGTGAAGGCTGTAAATTCTATAATGTGTATATATAGTCTGTGCAGAATTTTTGTAGATGATGAGGATTGGCGCTTGAGACCCAGCTGCTGACTGTTTGGCACTAATCTATACATGGTGGAAACCACTTTCTCTGCCAGCGTCTCCCCCCAGATCCCTGATCCTCCCATCCTAAACAGATAATACTTCACACGTGCAAGCAGTCATTTTCTAAAACCTCTGAGTTGTTGACCCTTGCTGATTTACATTGCGGAGTCCAATGAGCAATGAAGCACAATCTGTTGAACATCTTAGTTTATGTTATGGTCTGCTCGGGCTGGTCAGCATGAGTCTTTACTTCCTTTTCAAGCAGGATGCATGTACTTCAAGGAATGCTCTGTTGTGTCTTTTGGCAATCTATTTGACTGAAAGAGGCCCTATACAGGCAGTCTGGTGTATTTAGGCTTGTTTGAAACAGCAAGCATTTAGGCTTGTTTGAAATCAAAATGTTGATGTTTCTTGGTGGTATCTTGTTCGCAGGACAAAACCAGCTGTCAGAGCTCATCTGCACTGGGAAGTCTCACTGGTTCTTCTGAATAATTATGCTGGGGCAGTTATATAGGTGACTTGGAGTAGACATCAGAATAAGAGAGGAAGGCTTTTCTTTTTCCCAGTTTGGCTGATATGGCTTTTAAGTGATCAGAATTTAACCTGAACAAGGTGTTTTTAAGCCCCTGGAGGGAATTACACTGATCTGAATTGAGCCTTATTCCCGGTCTTTTGGATCATTGGTGTCTGTTTCATGCTCAGTGTTATACTCTGAGAGAATCCGTCTGTTTACTGGGTAGTACTGGGGAAGACTGCTGTACCAGCAGAGTATCTGGGGAGGAGGGAAGAACAGTTTTAAGCTGGAATTCCAGTTCTCCCATCTGCAAAAGCGATTGCTCCCCAGTGCTCCTCTTTTACTAGGATTTGCACTTGCAACTTGATGCCTTCTATTTCTTCTCTTTCTGCCTTTTTTTTTTTTTTTTTTTCTCCATAGAAATCGTGGATGGCAATGTTAAAATGACTCTTGGAATGATCTGGACCATCATCCTTCGTTTTGCCATTCAGGATATTTCAGTTGAAGGTAAATATTAGTTCTTTCTAGCCAGTGTTCAATAATGAGCAACTGGGGTAACTAAATGGCTTTTGCCATTTAAAAGGCCCGGAATGTGCTTTTAGGTGAGTCACTGGAAGATTCTAGGGAGCTACCCTTCCCAAGCTGCCCTGTCATCTCACTGACATTTCTGGCCAGGTTCAGCTATACCGAGAAGAGTTTTTTACATCCTGTTGTAAGAGATTTTTAAGAGCAGCTCAAAAGGATGTTTAAGCCTGAAAGCCAACATTGATGTTGGAATTTATTGCATTTCTTGCAGGCTGATTCAGGGCCTAACACTGCAAATGAACCTGTCTATTACAAGTCCTACAAAGCTCTCCTCTCTAATCCTGAAAAGCTACCTCCTTATTACAGAACCTCATTAAGAAAATAATAGTGGCAAAACTATGCCAGCAGACTCTTCCAAACAAGGAATTTTCTGACAAGTAAAGTTAAATAAAGCACAATTCAGTCCGATCTCTACCAAAGTTGGTCATGTTTTTCTAGCATATGCTCCAGAGACTCCTGCTTTCTAAGAAAATGAGTTAATTGGTGTGTTTTCTTTCTTTCTCTAGAGACATCTGCTAAAGAAGGACTTTTGTTATGGTGTCAGAGGAAGACGGCCCCCTACAAAAATGTAAACATCCAGAACTTCCATATCAGGTGAGTTACAGGCAAGAACTTAGCTTTACAATCTGTTATTTTCATATGCTTCTTGGTGTGTTCAACAGTGTTCCTGACAGACCTCCCAAGGCAATGCAGGTGCACATTACACAGTAACACTGTAGTCCAGAAAGTCATGTAGGAAATTAAAGGCAGAAGTTACAAGAAGATCCAAGTACCTACATCCCAATTCCTCATTCCAATTACAATTGCTGCTTTCATAAAGTTCTTTAGAGCATTAAGTCCTCAGCATATGTGCCATGGGCTAAGCAAGACAGCTTTTGCTCTGTGAAAACTCAGAACACTTTAGGAGCCATACTTCATAGTATAAAGTATAAAGGTATGAGAGGTTTTCTTGCTTTTATCTTAATATTTCCAAATTGGCAGATGTACCAGTGAAGATTCTGCATAACAGTGCTTTTTCCAGCACATCTTGGAGAGCTGTGTGAACCATATAAATGTAAAGCACTTATTTGAGAGCTTAAGTGCCTTCCACACTAGCCAGTACTATAGCGGAGCTAGCTGTGGCCATCTGCCTTTTCCCTGAGGAATGCACTTGTTCCTTCTTTAGGGCTTGTGTCTAGACCTTTTTTGAGCCCTGAGCTCTGCACCTGTCCTTGCATGCTCCACAGCACATGCACAGTTCTCTGTGCATGTGCTGTGGAAAAAAAGGAGGTGGCAATGCAAAGGACAAGTCCTAATCACAGTGGATTTTTGTAGAGATTGAAAGGAGTCTTTATCACAGTCTCATGCAGGTACAAGACAGGCCTCCCTCCCAGCACTTACAGAAGCACTAACCATAATTAGTCATCCTGCTGTCTTGGTGGTGTCTCTCGTGCTCATGCCCATCACTGTGTCTCTCCCTGGCTGAACACGGTTCATTGTGCTCTCTTTTGTCTCTCTTGTAGTTGGAAAGATGGCCTTGGTTTCTGCGCTTTAATTCATAGACACCGTCCAGAGCTCATTGACTACGGGAAGCTACGAAAGGTACAACTCAATTTGTTTGTCAGACCAGATGCTTGGCTCCTTAGAAGTAAAGAGGGAGAAGAATTAGCATGATAAACTTAATTGGAGAACTTCAGCACAAGCTGGCAGTTGCAGGATTGAGGGGAAGGAAGGAGGGATGAATCAGTACATTCAGGCTTCTTAGCGAAGCGTGAACTTAATGAGCTTCCTGCTCGACTTTCCTGGCTTTCAGACTGCCTTATATGAGAGACACGTGCCCCAATCCCAGCTGATGAGCAAAAGCTGGCAAATTCAGTAACACCAACTGTGAGACTAGTTCTGTGCTAATGTCACAGATTAGTGAGTCAAATCAGACTTAACATTTCTGCGGAGAGTTGGTTAGAAACTGATTACCTGATGTTCAATTGCAAAAGCTCATTGAGGGGTCTTTGTGCCCTCACTGGACACTTGTCACATGCTTCCAGCTTAGCACTGAGCTATTTGCAGTGCTTGGCTTCTCCTAGCATGTAGGTGTCAGGTGCCAGAAAAGCATTTATGATAACACTCAATTTTACTTTAAAAGTTGCCACTGGTAACATGATATCTAGCTGCTCCAAAGTTTGCTTCCTGTGTGTCTTGGAGACAAGATTGCGAAGTGGATGATGAGAATAAGCGTTCAGTGGTTTGTGCTGCCAGCAGTGTCTTGACCCAGCAGAGCCATGGAAGACCAAACTGGGTTCTCATCCTACTGGCGTTCCTGCAGTCTGTTGAGATCTGGTTTCACTCTGTCTGTGCACATGTGGAGTGAAGTGTCACCAAGAGCATAATTCATATGTTGTTACTGGGGCTAATACTCAAAAAGTTTGACCACCTGATCTCACGAGCTGGGTGTTATAAAGTGCATACGTGCTCAATGTTAGCTAGGGAAATAAACATAGAAACCAATCTCTGATAGACCTGGGATCTTGGATCACTGTGCAGATAGGCAGTATATAAATGAGTTAATCAAATTAGCTGCATCCTTAAGGAAATGAATTGTACAATGCCTGATCTGCTTTCCAGTAACCTTTTAGATCTTTACTGTCTTGCAGAGCAGTCAATTACATTGTCTGATCAGTTTTAGTGTCTGGAGTCAGCATGTGATGAATAACAGTGGAGAGAGACTGTACCTGTTTACATAAACAGCAGCAATAAAAAAAGGAATTATTAGAGCTACGTTTTCAGTGCCTGATCTTGGGAAAATAAAAGCAGCTAAGCAATGTGCATCTGACAAACCCAGCCGGGTAAATGCTACAGCACACACTGTTACCAACAAAGCCCTAAGCCAAACGCAAGAGAAACTAGAGTGAGGAAAAGAAGATTATTTGGTCATACTGCCTGCAGGCTTTTTAAGGTGAAAGAGGGGGTGATTGTCCTAGCCAAAGTCAATGCAGATGGGAAGGGATTTGTCCTACTTGGAGTAATGTTAAAGGGAACCACCATCGGGTTTTTTCCACTTGCCCTTGATCTCATCTTTCATCAAGTTCCCTCTGCCCTCCTGCAGTCTTCTGACTCTTTCTGTATCATTTTATTGTTGTTCTGCTTTAATTACTCTAAAGGTGTGAGACTAAATGCACGTTTGAGAGCTCTACCCCACCTGAAATCCTGAGCAAATAGCTGGGAAGAACTTAGCTCACAGCCTAGTATGTATAGTATAGTAGTATGTATAAACATGGCACCTTCCTAAACACAGTATTTGCCTGGACTGTTTCTGTAACTTAGTTTTTGCTTCTTTCTTCTCCCTTTGGCTCAATTCAACTGATTCTTGCCCTTCTTCTCGGAGCCTGCTTCCCCTCTCCCCTTTCCCTCAAAAACAGTCAAGCAAACAAACCAACCCCAACATTTTGAATCATGCCTGGTTCTGCAGGGGACTTACCTTGCAGAAAAGGACATGAGCAAGGCTGCTGAGAAGCAGCCATTACGGTTGATAGTAGGTTAGAGGTCCACCTCCAGGTCTCTTCCAACTCTAGGGAGTGATTAATGGCATCTCATTTGTATGTGCCTTTGGTGATGTTGTGTGTGCTTCTGTCTACAAGCATACACACACACACAAATGCGTAAGATAAGAGAGATGAACATCAGTCAAAGTTGCCAAGAGGTCTGCATTGTACCTCCTGTCTGGGCAGTTTTAGTGTTTTCTGCTCCTTCACAGAGGCTGTCTATGCTACAAACCTCGTATTGGCAGTGTATGCTAGCAAAAGCTGGCCAGTGTAGCTGCATGTCGTCTTCTCAAAAGTTAACAACTTCTTTTATTAGCAAAGTTTTGTACTGAGTTTACGCTCCTAGCTATTTTTCCTAGTGTAGCTATGTTAGTGGAGCAAGCACAAGTCTGCCTACCTGCACTGCCTAGCTGAAGTTGCTTGTATAGTCCAGGCCCCAAAATAAAAGGAGCAAGTCCACCCAGGCTGGTGTCAGTGATTTCCTAACACCACAGCTACTTATTTGGTTAGGTGGTTTCTGTTCAGTGCAGGTCTGTCTGCTATTGTTGAGTTCACTGTAGATAAGATCTCAAGATTCAGCTCATGGTCTGGTGTGAAAGATGTGCAGAAGATGGGGTTTCCCTTCTTCCTTTTAACCCCAACTGCACCTCAACTGTGAGCCATATTTAAGATCTTCTTGTCAAGGACAGTGGTTGACTGATGGCTCACCCCCTCAGATGCTTCAATCCACATAGAAATGTGGTCTGTGTACTGCTGTGCTGGATGCATTTATTACAGGTATTCCTGAAAACATGGGTTTTGGATTTCTTTCCTAGCGTCTTCAACTCTGGCAGATATAGTAAGTGCCTGCTCTCCCTTGATTTTTCTTCCCTTCCATCTCCTTTCCTGATTGCTAGTTAATAGAAGATTTTTTTTTTATGTCACACTGCAATAATTGCCATGGCAACCTTGTGTGCTGCAAGGACTTGGAAATAGCTGGAGGAGGAGAGAAGAATCCCTGTGTGAGTTAGGGCTGTGGTGAAACAGGAGGAGCTGCAGTAGTCTTTAGTCAGCAAAAGCAGAGAACGTGCCAGGTGGGCATCTGTTTAGGGCAAGTTTGCTGTCTGCCACCGTTAAAACAACTTAATTCCTCCATGGTGAAACTATAACTTTCCTCACAGTTGGCCCAGCTAGAGCCTGGCCATTTACTCCTCATCTTCATGTCTCTGCTATTTCTGTGTTCAGATAAGCAGAGTGGGAATCAAGGCACCTCTGCAGAACCTCGTCTGGGTCAGTGCTCTTCTGGGGGGATGTTTCAGCTGTGGAAGGAATCAGGGGACAGGTGACTTGGCATTTGTTTGTTTGCTTTGCTGCCTTTCAGTCCCTAAAGTGTGCCGGCAGCTGTAGTGCTGCACTGCGAGGCTTGGAGCTGCCCGGCCAGTCTACTACTTCATCCCTTTTCATGGGAGTCAACTGAAACAGGTGATTGGAATAATGATTAGCAGGTGTACCATGGGATGGAACTGAAAGTGATGGAGTTTTGGAGGAATTTCATAGGGCTCAAGACCCTGTTGTAGTCTCGGGTAAGCCCCTAGGGAAATCCTATGTTTTGCACAAAGAAGCATCACCTTTGCAATGAGCAGCTCCACTATCCACGAGGAGTGAAGCTTTTCCCACAGCAAACACCGTCTTGCTGGGTTTAGCTCTCTGCTCATCTCAGAGCTAGCCTTGGACTTCTGCTTTCAGTAGCGCTATCTTTAGCTTCATTCCCCAAGAGACTGTGTGATCACGCGTCTTAAATATGAAGCAGAAGTCTGCTGGCTTCATGTAGGTGAGCCTCCGGTTTCCCACATGTTAAGACTTCCAGCCCTTCCTTTGGGAGTGCCCCAGCCCAGTAAGTTTTCCCATCAGGAAACCTCTCCCAACTTCCAGCTTAAAATTTCTTTTTAACCTTCGGCAACATTGCTCCTAGTGTTGTTACTTGCAAACTGATAGAAAAGCTATGTGCAATGAGTTTGCTTCTCCCTTTCCTCCTGAAGAAGCTGACAGATCTTCAGGCAGCATATTCAGATGGACCTGCGCTGAGGAAGGGTCTGTGCTAATACTAAACACTCTGTCAGGGTGTTAGCCACGCCGTGGTGGTCACTGTCAGCATAGGCTGAAATTTGGTACCCAGTGGTGACATTTCTACAGAAGTAGAAAATGACACAAGGGCTAGGGGAAAACTGGCAGGGGAGATGCCACTTGGCATGTCTGGATACTGGAGTGAAAGAAAGGCTGTTACTTTTCCTTCGTAAATGGAGCTAAGGACCTGTGAACAAGGGTGCATTATATACCAGCTAGCCTCACCTCCTCAAGTAAGGCTTTTGGTTACATTTTGGATTCATAGAGTTTTATCCACAGCAGGCACAGGAGACAAGTAGACTGAAGCTGAAATGGTACAAGCCTCTTAATTCCATAGTATAGGGTGGTTCCATGTGCCTGGAGGACAGTAAAAATCCCCTGCCTGCACCACTGCTAAGCTCTGAAGAGGTGGATGTAGATATATTCAATGTAGTCACCCTTGAAAGTGTATTATATAGGGATAAGGTACTATTTGACACTGAGACGGGGGCCTGTTACCATGTGTGACAGCTGCTGGTTTCATCACAGAGTGCCCGTACAACACTTCTTTGCTTAGCATTGACTTGTCCCAGTGGACTAAATATGGAATGCTGGTCATATTTTGTTTGATGGCCTCCATGTGTGATTTGCTCTGGTAGGTGAAACATTGCTGTCTGCTGGAGACATTGACCCAAAGGAGTATGACGCTTATATGGGATGCCAACATAACACAGGCAGTAATTCCTATGGGAAAGCTGCAGGAAACGGCTTTTCAGAATAGCTACGTTTCCTAGTTTCGTGAAGGTTATAATTCCAGGGCAACATAATGACCAGTGCCATAAAAGAACTTGTCTGCATGCCTATACCTGTTTGCCCAAGCCTGCCTGGCTTCATCTTTGGTGTTGAGTGGGTTCAAAGGAAACTGTCTGTTGATTAGAGTTCAGCTTAATCTTCCAAGTCGATGCAACAGGCAAAGGCATATGATCTCAAATAGAAAAGAAAAAGAACATGGGTGCCACTCTAGAAAGGTAAAATAATTACACTCCTTATTTCCTAGTTTTTAAGGTGGCACAAACGACAACATGAAGAGTGTCACTCCATCCTTCCTCTCTCCCAGAAGGCACTTGGCAAACAAGGTGACTAAACACAAGCACTTTGTGCACACCCTTTCCTCCCGGAGAAGCCACTTGCCTCAACAGTAGAAAGTGACAGTGCAAATGTCATTTGTCATCCATTAAGTAGACTGATCATTCAGAGTAACTAAGTATCATGGATATACACGTATATAGGAATCAGGCTTGTATGAGGGTCTCCATGCAAGGCTTGTATGAGGTTCTACAGGTTGGTAGGTGTCTTGTTACCGATCATTACGTTTGAATGCTGGAAACGATTTGCAAAGGTCTTTCATTTCCAGCGACATCTGCGTTTCATATTCTTTTGTGTGGCTCTTTAAAATCTAGTTACCTCTGTGATATGACTCATGATGATAAGTCACATTTAACTTTGTTTAGGATTTGATTACTGTATATTGATGTCTGTATCTGAAGTGCACCCTGCCACAGCAGAAGGTTTATATATAGAGGAATAGAAATGTACCGAGGAAATAGCAAGTCATGTGCAGTGCCTAGGAGGAAAAGCAATACTCAAGACAAAATGGGTACTTTTATATATATTTATTTTGTAGAGATTTGTTAAAACATTTCTCTTCCTCCCACTCAACTGGTGTTCCACAAACTGTAGACTAGCTAAGGACAGCACCCATTGCAGATGTTGTTACTATTTTAGTATTGCTTAGATGTTCTAACAGATACGCTGCTCTGCAGTTCTTTGAAATGGAAGTTGCAAACCTAATATAAGCGTGAGATATGGCCATTTACTATCAGTATGATGTTCACATTTTACTTTAAACTAGGTTCACGACAAAATGTATTATTCCTTCTTGTTGCAAGTGCATAGATTGTATGTTAATTAGCATATCATGAGTCTCCAGGCTCTGCTTTCAAAAGGAGGATAATTACTTCATCCTGATACATGAGGATTCACGCATAATTTTGCCTGGACAGTACGGTTACCTGAACCAAACCAAGCACGATAGCTCTGTTTTGAGATGAATGCTGTGTACCTTGTTACAAGGTGATGCTGATACTCTGGATCTGTTTGTTTCCCAGGATGATCCTCTCACTAATCTAAACACAGCTTTTGATGTGGCTGAGAAATATCTGGATATTCCCAAGATGCTGGATGCAGAAGGTAAAGTAGAACCCGGTGGCTTTTAACATGCTTTTCTCAAGAAATTTTCCCACTTCTTCTAGGTGGACTTGTATTGTACAAGAATTCAGTAACCTCTGAATGCTCCCTCCATCACCACATAGTAAATGTATAGGGAAAAAGTTACGATGGAATAATGAATCACGTGTTCTGCTTCCCTCTTCCTCCTGTGCCCCCTCTGCCTTCTGAGTCTGGTGTGGCAATCTTAACCTGGGGTTAACACATTAGGCAGAGATGAGTAACACCTGGCTATGTTCACTGCTGACTGAAGTGTTCCCTTTCAAGGATTGGGCTTAATACTGAGTTAATGTATGGTGTAGGACTGTGTTCCTTTTACTCCAGCATATTTTTCTGGGCTCTTTCTGACATTGCTGGCAATCCCCCTTTTGGGGGCATGATATTAGTATTATAAATTGCTTCTTCATGACTCCTCAAAGTGTTGGGCCTGAAGATCCCTCACTGACTGGGTCTGGAGACCAAGGCAGAGATTATGTTGTTCAGAGGTGCTTTTGCTACTGACTATGACTGCTTCCCTGATGCCACTGGGCCAGCAAGGATTACTTTTCAGAGCCTTGTCAGGACCAGCTTGGCAATAGACTTTGAAGACTGCAACTCTGGAGTAACAACAGCCAGAAATCGTTCACTGGTTGTTGGCTGTTTGCCTGAAGACAGCTGGTTTCAATGGTAGAAGCTGTATTTCAAGCTTGGTTTGGACAGGAGAAGCAGTTAAAGGCTTTTGTTAAATAAGGGAGTGAGAGGAACAAGGGGGAAAGGGGACAATATCACAGATAACTACAGTGAACCTGTATTTGGATAACTAGGATGTTCATATTCTTAGGCAGTATTTCCCATCCCCAGGTATGAGACTTGCTTTCCCTGCATTCGTCATGCTGAGGTGACAAAAAATCATGATGTTTCTGGAGTAGATTCAAGTGCTTCCTGCCGTTATGTAGGAAATAAAGCCACCTCCAAAATAAGTAGATTTAGCTTCAGATCTCATCAAAGCTAGAACTGATGAAGAGAGGGCCCCTTGCAGGAGCTCCCACTGATCTTTTCTGATCACTCTCCTCCCTCATGGAGTGGAGCTAATGTGCGTTCCTCCACACCTTTAATTCTGATCCCTGGAGGCTTTGAGTTTCCCCTGAAACTAATGAAAGGGTCTTTTGAAATTCAAGCCATCATTGTGTTGAAATAGTGGGGGGAAGGGGTGTGTGGGGTGGGATCGGGCATGGAAAGGAAGGGAGAAAGGATCTTTCCTGAAGAACTGCATGGAGGAATTGCAGTAGAATACGTCTATAAAAGCCATGTCAACCTGCTGCCAGTTTGGACTGAGTCAACCCACCATTCACAGCAACGTTCTCGGGACGAGGAGGTGCTGTGACATGAGACATGCTGACATATGGCTGAATGAGTCTGGTCAGACCCTGGAAGCAATTTTATCATGAGGGAGGGGAACCAGGAAGGTGATCCTGGCTTCTGAGAGAGACACATCTTCTGGGAAATGCTGGGAAGCCCTGTGGAGTTGCTATGACAAGCATGTACCCCAGCAGGCCTCCTGGACGATTCTGGTTCTCCCTTTCCTTTGCTTTTCTCCCATTAGTTGATTATGCTCTTAACGTGAGGTTTTTTTTGACAGACATTGTTGGAACTGCCCGTCCTGACGAGAAAGCCATCATGACCTATGTTTCTAGCTTCTACCACGCCTTCTCAGGAGCCCAGAAGGTATCGCAGGATCCCAAGCTCCCTCCACAGAGCACACCTGGTGCCGTTGCTAATGTCCAAACCTTTTTTTCTTTCTCTCTCTCCTCTCTAGCTACGGGCATCTTTATTATTATGTTCTTGGTAGAGTTGGCTGTTGGTTCAAAGTGGTGCCCCAGACATAATATGTGGGGCAAGGGAGCCAGGAGTCCCATTTCCCTGTAGTCAGTGGTACTTCCAGTGGTACTTTAGTATGCCAGCACCTTGGTGCACACACATATCCAAAGGAGTTGGGAGCTCTGCCTTCTCCACTTGCCTTCCAAACTGCTGCCCTGACAGTCGAGGACCTGCACCCCCTGTTCCTGGGAAATCTGAGCTAGGATGCTTGGTCTCACAAAGGTGGAGACCACCACATAGATGCTCTGCTCGTCAGGGCACTACGGCTTGTCCCCACTGGAAAGAATGATGATACCTATTCACTTCTTTTTTTTCCTTTTTCAAAGATGGAGAAACAGAGCTGACTTAGTGGTTTTATGAAGAGCTCAATGAATACCCAAAGCTTTATCTTTTACCTCACATATGCCGCAGGTTCCCACACCCTTGTTTCAAGGTCTGAACGTGCTGCTTTCTCCAGTTGTGCCACCAATTCAGACCCAGTTCACCTGGGGCTTACAAAGCACGTCTAACAAGTACGTTCGTGGTGATTTTGCAAACAGAGCGTTGCCTATTATGACCGAGATGCCTAGTTTTGTTCATTTGTTTCTCTTTTCCCTCTTTTCTCACCCACCATGCTGGAAATCAGGCAGTTGGGTCCTTGCTTGTGTCTGGCTTAGCCATTTTCCTGCTGGTAATTGGAGTCACTTAAGGAAAACATTTTGTGGGTGAAACCTTGTAAACATCTCTCGCCAAAACCAAGCAGCCGCCTGTGCTTCAGTGCTGTAGGAACAGGCAGTGCATGTTGCAGCAGAGCAGATCTGTGTAGGAAGCGCACCGCGTAGGAGGGCTCTGATCTCTAGCTCCTTGGCATACACAAGGGCCTCGAGTGCGGGCATTCAAACCTGCAGACAGCCTGTCTGCATCCTCGGGCCAGGCCTCTGGCCCGTAGCCGTGAAGGTGGCAGAGCCTGGATCCTCAGCTCGGGATCCCCCTGGACTGGGGTGGGTGGGAGGGAGGGGTGCCGCTTTGAGCCACAAGCCAACGCTGCTAGCCACCTTCTGATCCGAACTCCCAGCTCTCCGCATGGAAATCTGTTTGGCCTGTCCTGCAATGCATGATGGGAAGTTTTCTCCCCCTCTCACGCCACCCATGATTGTTTTGTTTTATTCTATGTGCTGCTTCTTACTTTATCCTTTCAACCTCTTTTCCTTCTCTGCACAGATATTATAGGCACGCTAAGGCCGGATGAGAAGGCCATAATGACCTATGTCTCATGTTACTACCACGCCTTCTCAGGGGCGCAGAAGGTGAGACTTTACCGCTAACAATCCCCTCCCCTCCCCTGCCCTGCCCACTGCTCCTCTCCGAGCGAGCCAGACCCACCATCAGCCCCAGGGCACTGGCAGGGAAGCCCAACACACCCAGCGATGCGCTGGGATGTGCGATCTGTAGGCTTGCCAGAGATGTGACGTCAGCGTCCTTCCCAAAAGACCTGAGCTGCTCCTTCCCTCCATTGTCAGCCCCCAGCAGTGGGGAAGGTGTTTGGTAAAGCTGGCATTGAGCGGTGCATGAACATCTGCTCTGGCGGAGTCAGTACCCTTTCAGTCACCAGTGGGCATCATCCTGGCCAGGCGATGCACCTCCAGAAGCACCACAGTCAGATCAGCCTACTCCAGGAAATCGCAGCCCATCCTCCTTGACCCGCCATCGTGCCTTCCCCGCTCGACCCCACTGGGTCAGCGGTCTCCTCCTAGGCTGAATCATCTGTGAGCTGGTTACGTAGCACTTTTGTGCTCCAGCCACAAAGTCCACTCCTACCAGGCCTTGAGCTTTCCCAAACCCACACGCTTCTCCATTCCTTGCTTCTCCCCGGTCATTCTCCTCTGTTTCCCAAACCTCCTGTGTGTTTTATTTCTCTTCTCCTCTGCTTTGCCCATTTCCATAATTTAAGTCCTTCTTCCTCCATTTCCTCTTTACTCCAGTCTCTTTGCCTGGCAGTGGGACAGTTGTCCTCAGAGGAGCTAAATGGTCACAGTTCGCCTTCGGGCAAACTTCCCCCAAAATAGCAATTTCCCTGCAGTACTTTGAATAGAAGAAAAAGGTCTGTCCTTCGCTCCTCCAGTGCCATAGTCTGGCTGGCCTGCAGCCTTTCCACAAGATCACTGCTCATTTCATATTGTAGGCTTTGGAACAATAAAATCCAAAGTTCAAGGGTACATTCTTCTTGTTACAAACAGATGTAAAATCTCCCTGTTTCCACCAGCCTCAACTTCTTGTTCTCGCAAGGCCTTTTCTGTTTGAGACACGGTCCATGTGTTGCCCAGCCTGAGGGCTAACTCCACTACAAGAAGAGTCCATCTCTTCTGTACAAACCAGTGCTGATGGTTGCAGCGTTGGTGCAGGTACCATGCTGATGCTGGCTTTCAAAGGGCAAACTCAGGCAGTAGGTTAGGGAACAGCTCTTTACTTCAAGCTGTTGTGGTTGTTTTTTTCTCTGCCCTGTTCCGTAAAAATTATATGATGCTGCCTTGTTTCCAAGGAACTGGGAGTACGTCCCGCAGCAGTGCACTAGACTTGCCTGTTTGGTATAATTTGTGTAGTCGTGACTTTTCCAGTAGGATCCTGCTTTGTAAATAGTTTGAAAACCTTAAGACCAGGCTGCAAGCTGTGGCCAGCTGATACTTGCCTAGGAAGGCTGCAGTCTCAGAACTCATGCCATCCCAGTTGTAAGGCCTGCTGTTTGCCAGGTGCCCCAGGGGGACTGCTCCATGCTGTCTGCTTAGCCTGAAGAACTCCAGACTGAGGAAACAGTGAAGCACAATATGAGGAGGGTTGTAGCCTGCTGCAGGAGTAGCTGTGCCTCTTGCCAGTCTCTTCCTTTTCTCTGCACCCATTCCACAATTTGGAAACCTGCTCAGCAGGTCCCGTGCTCTCATCAGCAATTTAGGTGGATGCTAGGTCTCCTGGGATAACTGAAAACAACCTTTTACTGCCTCAGGACCTGAACCAAGTAGCTAGGTCAAGAACTAGAGATGGAGCTGCTTAGTTACTAAAGCTTCGGTCCCATGTAGTTTAACTGGCTTACGGGAAAGATCAAAGATCTAATCACTTATTAATTTTTTTAGCAGTTCTGATGGGCCAGCAACTCAACTGTGCCCTGGATGGAGGGGTGGAGCTCCTTTTTGGAGCTGCCTTAGCCATGCATTAACCAGCTGCTGAGTGACAGATTCAGACCCCTGGGCAAGTGCAAAGTGATTACTGAGTGCCAGCCCCAGCCCAGACTGTAATGTGTTGCCACCTCCTGCACGGTTAGGTGACTTACTGTGGTATCGCTCCATTTTTCATTCAGATTTTTCATTACTGCCACCAGTCCTGAAGGGGAAGTCCCATGAGCTGCTTTCTGCTTCTTTCACTCTCTTGTACTGAGCCTTTGAAGGTACAGGGTCCCCAGCCTGACATGTGTGTGTAGATGGCTGCTTTTTCTTTGTGCCATTTTTATATATATATATATTTGTAGGTATACTTGCTTTGGTTCATTTGCTTGTTTTCTAACTGCTTCTGACTTTCACACTAAATGCATGCAACTACTGGTTGGCTTAATATTTTGTAAACTTGATTTCTGGGATGAAAATTTCTAACTAACGTTTTACCATTTTATTAAGAGATTGTGTTTGGCATACGGTGTTCTGGAGCGGTCCTCTGAGACCAGAGGGCAGCAACAGGCAGGCATCTTACCTACGTAACACACTGTGGGAATGCCTTCCTTTAGGATCCTCCTCAGCAAATAGACCTGGATCCATGAGCTAGAGAGACAGCTTACTCCACTTCTATCCTAAGCAGGCCAACCCAGGGCTGAGAGGTATAGAAAAGACAAAAGGCAGAGCAATTACTGTTACTTTGGCTATTCCGATTTCCATTTTGAATCTGCCAAAACAGCACATTTGTATCACACCGCAGCAGTGTGGTATCAGGCAGAATGCCCTGGGCTTGCCCTCCCTACAGTCTCTTGAGTGCAAGTAGTATAATGTGTCAGCACTGTGCTGCACTAAAGCTGATCAGCCCACACGGGTTCTCTGAGAACACAGGTTTGCAGCTTTCAGGCCCCAGGATGGTGCATTTTCTCAGTGTTGCTCCATGCCTTGTGGGCATCCCAGCTTGTTTGGAGCCAATGTGAGCATCCTAAATGTATCATTGCCTTTAGTAGGGTGGGGAAGCCAAAATGGCTTTTTCCACTCCACTAATGAAGGTGTAGGGAGGGGGAGCTGCCTTGGCATCGCATAAACATCTTAGTATGCCATTCTTCTTTTACCTGAAAGTGTTTCACTGAGGTTGCCATCGCCACAGATCAGCTTATTAGCAGTACTGTGGGAGGCATTTTGGAAGGTTACCTGAAAGCACTAGCATCCTTTTGCCATGCCTTTCTCTGAGCAAGCCGGTGTAATGTCTTGCTCATGACATTAATGGTGATAGTGGCCACAGAGCCTTTCCCGCTGCTGCAGCAGCAGCACACTGTTGCATAGAGCAGTCTGGAGTAGGCAAGGACCATTGAGAAGCAAGTACTGGTAGGGGAGAGAAAGCCTCTACACTTCAGCTGTTAGGATAATACAAATAATGTCGTAATTGCTGACATTCAGAGGGCTTTTGTGTTTGGACAGATGTTCAATACTCATATATACACACGCATATTTAAAAACTTGGGCAGCTGGAGAAAATCTATTGTTGGATACATGTAAATATGCCTCTGTGAAATGGGGTCCCTCCTGCACAGCTGGCTGCTGCTGCAGTGAGCTCCTGGGGTGTAAAAAGAAGAAAGTTAAGAGTATGCAGGGCGTTCCTTTCCTGAGACGATCAAGGTGAACATTTGGCACCACCAGTTCCCTGCAGTCACTAGGCACATCATGGTAGGACTCTGGCAATGTCTTTTTGACATTGTCTGTATACATCCCATGTCTATAAAGTTTTCTCTGGATATCTGAAAGCACTCCATTAAAGTACAAACTTCAGTTAAAAATAGATCAAAATACAAGCTTTCTTAAATGCAACCATTGTTTGCACTTCTTGCAGACATATTTTTTCCCCGATTGAAATTGCTCTTTCTCCTGAACAGCAGGTCCCTCTGATATATTTTTAAATTAGTTAATATCTGTGTATCGGCTAGCTGGCCCACTTTAGTGAAGGGACAGATGACTGAATATTTGTTTTTACAGCTTCTTACAAATGGATAAGATTGCCAGATCCCTTGGGACCTTTGCAATCCATACATCGTTAATAGCCTATGACTTTATTGCTATTCTTGCTGCCGTCGCATCAGCTGCAAAAATTAGAGGATTCTTCTCAAATGGCCTTGGAGATTGAATAAACAGATAATAAAAGGCCTTTTAAAGATAGAAAAAGGTTGAAACTTGCCAGCAATAAGCTCAGCAAAATTTCTTTTGACATCAGTCCCACAGGTAGTTCTAGGGCAGGACACAGCATTTGCAACTGGTTTGCTGTAGTGTTGGCATGTTTCCTCACCTCTTCATCTCCACTTAGCCTCTGTAAGGAGGATTACTCCATAGTGTTCCTGTGGATAGCTCTAGCACCTGCCCCAGGCACCAGGGCGATAGCTGTACTGTGGTAAGAGGGTGCTGAGCAATCCCCTGACACCCATCAGGGCACATCCTCCAACCCTTGGTGGCCTGGCACGCACCATGATAATGATAAAGGGAGGTGATATCCACAGATACATGCTGTGCAAGGATCAGCCTGCTGTATGGTCTCTGTGCCAAACGCGTGCCTTGCACTCCAGAGCAGACTGCTCCTGAGTTCATAGCTGGGATTTTTCTGATCCTTACTTTGTTCCAAATTCATGTTTTAACATGTTCAGTACCCTGCAGAGAACAAGATTTTGGTTCCACAATGGAAAAAAAAACAAAAAACAAACAAACCAAAAAAACCCAAACACAAACCCTAAATAGTAACAACATGCTCTTTTTTGGTGAGACTTGTTTTGGGAGAGTAAGCAGAAGGATTACCTAGAAAGGGAAAAAAAATATCCTCTTCTCAGCTGGATCATAAGACCCTGAATACATGGTAGGTGTCATGCGGCAAGATGCTGGAGGAGGTGGCCCTGTAATGAGTGCCAGAAATACAGGAAAGGCTGGAATACAGCTCTGCTGGGCAGAGTTTAAGGTTAAAAGGAGTATCTACCACTTTATCTTCCAAACAAAATTAGGAATTTTCCAAAGTCTGGTGTATGGATTAACTCTGTTTAGGTAGTTTTTTCCTGGGTAAAAGCATGTAGAAAGCCTCATCAGCTTGGCCACTCAGTTACAGGTGTTGCAGCTCTGAATGCTGGTGAGGGGAATGGAGGTGGTGGCAGACACCCCTGTCATTGCAAAAAGGCAGCCAGGGTCCCTCTGGTAGGAAGCAAACAACGGGGCCCTCATAGGAGCAGCTTCAGAAAAGGCATAGAAATGTGGTTGTCTCACAACACATAGGGTGTGATCAGTAGAGCTGAGAATCTCTGAAGGAATGTGTTCAATGTATTCACCTGAGAAGGAAAAAGTAAGTTATTCTAGGTCAGATGGAAAGCAAAGGGATCAGGACAGAAGTTTTGAAGCACAAACAGGTTGCTAGAGCCAAAGGTAGGAGACTTTACCTGCAGGTATGTAGCAGGAAGGTAAGCTGCAAGCCTTGAGTTTTGTTTTGGGTTTTTTTCACACTTTGCCATCTTCTGTTTTTCTTCTCTCCATCAGGCGGAGACAGCAGCAAATCGTATCTGCAAGGTGCTGGCAGTCAACCAAGAAAATGAACAGCTCATGGAAGACTACGAAAAACTGGCCAGTGATGTAGGTGTTGGTTTCTGGGAGGTGGTAATTGGAAAAGAGTTGCATTTAATGCATAATTAATAACTAATATTGGGGAATGCTGTTGCCCCATGTTCCCCTGGAAAATTGTTTTTTCCCCTTCTAGCTTGAGAAAAATTAAAGATCAAACTTGCTTAAAGGCAAGAGCAATCTACTTTAAAACAGAAAGCTTCCATAGAACAGCTTTGAGTTTTTCAGTTCATTAAGAGCAGCTGCAGAAATGCGAAAATGAAGGAAAAATCAAGCTGGTTTAACTTGCATTCCTCAGGACTATAAAACTTCATAACATCTTTCATGCAAATTGTATGCTGATGTACTGCAAAAGTCAGGAATTGGATCAGAGAGAATGGAAATTAGAGATAATTGAGGAAAGAAATATGCATTTGCTGATAGTTGGAAAGAATCTGTGTAAGATACAAGCTGGAAGCTCATTTGGTTAACTGAGGAGGCTGACAGACTGACAGCTGTGAAACTACAGAAGTGACCAAATGTGGACTGAAGTATGTTTGTGGAAGATAAGTAGGGAGGGGAAGATGGAGAACAGACAGGCAAACATAGTCCAGGAGCCCGGTTTCAGCCTGGTCTGAAAAGCACTGACACTGTAGAGTGCCCACCATTGCATTAGCATTTTGCTGGCTCCCCAGATAGGTTTGGTTTGCTAAGGAGGACTATTCAAAGAGCAACACGGGCTTCAAGGAAGCTACAGTGGGAAAAGTGTAACTGGAGGCAAGAAATTGATTTCTCCTGTCAGACACTTCTGGAGATAATATGACTTACAGCATCCTTTAGTTATTGAACAGTCCAACAAAACTGGAAAGCTTTAGCATAATCTGAGGACCTAGTTTGGTCTTGATTGTGTGGAAGCTATGCCTTGTTGTATTGGCGGTGCTGCAACAAGCAGTACTACTTAGTGTGGTAGGGAATGGGCTGCTCATTAAAAAGCAAATACTTTCAACAAAGTTGGCAAACTTTTCTTTACAAGCCCTGCTGGTGGCAGAATCTTTCTGACAGCAAACATAGAAGTAAGCGGTCCCTAATGAGAGCAGAGCAACACCTGCTGTTCTAACACAATTTCCAGTTCAAGGCTTCTTGTCATTGCTCTTTGCAGCTGCTGGAGTGGATCCGTCGCACCATCCCCTGGCTGGAGAACCGGGCCCCAGAGAACACCATGCAAGCCATGCAGCAGAAACTGGAAGACTTCCGGGACTATCGCCGCCTGCACAAGCCCCCCAAGGTCCAAGAGAAGTGCCAACTTGAGATCAATTTCAACACCCTGCAGACCAAGCTGCGGCTCAGCAACAGGCCAGCCTTCATGCCTTCAGAAGGGAAAATGGTCTCGGTGAGTGGGGGTAACTGCTCGTGTATACCCCAACCATGCCTAAAAAATGGGAGTCCTCTTCTGCCCATGGGTGGGCAGAGCATACGCACCTTCAGAGTGAGCTGCTTTATGGTAGGAACCCTACAGAATATAGTTCAACGAGGCCATAATAAGAGATAATCACATGATCACTGATTCCCTGTATCAAAACCAGACTGTGAGGCTCTTCACAAGTTTCAGCCTGGTCTTCACAAGTTGCATGCCTTTATGAGGAGATGCCTTGGTGCCTCGTTCTTTCTGATTCAGACATGACCGGGTTTTGTTAAAGTTTCACGTGGGGTGTTGCTTAGAGAGGGACTCTTGTGCAGACAGGTATATCCTGACACTGCTAGTCCTGCTTCTCTTAAGTCTGGCATTTTGTCTTTGTCCTGACTGGTCTGCACAACACTGTGAGATGAAAAGCCCACGGCCACTCCCTGCTACCAGCTGGAGCCATGTAGCTCACTGAGTCTAATGCTGATGAACAAATCTCCCCATCTTCTAACATGCCTTTTCTTCTCATGCTCCGGTCTCCAGGATATAAACAATGCCTGGGGTGGCCTAGAGCAGGCTGAAAAGGGCTATGAGGAGTGGTTGTTGAATGAGATCCGGAGGCTAGAGAGGCTGGATCACCTGGCAGAGAAGTTCCGGCAAAAGGCATCCATTCATGAGTCCTGGACAGATGGTAATGCCAACCTACATGCTTCCTGTTGCCTGATACAGTGCTGTCCGTTATGTAGGGAGGCAGAGGTGGATTGTGCATAGGTCCTTCCATGAGATTTTCCTCTCAATAAGGCTATATTTGTTTCTTGTTTTATTAGAAAATAATGTATGAAAAGCTTGATCTCTGTTCTGCTACATCATGCAGCCACGTCAGCATTTCCTAACTAGCAAAGTGATAACTTTGGATAGAACAGAGCTACAAAGCAGAGGAAAAGTTACTGTACAGTAAATGCTGCAGTTGGCCTTTACAGGACTGGCATAGCCCAATTTGCACGTACTGAGATGAGTCCAGTATAAACTGTGACAGCACTGGCTTGAGCTGCACTGTGTGCCCTTCTCTGCGGTTAATGGCAAACTCACACTCTGTGGTTTGAAAGCGAGGACTGTGCATCTCTTGGCCAGCACTCGGGGAGGGTGGCTGGAGTGGTGCAGATACCCTCCTGAGGGTCCTCGGGGCTGCTCGGTGGCAGGGAGCTGGCTTTGGGGGCGTCGGGGCCTGTCCTTCATTCTCCTGTCCTTTGGCTCCCTCCCCAGGTAAGGAAGCAATGCTGCAGCAGAAGGATTATGAAACTGCTACCCTCTCGGAGATAAAGGCCCTGCTGAAGAAACACGAGGCCTTTGAGAGCGACCTGGCTGCACACCAGGACCGCGTGGAACAGATTGCTGCTATTGCACAAGAGCTGAAGTACGGCACCCCAGTGCACATCCTATCCTTGGGGCCAGGGAGGCTTAATCAGCTTTGCCCTCTGCCCTCTGGAGAGCCATAAATCCATCCCCCTACAAAAATGTTGGGAAGTCCCAGTGTTTCCAAACAGTATCTAGGATACTGCTCTTCAGTATCTGCATGCACCAGAAGAGCAGGCCAGAAAACAAATGAATCGTGGGTGCTGGTGAGGGGGCGGCAGAATTATGTTCCCAAGCCAAGTTTCCATCCTCTTGAAGCTCGTTACGCTGCTGTGAACCCTTCCCTCGAGAGTCTGACCTGCCACTGGTGCCTGCTAGGTTTCAGAGTTATAACACTGTCATACTTTTCCAGGAGTAGAAGGGAACAGCAGAGGATAGCAGGCTCTCGGTTTGCTCTGTTTTATCAAAAACATCCTCCTTATTCTATCAGGAAAAAAATCTGCTGATGCTTGAGCCCATCGTGGTCACAGTTGCCACCTTTAGGCCCCTTGCCTCAGGAGTACTGCACCATGTGCGCTTTGGTCAGCACTTGCTCCAGGGCATCCTCAGAGCAGCTCTGCTCCCTCCCTGCTGCCCCCCAGCTTGGAAACCTTCACCTCCACACCTTTTGCTGGAGTGAGGAGTGGCAGGTTACCAGGAGAAATGGGTTCTCATCACAGCAGGAGGTTGATTGCTAGGGATAGCAGGCAGGTAAAGAGCTGGCCTCTGCAGGACAGGGAGGGAGATTTTGAAATTCTGCATGATTCTTGGCAAAAAGTCTAAAGAACTTGGCTTTGACTTTGTTTCCTATTTTAAAAAGATTTATATATCACACTGACCTATCTCAAGTTAGCATCTGGGCCGAGATCAGTACTCTTGGGCTGAAGGACTGTTTTTCTCTGAAAAATCAGGATTATTGGATCAAGATCATTATCTCCTTTAACAACACAGATTTACAGAATCGCTCCCTTGTCCACCGGAGGATTGACCTTGGAACAGGAGGAGGGTTCAAGGCAATCCTCCATGTCAGTAAGATTAAAACCAAGGCTGGCTAGTCAGCAAGCATTAGCTGACCTGCCACTTCCAAAGCAGCTGCAGCTGTAAGAGCGACAGGGAAGGCTGGACCCTAAGCTGCGGGACAGATGATTTCTTCCAAAGTGTAGGAACAGTGGACTCTGCTGTCCTTCCAAAAGTCATCTTCCATCTCGGTAAAGAGGCTGTGCCCTGAAAAACCATGGCTGAGCCCTTTTCTCCCCCAGAGATACACTGCCAGGGAGATGGAGAGGGTCTGGAGGAAGCAACTGCAGCTGCCTGTGCCAGGTGTGTTTGGGGGCACGGCACGTTCCTCTCCCCAGCAGTAGTGGTCCAGCAGGGGTGCATTAAGAGACAAGCTTTCAGAAACAGTTCTTTCATCTGCAGTGCTGGCTCTGCAGCAAAGTAGATCAAGGAACTGATCTGGATTAAAAACCCAGCAAAGAAGTTATTTTTAGCCTAAATCAGTTTCCTGACTAGTTTACCACAAGACTCCACCAACAGTTGTGCCCACGCACCTCAGGAGGGCAATACAATGGTGGGAAGAAACAAGGCTGGAGGAGGCGATAAGAAACGTTTGAACCTGCATTCCTGCTCAAAAAAATGCTCATCGGATGGCCCAGGGTCAGTCACTGACCCAGTAAGTCACTCTTCTTTCTCTTCTGAGGCTGATGATTCCCAGTTCAGCTAGTCTCCCTCTGCCTGCAGGTTTCTTCCTCTTTGACCATGTGCAGAACCAAGAGCACAAAGCTGTACAAGTCCACAAGCTTCAGGTTACCCCTGTGCTCTCCTTTCCCCAGACATATTCTTACCAGCCTGTCTTCCATGAGTGTCAGCCTATAGGCAGCAAAGCACCCCCTGTCAGGCATGTAGGAGAGAAACCTACACTGTAATTCTGGGATTGTCCTAAAGAAATTAATGGATTGTATAATTTAGCTATTCCTTGCCACCCATATTATGCAACTCTTAGAACAATCTTAAGCAGTTTCTTTGCATTCATAATAAAATTTTTGCTGCCCATTCTCGTGTACAAGATGCAGGTAGTTAGCCTGCATGATGTCCTTACACAGCGTACAGGGGCATATTGCTCTGCACTTTATCTGTTTATTCCCAGTCTGAGCAAAAGTCTGTACTCCCTTCCCCCAGTGCAAAGTTATTCCGGTCAGGCAGCCAGCACCAGTGTTTGTAAGGCCTTAGGTTGTGGTTGTTTTTCTTCTGTTCTGTTCTGTTTGATGTACCATAACGTACAGCGTCTCCAGAACTGGATACTGTTGTCATCCTGGCTCACTTTACTTGCAGAGACCACGAGCTCTTTGTCTGAATCTGTCCTCAAGGCTGATAAAGATTTCTAATGGGTTTCTCCTCCCAAAGGTCTTTTTTTAATGACTTATCCTTTTTTTCCCTGCCCCTTACAGTGAGCTGGACTATTATGACTCTCCAAGTGTTAATGCCAGGTGCCAGAAGATCTGTGATCAGTGGGATAATCTGGGTGCCCTAACCCAGAAACGTAGAGAAGCCTTAGAGGTGAGACATGTTACCAGTTGGACCTTTGGGATTACGTGGGAAGGTCATTTGTGGGAAGCAAGCTGTGGTGGGCACAAGCAACGAATTTCAGCTCTTTTGTGCACTCCTATAACATCCCAGACTGTAAATGGGGGCTACATTTCAGTATATTTAGCCTGCTTTTCCCCTTCCAGCCCAATTATGGTGTCATTTGTTTGCTCAGACTATTTCTGATAGTTTTCTATCTAGATATCTAGATATGCTCAGATTTATTTCTACCTGTCTGTGATTTTAATTTTGTTCTGCTTGAAAATACTGCCCTTGTTTTGTTTTATTTCAAAGGACCTGAGATTCTTCCCTCTGAGGGAAAAATCCAGCCTGTGTGTAAGCGTTTAACAGCAGAGACACTTTTACTGTAGTGCCATCCTGGGAGCACCAAGGAGGTCTGAAAGGAAGGAGCAGCTCAGCCAGCCCACCTATCTATGTGATTATTCTTCTCTAACCATTTCTCCTGAATTTCTTTCTTTTTTGGTGCGTACCCAGAGGACAGAGAAGCTACTGGAAACAATTGACCAGTTGTACCTGGAATATGCCAAACGAGCTGCCCCTTTCAATAACTGGATGGAAGGGGCCATGGAGGACCTGCAGGACACATTCATTGTTCACACCATTGAGGAGATCCAGGTACAGAGCAGTCATTTGCACCGGTTAGGCTGGAATAAAGAGAAGTTGGGGGTCTCCTGGTTTCCTAGTGGTGCCAGATTTGTAGGTCATGTTTTGGTGCTTCTGGTCTAGTGAGTGAGCCTTAGCAAGAGAAACAAAAATTGTTATGTTTTTCCTTGATTTCCTGGGAAAACCTGGATCTGAATGGGTATGAAACATATTAAGACCATCCTAGCTGGACACAAAGAACTGAAAGTAGGTTTTTTCAGTGTAAGTCCAGTCTTATTAATGAAAGCCTGAAAATTAGAGAATCTTTTAGGGTCCTGTGTGGTTTTTTTAACCCACATGAGCAGAACTTAGTGTTGCTCACAGGTTCTGCAGGTCAGTTTTCCCATGTAATGTCATGTCCATGTAATTTGGTCCTAAGTGATAGGAAGTACTGTGAGGGCAGGTGTTGAGCTGGCAGCTGGGTTTCGGTGCTGAACACAAGAAAAATCAGAATTGTCCACTTTGGTGGTGGATTACCATTTGAAGTGAAAGACTTCCTGCCTTCTGCAAGACAACAGAGACAGTATTTCAGTTTTCCCCCTTCTGAAAGTGTGTTATGAAAGCAACTTGAGGTATCTACCGGTGATTTTCAGGCCTCTGAGAGCAG
The DNA here is from genome assembly GCF_023638135.1 of Falco biarmicus. Lineage (NCBI taxonomy): Eukaryota > Metazoa > Chordata > Aves > Falconiformes > Falconidae > Falco > Falco biarmicus. The sequence continues at coordinate 20,916,550 of NC_079294.1, read as the reverse complement.
GAGTTACTCTTCCCTGGGTTGCACTGGGGACTTCTATTTCTCTTGCTTGATGGGCTCATGAAAAGAATCCAAGTTAACTCTTGGCAGAAATGGCGGACAGCAACGTGGCCATCAGCGCGGCGGTGAATGGGACACCCAACAGGACACCATGCAGGCAGCGGGGGCAGAGGGGTGGTGAAATAGCCCTAGCTTGGTATCAACACTGTTAGTGAGCTGCTACTTGTTTCTTCTACCCTTCCCTCCTGAACAAAGGCGTTCGTTAAGCCTTTCATAATGCAGAACAAATCTGAACAGCATTTAAGCACTTCCATCATCCCTTTGTGCAGTATCTTTCCCAGGCCCCCAGACTTGCATTACATCTCGATGGCCACCGCAGCAGCTGCAAAGTAATGAGTCACCGTGTAAGGAAGCACTTTTACAAAAAGTAGTTACAGCGTGTGTGTTGTAAGAGAGTGGTCAGCCATGCGGTTTACTTTCATTCCCTCTTTTGTCCACACTGTTCCCTCAGTTATCCCTGCACATACCTCTCTGTCCCCCATTGGTTTTGCTGCCTCTTTCCCCGTGTTTGCTTCCCTAGTCTTGATCTTCCAGGCTTCTGGGACGAAGTACCTTAAAGGCTTGTAGAAGCAGTGGGAGATGAGCCAGGACCAACTGGCTTGTCAGCTGTCCACAAACCACCAGCAAGCATGCCCCCACCGTCAGTCCTTGGAGCACAGGCTGGGCACCACGGCAAGACGGGGAACAGAAAGGGCCTGTTGTGTTCAGGGAGAAGGAGCTGTTTTTCAGGAGCAGCTGGAGCATATGTTGCCTGCGCAAGTTTGCTGTTGGCTGGAAGACCTTCACCTAGTTCTAACTGGCTCTGATCAGACTGAATCTGACTCTTATTATTCTTCTGGGGTTATCTTAGGTGTAGAAGTAGCGGATACCTAGTGGGACAAGAAAAGCGTGGCACATTTACACTAGTGAAACTAGTGTAAAGTGACTGCTTTATAGGAAGTGCTAGTAGTCAGATCTTCCCAAAGGGGCTGATGGACAGTCCCTGAGCAGTGTTGGAGAAAGAGTCCCCCCCTAAATTATGAGCTGGAATTATTCCACCGTTTTTTGGGATGTGATCTGTCATTGGTCAACATGGGACAGAAGCAGAGCAAAAATGAGACTTCACATCATTTAACTACTTGAAACAGCCTGTTTAGTGATGCTGGGAGAACATGAAAAGTGTATTAGAGTAGCCTGCTTTGTATCCTGGGAATATCTAAGCTTTTGCAGTCACTTCTGCAGGGATACATTTACTGAAGAGGCTATTCAGTAACTAATGCTCTTAACTGTCCCTTTGCTGCTGCCTTCCTTCTGCAGGGATTAACCACAGCCCATGAACAGTTCAAAGCCACTTTGCCAGATGCCGACAAGGAGCGACAGGCCATCCTGGGAATCCACAATGAAGTCTCAAAGATTGTCCAGACATACCATGTCAACATGGCAGGAACGAATCCTTACACTACGATCACCCCACATGAGATCAATGGCAAATGGGAACATGTGAGTTCTTTCCAACCTTGCAAGTTAGTGTGGAAGAATGCTGCTGCTTAACTACTGGGGGCCCCAGGAAGTATATTATTTACCCTTCCGTTACCCTCTCATGCTTACTGCTGAGCCTTTTTTTTTTTTTTTCCCCATTTGTTTTCAGCTCAATTGCCACATACTTGGAAAATGGAAGATATATTTCATATAAATGTGTAAGGGGTGTCAGACCCTTTTTACTTGCTATTTTTATAATGAAAGATGCTAAATTAAAAGCTTTGAGGCTTTCAGTCCTCAGTTGACCTGACAAGCAAGTATGATATGTGAGTCAGTATCCTTTTTCACCATTCAGCCCTTCAGATGTTTTATCTCTACAGCCTTCTGTGGCTGTAAGCTTAGAAGAGCAGCTGCTCTCCCTACCAGCCGTGCTGATGGTTCTTACTACCAAACAAGATCACCAAAGTGAGGTCTGGACAGGGTCCTGCAGTTCAGTTACACGAACCACCAAAACCCACCAAAATAGTAGTGAATGGAAGATGCTTCTCGTCTTCCATGGCCTGAGATGAGTTGGCAGCATGCATCCTACAGCAGATAGGATTTGCATTCCATGAGCCTTCCCACTGTGTCCTAAACAGTATGACTGCTTGTTTTCAGTGCAAACACCACTCCTCCCTTCCTCGCAGCAATTTCTGCGTTTACTATATATGTGCCTTTGTATGTATAAACTGCATACTTTGTTACTCTTTGCTGTAGGTGCGGCAACTAGTTCCCAGGAGGGATCAAGCCCTGATGGAAGAACATGCTCGCCAGCAGCAAAATGAACGACTCCGTAAACAATTTGGTGCACAAGCCAATGTCATTGGACCCTGGATCCAGACAAAGATGGAGGTAGTGCTTTGCTGATTTTGAAAGAGTCTTGTTTTCTTCTGTGATCTTCGCTGATATTCTTATTCTTGGTCTTTCCTGACCACTGGCACAGTCATTCTTCCTTCAGGTTACAGCAAGAGAAACTTCAATAGAAAATATGGAGAATCCCAAGATTGACACTAGTTACTAAAGTGCTTGTACTTTTCTTCCCTGAACTCTTTAGTACAGGAATAAAAAACATCACTTAAAACGGTTGTGTTTATATGTAGCAAGTTAAAACCCTAAATCAAAGGCATGTTTTGTGTAACTGCTTTCACAGCAGTGGTCTTGATACACATGACAAAATAAATACAATTAGCATATCAAACATATATAGAGGAGACATTTTAAAGGGAGATCTTCTCTCTCTAGGTAATATTTGAGTTGAAGTAATTGCAATTGATGAAGTGGAAAAATATGAAGCTGTAACTGATGGCAGGAGCTGTAAAGAAGAGGGCAATTACAGAAATATGTCTGTATGAAGGGACTAAGTGGCAGACAGTACATCAGAAAAAGATCTGGCTTGGTACATTACCAGCTTGTGGACTGCAGTTTCCTTTTCTTTTGTATCCTTGTATTAGACACATCTCATGTGACTCACCTCACTTGGAAAATGTTCAGCTCTATTAAAATTTTTGCTGACACTTGTCTTGACTCATTTAAAGTAACTGCTCCATGAGATATTTTTTTTTCTTTTTTTTAATCATCATCCTGTGTGAGTGTGAAATAGCTGCAATAAATGTCCAGCATGTTGAAGCTTGTCCTTCCAATGGGGTCTAACTCCTTTGGCTTTGCTAATGCAGGAGATTGGACGCATTTCAATAGAGATGCATGGGACCCTGGAGGACCAGCTCAATCACCTGCGGCAGTATGAGAAAAGCATTGTGAATTACAAACCAAAGATTGACCAGCTGGAGGGAGACCATCAACAGATCCAGGAAGCGCTCATCTTTGACAACAAGCACACCAACTACACCATGGAGGTAAATGTTTTGGCAGCAGATCAGCCAGCCTCATCTGCTGTGGCCAGCTAGCATCAGCCACACCTAGCTCTAGCAATGTGTTCTGGTTTAGGAAAATTGAGAGCTTGACAGTGTGGCCAAGCATGAAACAGCATGTTGCTGAATTTCTTTTTTGCCTTGCTGTACTTCATGCCAACCCAGTCCAATATATTTCCAAATATAGACAACAGACATAATCTGAATGAGATCAGCAGTATTGCTTGAAAATTGGCCGGTCTCATTTCTTCTGCCACCCAATTGTGGCAACCTATTAGCTGGGATTAGAAAGACCAAGGGAGTGCTGGTGATTTTGAGCTGCCACAGCCTGGTAGAAGGAAAAAGTCCAACAAAAGCTTTTTAAAATTGGAGTCTGGCTTTCTGAGGTTTCTTGGAAGCAATTGGAGTTCAACATGAGTCCAGCAGAACACAGACGGGCTTTGAAACTTGTCTTTTGGTTTCTGGCCAACTCTCCATTAAGCAACAGCACAGGCAGTGGAGCACCAATGTCTTCCAAGGACTGTGGTTTGTTTATTTTCTTAGTAAGGAGAGTTTTCTGACCAACTAAGACCCAGAAGCACTGGGTTTGATTCTCATTTGTGTTGAAGGCTCTCAATGTGTTGCTCTGACAAGACAAAGGAACTTTGCAATAGGACCAAGGCTTTCTTAAGATCAGGAAATGGCCTCTTTTTTTCAGTCAGAATTCAGATTTTAAACATCTGGTTGGTTCACACTGCAGATGAGAAGGAAGCTTTTGTGAGCAAATGGACGACTTCTGCCTTGGCCACCAGGATCATTTAATTTGAAACAAGTAGCACATTAGATCCACTGGCCTCAGAGGCAGAAGTGGTACTTTTTTAATTTAAAAATTGTCCTGTTCTCTTTTTCCAGCATATCCGGGTGGGCTGGGAGCAGTTACTAACAACAATTGCTAGAACCATCAACGAAGTGGAAAACCAGATTCTGACCCGTGATGCCAAAGGAATCAGCCAGGAACAGATGAACGAGTTCCGGGCTTCTTTCAACCATTTTGACAGGGTAAGTCAGTGCTGACTGCAGCTTGGTAAGCTACGAGCTTCCATGTAGACTGCACAATGCAATAAAAAGTAAATAGTCACTGTGATAAAACTAGATCAACAGAAGCTATTTCATCCTTAAAAACACCACTCCTGTGGAGCAGTCATTCCTGTGAAGACTGCTAATGGATCATCAGGCTGGCAGAAGTGTATCTTCACAGGAAACTGCAAAATTTCTTGATAAAGCCTAAAGCATGGAAAAGTTTGAAGGCTTATTTAGGGAATCAAACTTCTACCCCATCTTCCCAAGAGAGAGATTATTATCTTGATTTATAAAATTCTTTGGAGCAGCTATCCTCCACTCTGACATACCATCATATAAATGTGTATTGAAGAAACAAATATTGCTCTTGTATGGAGCAAACAGGAGAGTCTATACACACCATGGCATTGCATGACATAGATAAACCCCTGATGTAAAGCCTGCCTTGCCTTACTTGGAAACACATGCCAAGGCGTTAAGTCATGCAGTAAGAAAGGAATTCGAATTCCTTAAAGGAAATTTTCCTCCCTTCAATTTGCCAGCCTGTCTGCAGCCGTTCCTTCTACAACCCAAGTCACAAAGGTGTCATGCAGGGAAGCAGAGACAGCAGCCCAGGCTTGAAACTGGCTCCATTATCAACCCCTCAATGTTGTCTGGAAAGCCGTGAGCAGCCTGCAGAGATACTAAGTCAGTGATGCAAATATAGGTTGCTCTCCACCACTTGCTACGCCAGCCAGAGTGTGTGAAAGGTCTCCATAGAACAGGGCTGCAGTCTGCCCTCAGAGACTGGCAACACTTTCAGATTGCTGAACACTGGCTGTTTCAGCCCTTCTCTAGCTGCCTAACAAAAACCATTGGCTTCTTTTCTTAGCAGAGGAACCCATAAAGCCCTATAGATTTTATATTTTGACCTTCATATCATTTGCCCCTTGCTCCACACCAGTCTGTATGATAACATATAGAGAACATGGGTTTCCCATCTTCAGCTGTGTTTTGATTTACGAAGGCTTAATGCTGACCTCAAAAGCTGATTTTTTTTGAGGAAGGTTGCTTGGAATTGGCCCCACCATCCTGTCTTGTAGCTTCCTTGATCTGGCCAGAGATGATGGTGGCAGGCAGAGCCTCTTCAGTGCTTGGGGGCTGTCCTGAGCTAAAATTCTGCAGGGTGGATGGGGAGTCTCAGTTCGCGTGGTAGCTCACGTATAGTTTGATGGGTACATCCAGACACTGGGGGATGTGGGGAATGAGCAAAGGGAAGAGCAGCTGCCAAGCTGTGTAGTGCTGTGCTGTACAGCAGTGCTGTTTGCAGAGCTGAGCACTTGAAATAGCTTTGCCAGTCAAAGCTTCGGCTCATGTGCAGGTCTCACAAATACAGCCATAACACTGCTCCCCTGAGCTTCAGCTGTTTTTCCTTGTCTGTTCCTGGGATGCCCTGACAGCTAAGCTTCCCTGGGCGTGTTTCCAAACATACCTGCCCTCACCTACTCCTTTAGTGGGACTTTTGACTAGAAGATTAAGGCAATGCTTCTCACTGCCTCTGCCTGCTTACCTGCACTCCGGGTTACTAGTCAAACACAGGGCTTCTGACACTATGGATAACAAGTGGTGACACAAGTAATTCACTCGGGAGATGGAGATCTTGAGGCTTCTGAGTATCAACTGGTTTTGTCATTCAAATGCTCTCAAGATGTGATGAGCTCTGTGAGGAGGAGCTGTTCCAAGAGCATTTTTAGCACATCCTGAAATGTCATTGTGATATCTAATGTTGTGCACTTTTTTTATTTTTCTTCCCTGTCTTTCTATCTGCATGTCATTCTTCCTCTCCCTCTCTCCTCACCCACTGCATGGTGCACCTGTTTGTCGTCCTTTCACCTCCCTTTTATCTCCTCTTTGTCCCCCTTCCTTCTGCCCCACACCATCACCCCACTGGCACTGCATGTCCTGCTGCCTGGCGCACACCGCATAACCAGGACCACTCCGGCACACTTGGCCCTGAGGAATTCAAAGCCTGTCTCATCAGCTTGGGTTACGATATTGGAAACGATGCACAGGTACTGAATGCTAGTGGTGAACACAGCCAGATATTAAACTGTGAAAAAATAACAGTTTTTCCTTTCTTTTCTTGTTTGTCTTAATCCATCTGTCATTGCTGTTCTTGTATTTGACTATATATACATCACTCTTCTATACTACTTCCTCTTTAAATGTACTTTGATATCTATTCCTTCTTAATTCCCTAATTGTTTGTCTTGGGAAAATTCCTTTTATGTCTGGAAATTATTCCATTTACTTCTGTGTCACTTCACACTCCCTTTTTTTCCATCCCTCAATCTGTTTTGCTTGGTATATTCATTCCTTTTTTTCATCGTCAATATGTTCCTTGTGTATAAACTATTCCACGTCCAAAATCACCTTTGCTTCTTCTTGGTTTCACAAACTACCTCTCCTCTGTTGTTTTTCATTGTCTGTAAATCCTTCCTTCCCTCTCTTCCCTCCTGAAACTCATTCTTTGTAATATCTCATGTGGGTTCATTTCTCCCTGGACTGGTCTCCCTTTTTTGTCTTGGCTTTTTCCATCTTTCCATCTTTCCATCTTTTCATCATTCCCTGTAGAAGAAGACTGGTATGATGGATTGTGAAGATTTCCGAGCCTGCCTTATCTCCATGGGTTACAATATGGTAATGTAGAGCCCTCTGTCACTCCTGTTCAAAGTGATTCTTGTAGACATCTTCAAAATTAAAGGGAGAATGTGTAGTGAATCAAGGTAAATACAGCCTTATTTTCCAGAATTATCAGCAATGGATGTTTAATCTAGAGTAGTTGTACATGTAAAATTCTTGTCTCACAGCAGTAGTTGAAAGTAAAAAAAATGGAAATAATTGTCTAATTCCTGTGTATTTCAAATAAGCACTACATTTATCGAAGTGAGTAGCTACAAGTGGAAGAAATGGTAAACTTCCTTATATTAGTTCCTGCACTCTGCACAGTGCACACAGCCTCCCCAGCCCCAAGTATCAGTTGAACTCATCTAGAAATACACATGACCTGATTTCTGAATACACTCAAATGCTGCTCCTCTCATTCCTACTATTTATTTCACATCTCTCTTCCTGTACATATAAGTTCGAGTTCTAGTCATCCTCCCCATAGCTTTTCCCTCTCCAGAGTACTTGCATAGTCAGAACGGTAACATGTGGCACCTTCAGAGGCACAATAAGTAATAGAGCTTCACCAACGACTGATGCTCATCAAGGGGCAGGAAAAGAGTAGTGCAGAAATATTCAGCTGTACTCAGAGTATCTTTGCTCCTGCTGTCAGGCAAAGCAGTGTTTATTCATCTTACTCATCAGCCCAGTATAAATACAGACTCTTTAGTGTAGAGTGCCAAGCTGCAGTAACATTTGATTAGATACCTTAATTACTCTTGAAGGTATACTGTTCTAGATGTGTTAAAGAGCCTGTTCCCAGGAGAAGATTCAGCTCTGCTCTCTCTTCCTCTTTACCTGGGGAGGAAAGAGTCCCAAAGATGAGAATAGATGATCTTCCGTTTATATGCAAAAAAAAAAAAAAAGCAGAAAATTACACTACAAAGTTTTGACTTATGTAGCGAACTCCTCTGTAGGATCTTCCCTGTAAAGGCTACTTCCCTGTGCCACTCCAGGTATGCAAGTCCTTCTTTCCAAAGCCTGTCTAGTTAAGATGAACCAGATACTATTAAAGACCCCAGAGACATTTCTTCTGGGAGCTTCTGTTCTGGCAGCTGAATAGAACTGTGGAAGTTTTCTTTTAGTAAATGAAAAATAAAAGGATTTGAGGAATGCAGACCTTCAAATACTGCTACAGACATCTAGGACAACATATATTACACAGAAATTTGCATGATTCCCTGAATTCTGTGTGATACTGTTTCCTGATAGGAGCATTGTCCTAGAGTTGGATGGAGATGGATGTTATCCTAGGGCACAGCTGTGACTTTTACTCCAAAGGGCAAATGAGTGGGAAACATTTGTACACAACAGCAAGCTGAAAAAGAATATCCTGCTTAAGAAAACAGAGGAAAAAAAAGTGGTTTCTATTTGGCTTTGTTTTTCTAGCTGTGAGATGCACTGCTGAACAGTTTCTCCTCACTTTCATAGCACTGCTGCCAAAATGTCCAGGCTTACATGACTCTCTTGTTCTCCAGGGAGAGGCAGAGTTTGCCCGCATCATGAGTATCGTTGACCCTAACCGTTTGGGTGTAGTGACGTTCCAGGCCTTCATTGACTTCATGTCCCGGGAAACAGCAGATACAGATACCGCTGACCAGGTTATGGCTTCCTTCAAGATCCTGGCTGGAGATAAGGTCAGGCTCCACACCTTCCTTACCTGCATCTGCATTGCTCCTGCTTTTCTTTTTCTATCTTGTCACTGAGAGAAAGTGTTGAGGGAAGCACCCTCTAGCATGGAGGGTATTTTCACACCACCATTGTGCAGTGCTGGAGGAGTGCAAGGCTTAAGTGTGGGTTAATGAGCAGCCTTGCCAAGGCACTTGAAAGTCCTCTTCAGTTGTCAGTCAGAACTTTGCTCCCCACTCTTGCTTTAAAAAGTTAATTAAGAGCTTGGTTGCATTTTGTCATTTTAAAATGTATGAAAAAATTCAACAGATGGTTCTTGATTAGTCTTGAAAAGCTATTAATTACTGATGGCTGTAAACTTGAGATGACCTTTCTCAGATATAGATGTGTCACTATCAGTTGTTACATAACCAATAGTAGATTTTCATTGAGGATATCTGTATCTGCAAGAGATCATCTTTTAAGCACAGAAATTGGATGATGCTAAAAGTATTAACTTTTTAAAATTTGCATCATCAGTGGAACCAGCTGATAAAAATTGTCATCTTATTTTTCTTATATAACAGTCCCTACTAATCTTTTATGCAATTGAACAAACATCTTCATGTAATGTTAATATATCTCTATATTTGCTAATGATTTTTTTCATCTCACTTTAAATGTCAGATACCATTTCTGAAATTGTAATGAGTTACCATTAAATCCAGTACTGGTTTCCATGTTTCACTAATAATCTTTTCAAAATCATTACTGTAGAAAACCACGATACTGGTCCTTTAGGCACCTGACCGAAGCCAGTCCTATTGTCTTTCAAGGCATGAAAATTCCACATTATTTAGATAAGCTAATCGCTGAATAAATAGGTACTTTTGGATGCAGTATTGCTTATTAACTCGTTTACTCTGTACAGTACGTTAAATATAATTGTCAGTGTTTAATATGCTTTAGTGACTGTAACATGAATCAGACGGTACTTCATTATGAAGAAAAATACCTCTTACTCACTCCAGTCATTAAACTGAAAGGCGCTGGGGGGGAGTCACGGAGGAGGGAGGGAGATGGTGTGAAACCTGAAGCATTGTTCAGACAGACTGCAAATGCCCATGAGTCAGTCAGCTAAAGACAACATACTGGTTAGCAAACAGGCAGCTACTGTTACCTGCCGCATGGAGAGAAGCCAAGCTAGCCCAGTGAGTCTCCAGAAGCTGAATTTACATAAGAAGTTTTGCTTGCTTATTAAAAACGTCTGCTGTGAAAGGCAGGGATTGTTGGGGGACCTGCAGAAGCAATACAGAGTGTTTGCTTGTCTGCTGCCTGCGCTGGTGCTACCAGCCAGAGCTAGTGGGGATGGCTCCTTTCCCTGCTCTGAAGAGAGGGATCGGCAGCTCCCAGGTTTCTGTGTCCTGCCATTTGCTTTCACCCAATTACCTCCACAGGAAGGCACAGTCTTACACCAACAACTTGCCTTACTTACCTCTAGGTCTTTGCTTTAGGTGTGCTGGCATCTCTCCTGCAAAAACAATCTTTTTCTGTTGTAAAAATCGTTTTCTTGTCCAAACAGTGGGCAGTGACTGCATTTCCTCCCAAGGTGTATGCACAGAGCTCCCCACGTGGGTGTACACTGCTAGTCTAGTTGTTGGGTCCCGGCCCCGATTGCTGTCTGGAGGGGCAGGGGGTGGTTGTCGCTCTGAGGAAGGTCAGTTTTCTGAAAGTAACAATCACCTTATTGTTTGTCCTCTTTGCAGAACTACATCACTGTGGATGAATTACGGCGGGAACTGCCTCCTGATCAGGCTGAATATTGCATTGCTAGAATGGCACCCTACAATGGCCGTGATGCTGTACCTGGTGCCCTGGACTACATGTCCTTCTCCACGGCACTCTATGGCGAAAGTGACCTTTAACTTTTTTCTGTCCCACCACACGCTCCCTCCCCTCTCCCCTGTCCCACACGCCCTTCTTTCTCTTTGCAAAGCAGCCTCTGCTCCGCTCTTTTTTGTGTTTCCCTGTTTTGCTTCAGATAACAGATCACATTTTTAAGTGGGGGGGAGGACATTGACATGGCACCACCTACCTTGCCCTTGAAATGACAGTTTACAAAATTATTTTGTGCAAAAAAGTTACATTTTAAAAAGAACAGACATATTTTATTATAGAAAAAGGTATTTTTCACCACCAGATTGAAACTTAAAAAGAAAATGTTAAAATACTGCACCAGATATTTTTTGTTGTGACATAGGAAGTCAAGCACAATGTTACATTCCATCCTTTCCAAAAAGAACCAAACAACAACAAAATACCACTTGTTCTGTTAACTTTTGCATTTGCATATGTCTCTTATCACGGGAGGGGGGAAGGCACACAAGTGCATGTGTTTGCTGGTTCACTCATTTCATGAAAATATTTTATGATAAACTTTTGAAATTGCTGTGTTTTCTAGGGAAAAAATAATGTACACAGCTCATGTTTTCATATTTAATTAAAAAATACAATATGCCTCCTATGTTTATCAGTGCACAACTTTTTTTGTTGCTGCGAGTTGTCTGGTTTCACAACATGAAGCTTGAGAGTTGATAACTTTGATATTGCTTGTCACAAACCATATTAAAAATTTCTTGTGATAACAACTCCAGACTTCATTCATTTGTATAGTAAAATTGTTTAATCCTACTTAGTTAAAACAACAAACATGATGAAGAGAATCCAAAGTTAATGGCTTTTTAACTGTAGTTACAATACTTTTAAAGGTATACTTCCCTCCCTCTTAACGTTTTCATTCTTGTTGAATGATGTTGCAATTTTCACAGCTTTATCACCACTTTAATGGGTTGGGTAATTTTTCACCATCCCTGATACACCCACATGTCTAAGAACAATAGTCTTCTTATTGCTTAAAAACCAGCACAGAATTGGTTAGTAGACCTGTGAGATCAGACAGCCACTGTACCTTGAACTACCTATGAAAAACTCATCCACTGTTCCATGCTCAGCATTGAGTATCTCACCGCTTTTGATATCATGTCTTCCAACTATAAATTCTTCCAGAGACCAGGATCATATTTGTATTGGACATTCAGAAGAAACCAGCCTTTGGGACCTTTAACAAGTCATAAAGTATACACACACATGCATGTGCCTGAAAATCAGCAAGGGGAAGCAGCTAATCCTTTCCCAGCCATCTGGGCATTTCCTGTCATTCCACAACTTTAAGAAACATGGAGTTAGGAGCAAAAAAACTGCATTACTGCTTCATGACACGTTTCTAGTGAGTGTTTTTTAGGTAAAACTACATACTGCCATCTCTGGTCCCAAAGGCAGTTTCTGTTTTGAAGTAACAACTGCAGGAGCACCATGCACAGGTTCACCAGCAACCCCTGCAGCCCTCAGGAGCGTTGCTGTTGCCCTCTGTTCTCCAGGGCAGAGCTACGTCCTGAGGAAGGCATTGTACGTGTTGGGTTGGGGGGTCAGCACAGCTTTCTGGTTTATTCTGACCTTGAGTAGAACAAAATAAAAATCACAGCGGTGTGATGGTGTTATCCCAAATCTGGGTTCTTCACCCCGTGTGCAAGAGCTGATCCACACACAGAGTCTTGGGTGCTAGGTGGTAAATCCACAAAGCTAGCACTCCTCTGAACACATAGTCAAACTTCTTACACACTTGGGCAATAGTTCACAGTTACATTTAATCACACTTAATTTTCATTGGTTCTTTCGAGCCTTGTCTCCATTTAAAGGTATAGCATTTTTCTTTTCATCTGCATGTTCTGTGGGGAAGAGGGCTTTGTGAGGGGGCCCTCTTTGCTCCAGGGTGGATCTTTTATTATGTTAATAGGATTGTTGACACATAGTTCAAATTGTTTAGTGTTGTTAACCATTTGGTTCTCCTTGAGCTTATTTTCTTGTGTCCCAGCTTGACATATTTATGGTTCCTTCCCCCAAGGCCATGTTTTGTTATCTAAGGATTTAACTAACATCCTCCCTCTTTCAAATGCTTGGTTTTTTCGCTGCAGATATTTACATTTTCACCCTCTCTTTTTTAAAGTAAATGGTTCTTACATCACAATGATGTATCCCAACCTGACAGTATCCGCATACTGTATTTGGAAGGGGGGATGCCAATGCCTCCTACAAGGCTTCCTCCAGGAGACACCAAGATCTGTGTTCTCCTGTAGGCTGGGTAATGTGTTCACAGAGGGTACACAGCTTCATACGTACAGTACACTGCTTCATACATAGACAAGGCCAGACGGTACTTGCTGTCATTTGTCTCCAAATGTTGAAGCAGAGGCAGTTCATGTAAGTTACCGGTAACTGCATTGTTAACGAGTGCTGTGGTTGAGCTGAAGCAGAGTTTCCTGTGCTGTGACCCATGACACCGAGAAGCCTGGAGGTGCGCTCGGAGTTGGTCAATACATAATGTAGGGACTTGCAGCCACGTCAGTATTTAATCCACTTGCAAGCTTCCCCGTAGGCCCACTTTCAGCTACATCGCTAGTATGTTGCTGCAAATGGGACTCTCCTCTTCAAGAATAGTGCCGATTTCATTGCCACATTCTAATGTGCATAATAGATCATCTGTTTGAAAACTAAAACAGCAGAGGTGGTGATGACAGGCATGAGCTGATAATCTACATTGATGTTTGCCTCACAGTAGCCATTGCCCTTGATTTGATAACCAACCCTGTTTCCTCAGCCTCAGTAGCTGCCCTGTCCTGTGTTTGCAAAACAAAAAACTTTTACTGGGCTGTAGTTGTGTTGCATGCTGTGACCACACAAAACCCCAGCTGGTTTTATGAGAGAGAAAGCAAGTAGCTTATCCCTGCCCATGCCACAAATTGGTGTCAGTGTGGGAGATCCAGCCTTGCTAATGTTGCTCCACTGGCACCACAGCACCACATCCTTTGAAGCCGATGTGTCAACAGCACCAGAAGGGCCTCACCTGTGTGAGTGCTTCTGAGTGAATAAAGTTCAAAATATTGGCAACAGGTGTTCCTAAAATTTTAGGCACACTTACTGGTATTTATTCTGCTTAGGTGGCACAGCCTTTGACAAACTGGTTAGAGCTTGTGTGACCTTGTCTGTTTTTCTGGGCTGTAGACAAAGCCTCCTCATTCCCAGCCCATCTGAGGGGAAGCAAATAGGATGCTGCAAGACATTCACCTCCCTCATATGCAGCACAAGGTGCATCTTGCAATCACGTGGCCTTACAGTCTCTGGCAGTTGGCATGCTGAAATTTGAAAGCAGCTTTTGGTATTAGGTTCATGGTTTTGCAGCTAACGTGCCATGCCATTCTTTAGCCAAGTCCTGACATCAGCCTTGATGAAATTTGTTTCTGGAAGCAGCTGCTTGCAGTTCAGTGACTGCCCCTTCAGGACAGAAGAAGCAGACAGTCTGCTTCAAGCTCACATCTCCCATTCAAGGGTAAACTCTTTTCATCAGTCTGCCATACTCACTATTTTCAGGCACAAAAACCTGAAACAATGCTTTCCCAAGAAATTAACCATGTTCCTTTCATCGCTGTTGATACCTTTGGCTGCTGAGGTCTCAGTACCTGCCCCAGCATAACTATCTGGCAGTACAGGGGCAAAAAACACATCAGTGCTCAGACAACATGGGTCTGTCTTCCCTGCCAGAATGTCAACTGCCTTTCTAAAAGCCTCTCAAATCTATCTTGTGACTGTTGAATGTCTTCAGTGCTGCCAGCATCTGTTTTTGGAGTGAAGGAGCAGAGCCAGCAGTACAAGAAAACAATGAAAGGAAACAGATCTGCAACCTTGACTAAACTTGGTTTCAAAGTAGTATTCATACATCCACAGACAATCCATCCAGCTGAATCAGACTGACTGGTTTTATCAGAGAAATAATGGAGAGGGCAAGGAATAAAGAAAGGGTGACTGTAACGGCTGGGAAAAGGAACAGCTCAAACTAAAATAATTTTATTAAGAAAACAGAATGCAGGTATGATTTTCAGACCACAAGATTATTGGTACAACATTACTTGCACTACAGATGCTGGGGTAGGACAGATTTTTTCCACCCGTGGCAGCGAAGTACTAAGAAAGCTTAATCCTGTTGAATTAATCAAACTGCAGAGGTGACTGGCTACTGAAAGAGTTGCTACTGTGTAAACCCTTACAATCCATTGCATTAGCTCTAAGCTGCTGGGAAAGTCCTAGCATGATAAACAAAGTCTAGGGCATATCCCGAGACAAACAGGTAATCAGAACACTCCCCAGCATGCACCGAGAAAACATGTTCAGTGCCACAGTCAGTAGAGAAGTCAGCCATTGCAAAGAATTAAGTTAGACAATCTCATACAGGAAAGGATGCTCTGTAAGACTATTTTAGGTAGATTAAAGTCTCAGCAATTTAAATCCACTAAAAATGCAAGAGAAAAGTTAATCTTTCCTATATTCTGAGGAGTTACAGCCACTATAGACACTCACCAATAAGATATTAAAATGGATTCCCCCCCCCCATGTTTGGACACCACATAACAGTCAGGAAAGAGTTGCAATTTGAGTCAAGATGGCTAACAAATATTGCAATACACCCACATCAATTAGTTGTCAACAGCTCACCTGTCACAGCATCTGTTATGGGTCACAGGTTCTCCCACTTGTCTCAGCTACATCAGGCACCAGTTGTTGGAGTCCAACTCAGTCAGCCTTACACGGGGCACCAATTGTTGCAGCACAAACAAACTAGTAGGCTACAACAAGGCTTTTACCTTTGGTCAGATTCTACTGTCCAGGCTGTTTCTCCTTCCTCCAGAAGACAGACCACACTACTCCCACTCCTCCACCACCCAACCACCTCTCCCACCCTCCTCGGTGCTATTTAAGCACTTAGCAGGAACGAGCTACAGCAGCACATCGTCCATGTCAATCAACCCACTGCCTTCCAGGCGAGGCCACAGCTGCATGTTATCAATGCTAATCAACCCACTGTATTCCTCTACAAGGAAAGCTTCTCAGGTTTGTTCTCTGATTTCTGGGACACACATGCACAAAAATATGTTGGTAAAAACTGCACTACATCCCATCTCTGTCTTATCTCTTCTTAGCAACTTTATTTACACCTTCTTGTTATTAGTCAGTAGTTCACATCCTGTGACCTAGCAAGCATTCAAGCAAAATATTGTGAAGGACCTCTAGCTAGCACAATACCTCAGTGACCCCGATCCTCCTACTGTCTGGAAAAGCATAATCTCTCACGACTGCTGTAGGAAGCACACAGTGTTATTGCCACTGTGCAGATGAAGGTGGCACATGGAGAAAAAGGGCTAGATGCCACTAGAAGGTTGAAATGCAAATCCTGAATTTACAATTGCAATCCAAACGGTCTCTGTTCAGCTGCTGCCCCAGTCTGGAGGTAGTGTTCACTAGGCTTTTCCCTGTTACACCTAAGCCTTCTCTGCACACCTACATTTCTGCTTCGGGGCAGGCCTGGAATGGGCCATTGAAACAACCAGCTACCTGGACCCTGGTGACAGGCCCCATCAGGGCCCAAGCATTTCCCTTGCAAACACCCCACATCACTGGGGGCTGCAAACCTTACCCCGTGTACAAATAGCAGTACGGAACAGCAAGACTGGCTGCTTTCTTTGCAAAGCCCCTTGGTGGGTTTGTCACCCATTTGCTCTGTAAGAGCCTAATTGCCTAAAATACCTTCACATAAGGAGAGTAACACAAGTTCAGGGCTTCATCCCTCCTCAGGGGATCCCAACCTCCCAACACTGCACTCTAACCAGCAGGACACCTAATAGGCTGGGCCAGGGAGCATCTCTCCAGCCTCACTCCATCTGTCTCTGTGAAAAAAAGAGTAAGCACCCAAGGAACAGGAAAGAAAACCTAAAAACAAGGACTACTTTAAACTGCAGAGTTAAGAAAGCACTTTATACCTTCTTTATTATTAAGCACATTCAAACATTACACCATCACTTTAATGAAGAAATTCTCTCCTGCTACTTCTTACTTGAATAATCATAGAGGGCATAATCTCTAATCTGTGGTACTGAACCACAGCATCCTGCTTTCTGCCACAGAGAAAATAAAATGTCTTCTTTGAGGAAGCAAGAAAGCAGTTCATTTATCCCAGCAACAAACAGGTTGTGTTTTTTTAAGTATCCTGATTCCAGCTGAGTGAGTGTTTACATTTGTAGGTGTGCAGTCAGGGCACTAATAGTTCCTAGTGGGCTTTCAGACGGTCTTCTGAGAGATGGATCTTTTTGTGCGACCAAAATAATGAGGAAACTAAAATACAGCTTTATTATGAAAGTTGATTTTGCACACGATAGCTTCCAGAAACACTACCCACACGCTAGAGGCAATGCTGCAGATTCTTCTAATGATATATTTCATGCCTTTTACCACCCATGCAGAGTGTCCACAACCAAGAAAGGAAAAGCAGGACTCCAGCCCGGCTCAGAGACTGCCAGAGAAGCCAGAGCTGCGTTCCATATGCACAGCCACATTCTTCCCCACTGACATGACCCCAGAGGCTGCAGAGATGCAGGATAAAACCAACAAAGCTTTAATTTGGCTTCCAGCATGACTATCTTCATTATTGCCAGCAACTCAAATCCCTATTACTCCTGTACCATTCCAAGACTGCCACCTAAGGAGCTTTTTTCTGCTTCTGAGCTTCCTGTGCAGCAATTCAAGCACACAAGCACACAGAGGCTCTGGTGCTACTCCTATAATAGTCCAGCTCTGCTACCTACACAGAATTTATATAGAAAGACTCACAGGGCTGCCATTTTGAGTGTCTTGGACAGTCTTCTCAAATAAAGATGTAAAACAGCCTTACAACTGGACATTGTATTCAAAGTTTAAGACATACTTGCCCCAGCTACAGCTACCCACTTTTTCTTTTTTAACCACAGGTACCTTTGTTAACCTGTCACATTACTCCATTTTCTTACCGGTAAGTGTTCACATCAGTTGCCTTGCAGCAAAAGCCAACAGCATCCTGGGCTGCGTTAAGTAGAATGTTGCTGGAAGGTCGAAGGGAAGTGATTTCTCAGCACTGGTGAGGCTACACCTGGAGCATTGTGTCCTCTGCTGTGCTCCTCAACACAAAAGAAATACGGGCTTACTGCAGCAAGTCCAGCACGGGGCCACAAAGACGTTTGTGGGACTGGAGCATCTCTCATGCAGGGAGAGGCTGGGAGAGCTGGGACTGTTCTGCCTGGTGAAGTCTGAATGTGTATAAATACCTGATGGGAGGGAATTCAAGGGAGGGAGCCAGGCTCTTCTCAGTAGCATACACTGACAATTTGAAATCATGATATTTCATGTGAACACAAGAAAACACTTTTTTACTGTAAGGTTGGTCAGACACTGGATTGCGCTGACCAGAGAGGCTGTGGAGCCTCCATCTCTGGAGACATTAAAAAGCTGATCAGACACAGTCCCAGGCAATCTTGGGAGCCTGGACCAGATGATCTCAATGGGTCCCTTCCAACCTAAATGATTGTGTTTATTATGGATGTTGAATGTGTAGGTTATCTGCATCCTAAAGAATACTTAGATGGCAAGAAATTTGAATGATGCCTGAATCTAACATATGATGTCACAGACGTAACTTAGATATTTACTCCAAGCTAAATCAGGAGATCCAGACATAATGCTATCAGACAAGGGGAAAAAATGGGCAAAACAAACTACAGCTGTATTTTAAGCATCCGGACAATTAAGATTTTACCAGCTATGCTATACTGAAGAAACAGGTAACATTTTTTATCTCGATCATCATACTGTGAACTGTCATGAACTACACCGCAGGAACTCCCTAAAATGAGTTCATCTCAGACACTGATAAACCAGAAAGTAGCGTGCTGCTTGTATGTGCATGGAAAAACTGCTGCCTAGCATCTCCGTGCGAGCCACTTTTCCCCACCCAAGGTTTCCCCCTGGTGTCAGCGACAGTAACAGTACTGCGATTTTATCCAAAGCCGGGTAATTCTGGATAGGCAGGGCTGGCCGCAGGGAACTTGTGTTAGCAGAGCTGTAGCTGCTGAGCTGACGGGTAACACCGGATGAACTCTTCGGCCGTGTGCCTTTGCTCGTCCGCTTGTCAAGCCTGATAACCACCTTTTTTTGCTATGTCTTGGTCAAAAGCCACACGCAGTTCAGCACGAAGTACAACGTCTGGGGGACTGCAGCAGGTTGCCAAGGATGCACAGGCACAGCACGGCTTCCTTGGGGAAGAAGCGTGGTTTATTCCAGAGGGCTCCACGCCAAGCGCTGGCTCCCAGCGCGTTCCCGCCCCGCAGCCTGGGCCTGGTGGCGGCAGGCGCGACCTCGGCCTCTCCCTGACCTGGCGGCCTCGGCCCCACAGCTAACCCTGACAGGGCCGCGGCCTGCCACCCCCCGCCCCTCTCCTCCCGGCCAGACACCGCTCCCCGGGAGCCCTCATCCCCGCAGCGCCCGCTCCAGCTGAGAGCGGCCAGGCCAGGCCAGGCCCGGCGCCACCCGGCCGCCCGCAGCGCCTACAGCTCCCGGCGCGCGCGGGGCGGGGCGGGGCTGCGCGGGGCACGCTGGGAGTTGGAGTCGGGCGTTGGCGGTTGCGCAGTATCCGTTGGGGGCGCGCGGCGGTGTTGGTCGTTGGCAGGATCACGGCAGCCATTGCCGCCGCGGCGGGGAAGAGTGGTTTCCTCACGGCCCGCAGGACTCAGCGCTCGGTGACGGTGCGTGTCTGCCCCGCCTTGGCTCGCTCGGTGGCGGGGGGCCCGGGAGGGGTCGGGCGCTGAGTTGTGAGCGGGGTTCTTGCGGCCGGGCCCTGCCGCGGGGCGGGGACGGGCCAGGCCTTTCTTGTGGCGGCGCCGCGCTGAGGGGAAGGCAGCTGCCGGCGGAGGCCTCGCTGGCGCCGCGCAGCGCTGCCGGCCCGGGCGCTCGGCGGGGGGCCGCCGGCGGGCGGGTAACCGAGGCGCGACGGCACCGGGCCCTGGGGGGCGGCGCGCCTCGCCGCTGCCCCGTGGCGGTGCGGAGGGAGGGCTGGGCCCGGCGGTGCCGCTCGGAGGGAGGGCTGGGGAGCCGTCGGGGCCTAATGGGGAGCACGAAGCTTCCGCGTCCGCTGCGAAGAGCCGGAGGGGCGATCGCCATTGGGCGGCCCGGTGCTTCGGTGGCCGTGAACCCGAGGAGGAGGTCCCCCCGCCTAGGAGAGGCGGACAGTGTAGCGCAGCCCCGTCCCGTCTCGGCTTCTTAAAAAGCCGAACGAGCAGATGGCCTTTCGCTGCGGGGCCGTGCTTCCCGAGGGCTTTTCCGCCGGTATGTGGTGTCTTGTGAGTCACCGATGAGCAGCCGCGGTTGCGTTGTGCAAGGAACGACGTTGTGAAGCTCTGCGACTTGCGGGTGTCGATACAGATATCACATCCATTGTGCTCCCAGCTGGTTGAGTAAATAATGCATGGACGGATAGTTTGCATGTTTTATGCTGCATCTGTGACGGTTTCGCAGGCCGTCCTGCGAATGAATTCCATCCGCCCATGTTAATTTCCATCTGTGATTCTTCTTCCCACTTTGTTTTCCTAAAACTTAAGAACTGAAAGTATTGAATAGCAGTTACACAGTCGTTTTAATTTGTCAGAGCTGTGTTGCACCCAAAATGAGTGCCGTTGCCGAGGTGACTGATCTTAGAGTGTTTAAAGGACGTAGTTATGTAAGTCTGGCCTTCCTCTGCAAAGGCCTGTCTTTCCCTTAATACCTACCCACTGCTGGCCTTGGCAGTGTGGTGAGGATGCATCCGGGAAACGATCCCTTGGAAGACTAGCTAACTCTGCGAGGGAGCTGAATCGGTCTGAGCTGGATTTCCATGCGGGCATAAAAATTCAAGTGTGAGCACAAAGGAGGCAGTGCTTACAGAAGGCAGCATAGGCTCTTGTAGGGGAAGCACAAAAAACTTTTCATGTGAAAGTGATCCAATAGCTATTGGCTTAGGTAGTAGTTTGGGGACAATTTAGGTTAATCGATGTGAAGTGCTGGCACACTTCTACCCCTTGCCCCATAAGAAGCCCTATACACTGTCTTCTGAAGTTCTGGCACTTTTCTAGTGGCACAGTGGGCCTGAATAAAGAAGTTGATCAATAGAAACCTAGTGGGTGTTAACACAGAAGTTAAATCACACTAATTCAAAATACTGTATTCAAATTGTCTTGAATTACTTTCACAGCTGACCTGATATGTTGTCTGTTTACTGTATCTGCTTTGCAATCCAGTATTGTAATTTAAGATCACGTTGTGTTTCAATTCCTTAGAGCTTGGATTCTTTGGGTTTTGTGTGACAGCAAGCTCACTGAGCCTAATAGTTAATATTTTCCAGTTACAAGAACTTTAAAATTTCTAAATCACATAAACTGAAAAAAAAAATAATTACATACTCAAGGTAAACATTGGAGCTTCCATAAAATATCTCAGAGTATGTATCCTGGATCAGTAGATAGTTTTGAAAATCCGAACGTCCAAAATAGCCTTTGGTTTTGCCTTTGTTGAAATATCACAATAACAAAATGTTTCTTCTTCATAACTTGATAGACTGTCAAAATAAGGTATTTTATGGCTAGTGCAAATGAAAATAATTTTCTGACTACTCTTTATCTTTTGGATGCTGATACAACTTTTATTGCAACAATTCCTTCAGGTGAAAGCAAAAGTTTGAGAATGTTTTATGTTGTTTTTCCAATGATTAGCATAACAGTTTTGGTGGTGGTTTTTTTTTAACTGCTCTTAACCCAGTATCTTGGAGCTTATAGAGTGGTTTTTATCATGCTCTGTGATACAAAAGCCTTGTTAGTCTTAACAGCAAACAAAAAACATAATTTCAGATGCATTAAGTCTTTAAATTACATGACTAAAAAAGACAAAGCTGAGAGTTTGTGTAGGTTCTGCTAGAAGTCAGTAAGACAGGATTTTCTCACTTATCTGGCTATAGAGAATTGGGTTTGTAATATATATACTGGGAGGACAATAAAATCAAATCCTGTTTAACCAAGTTTTCTGAGATACAGAAGTGATCTTAATCACCCTATTTTAAGTTGGTTAATCTGATAAACAGTGCTGTTTTCTTTCTTAGCATCAACCTTAAGATGAGTGGCTGCCGTGTCTTTGTTGGACACCTAAGCTCACGCGCTCGGGAGCGGGATGTGGAGAAATTTTTCAAAGGATATGGACGCATACGAGAAATCCATCTAAAAAACGGATTTGGATTTGTGGTAAGTAATACTTTATTTTCCTTTCTTTTGCTTGCAGGTACTATTCTTGCTAGGCTGATGTCAAGGAAGGGAGGGTCTTTAAGAGAATAATAGTTGCAGTGGGAAATGGCAAATATTAATACACATTTCAGACTGCTTTTCAGATGTTGGGATTATAGTTTTACCTGGTTTTAGCCAGGTTTTGCTCAAAATCTTGGTAATATTCTAGGTACATTAAATACATTTTCTGATCATAGTCCTCCATGGATTTAAATTTTATCCCTTATTTCTGAAGACAGTATAAATACCCTGTTATAGCATTACAAAACTTGACAAAGACTTAACCTGCAGAAAAGTTTATAAGAACCACTTATCTTCCTTTCTCACTCCTGCTCAGCTTGGTTGTATCTCGAAATAATGGCCTGACATAAGAGCAAAGAGCTGGCTGAGGCAACAGGTGTAATAGGTGCTTGTTGTTGGATTTAAGCAGCACAGCTTTTAACTCTTGTGCAGCTAAACTTAGGCTTATTCACCATCAATATATGTTCACAGGGCCTATGGGTCTGTTAGACTGTTAAATGAAATGCACACACAGTTCATTGGATCTTAGTTTCCTACCACTGCTTTCTAGAGCTCTGTGCTCCTAAACCGTTGTCCAGATTTTTACAGGTTCCCAAGTTGATCAACCTGTTTCTTAACTATTTTCTCCTGAGAACTGAGAATTATCTGTTCTGCAGCACAGAGTTCAAACTGGAAAGGTTGATACTGCCCTCACAGGGCAGCCTATGGCAGGCTTACATGTCATTTGTTCTGCCAAGATCAATCCTTGGGTGAAGCTGTGGGAAAAGAACAAAACCACAAGCTTTGCCTACTTTGGTTTCATAAGAGTATTGACTCCTACATGAGCCAGTTCCTCATTGCCCTGCAGTATGAGCTACTTCTTGCTGACTGCAGTAGGTAAATACCTGCCTCTTAAAGTCTGAAGGTACACGGCCGATCTAGACATGGACCTGCATTTAGTTAGTGTATCCTTTCCCATTGCTGCTGTTTCTCAATGGCCTTTCTCTGAGCATTCCTCTTCTTTTCTTGGGTAGGGCTGTTGACTCATTCAGGCATAACTTCTGTTCAGCTCTGGTACATGAGTCACCAAACCCTCCCTCCTCTTCTCCAGTTCCTAGGCAGAAGCGTTTTCTTTCAAAGCTCACTAACAGGCTTGAATAATTGTCCCATAACTGTGTCTAAAAAAAAAAAAAAATAATTGTTCTCATGATGAAGAATTTTTTTCCTTACATCTGAACAAAACTTCACTTGCCCCTTCACCTGTCATCCTGTCGCTGTGCCCCTACATGAGGAGAGTACTTCCATCATCTCTGTAACTGTTTAGGTTTTGGAAGACTTTTAACTGGACCCCCTTTGAGCTGCCTTTTCTTCAGGCTGAGCAGACACGGCACACTCGACCTTTCTTTGTTCTCCAACCTTCTGATCGGTTTTGATGACCCTCTGCTGGTCCCACTCCAGTTTTTCAATGTCTTCCTTGAGCTGGAGGGATCAAAACTGGACACAGTGTTCCAGGTGTGGCCTAACAAATGCCAAATAGGGTGGAATAATCACATCCCTTGGTCTGCGGGCTGTACTGTTCCTGATAACAGCCCAGGATGCAGTTTGCTTTCATTGCAGCAAGGCCGCACTGCTGACTCATGCTTAGCTGACTCTCCACAAGGATTGTCCATGTCTTTTTCAGCAGAGCTACGCTCCAGCTACTCAGAACCCAGCGTGTTCAGCTGCTTAGGTTTATTCGATCCCAGCTGCAGGATTTCATATTTCTCTTTTGTTAAAATTTGCGCTTCTTGTTGATAAAATCTTTCAACCTATCAAGGTCTGTCTGTGTTTTTTACTTAAATAGATACGCTTCTGGTATATCTATTTCTCCTCCCACATTGGTGTCAGCCACAAAATTGGTGAGAGTGCACTCAGTTCTGTCATCTAGATCATTTATAAATACATTGAATAGCATTATCCTTTGTGGTACCTCACTTGTCATGGGCTGTCAGTTCATCTTTGTTTTTTTTATTTAAAATACGTATTTAAAAACCCTATTAATCAAGTTATTCTGATTGAACATTGTTGTAATGTCAAAAGCATGTTTCATTGTGCCTGATTGAAATCACTGCTTGATCTTTGAAACTAACTATATTTACTTAAATTTTGTGGACTTTATTGCAGAATATTTTCAAACTTCAGACCATAAAGCTAGTATGTAAAGCTAGATAGACTTGCAGATGTTCAGTTTGTTAGAAACTAGCTGAAATCAGGGGAGTTGTAGATGCTAACTATTGCTACTCTTAAATGCTGGGCCTAAATTAATTTTCTCAAGGTAATATCTGCATCATGCAAGGATGTGTGATGTTTCACTTCATAGTGAAACAGATTTCAGTGCAGACAGGGGTAGGTTGCTTAAGCCAGTATTGCTTCTGAAAAGCTGTTTATAGTTATGCAAACACTTTCTTCAACTTGAGAAGCTTCTTCTCTGTTGTTCATTGCTCTCAAACTGCAGTTCCACTTTTTTTTTCCTCTCCATCCACACTGTTGGTTCAAGCAGTCCCTACCCAGCTGCTTGTTCCCACTGCTTACTTTTTTTCCTTTCTCCTCTTGCCTCACATGGTGTTACCATGGTTGTTCAGCCACATAATGAACCTACCTGGGTAGCTGATCTCGTTGAAAAGTAACGCTTCTTTTTCACCCCACCTCCTGCACAAAGTCTGCTGTTTTTCCTCTGGATGTTTCTTGACCTAGTTTCCTGCAGAGCTGTACAAACAGCTTTGCCAAGAATCAGTGGGCTGGGTAGTGGGCAGAGGCTACTCTGGCTGACTGAGGCAGCATTGCTGCCAAAAGCAAGGTGACAGATTCTGTTGCAACAGTATATGGAATTGCATATTATAGGTGATCCAGACCCACAGGTGGCCAGTGCTACTCTGAAGAGGGGTGTCTGTTTCTTACTTTCCTTACTCAGGCACCTTTTTGCCAGACTAGTGAGCTGAATTAGCTCAGAAAAAAAATAGGAAGGGTTTTTTTTCTGGTTTACTCTCTTTGGCAATTCAGTAAGAATTAAATCAGCCCAGAAGTCTCTAAAAAGTTTGGGAGTGCACAGCTCTCATGCTCTTGTTTGCAGTTGGTCAGCTTGTAGTGTTGTACAGGCTTTTCCTGTATGTAGGCCTGTGTTTTAAACTGTACACCTTGAAGTAACTTCCCCACCTCTCTCACGAAAAGTATTTTAAACATTTCTGTAATAAACCAGGTAATTTTTCTGTGTAGGTCCTGGAAATAGTTAAACTGAAACAATGGAGGGAGGCAAAAGGAGTTTGCAGGGTGGAAGGAGAAGAAATGGTCGTCAACGGGAACATCTTGGCTTTTCAGTCATAAATGGAATCTACTTCCTTGTTCAGTGTTCTGGCTGTTGCTGCAGAAATGTAAAATTTATAAAGAAAATGTGTTTTGACATTTGAATGGATGGAAAATTTCCATATGATGGAAAATACTTTCTTATTCCTATTTTCTTTCTAGGAATTTGAAGACCACCGGGATGCTGATGATGCAATTTATGAACTAAATGGTAAAGAGTTGTGTGATGAAAGGTAAGCATGATACTGTAACTTCCCTTAAGAACAGCAAAAGTGCTTTGCATCTAAATACAATGCATTAGCTTGTGCTGTGACATGTTTCTTGTGGCTCAGGGGTGGGATACAGTGTTCATAACTTTATCTAAAGGGATTCATTGGGATCCTGGCTGCAGGCTTATATGAGGCACAAAGACATGGCTGGAGGAGGGGTGGTTTGGAGCAGGGCTCACTGTTTTTTCCAGTGGCACTTACTTCTCCTTCAAAGCTAACTCAAGGTCTTGTCACTAGAAATGTTAGTAAAAGTGAATTAAACTTATATATCTATTACTTATCTGTCTGTTGACTTCAGAAAATAAGGTGATGCTAGCTTCTCATCATTTGGAACGTTGCCCTTCAGTTTGCAACAATGTGGACTGTACTGGTTGCATGTTAGAGTAACTTGTATTTCGATTGTGGGAGCTGGTTTTTGGTCAGTAGGTTGTTGTTAATCATTTTGGTACTCTTTTCCCTCTGATTACTAGTGATTACTCTTGGGCTCTGGTTGAGCAAATTTAATTGTTTCAGTCTGAATTACAGACTCATGATGATTTGAGACAAGAGAATACCACTGCTCTGGCTCTTTAAGAAACGCCAGTGACTCTGTTATAAATCATTATTTGCAAGGGCAAAGTAATTCTTGTTTGTGCATGTGTGCTTCCAGTTGCAAAAGATGTATGTCAGTGTCAAACAAAGTTTGTGGGGTTTTTTGTTTGTTTTTTTGTTCCTATCATAAGGGTTACAATTGAGCATGCTCGAGCCCGAAGGGGAAGGGGCAGATTCCCACAACGGTTCAGTTATTACCAGTCGCAGAGTGGATCTAGGTAAGTGGTCTGGACTCTGTGTCTTACAAACTCAGTAGCTGAAGAACTGTACTGAAATACTGTTTTCTTCTTGTGGCTGGAGTTAGGGATCCAGCTCTGTTTCCTTCTATAGCTTCACGAAAGAACTTTCATGTTCTCAAACCTTGGAGGTCCATTACTATCATTTACCTCCTCTGCCTGAGGAGAATGTGGATTTAAAAGCAGTTTAACTGGCTCACAGAGGTTCATAAACCCATTATAAAATGCTCCCTCTCCATGTTGTAGGCACTACATTGGTCTTGCTTCCTACTGTTGTGTAAGTGGTGTGAAGGAGTAGTGCTGCAGTTGGATTGGCTGTTTTTGACCCTAAATCAAGAAAGATACCAGAGCTTCTTTGTTGAGGCTTTTGGCATTAAACTGAGCTTACAGGCTAAGTAGAATTATTATAGAGTAGTAGTTCAAGATATTTACTGTCTAACCAAGCTTTCACATTTCCAGTTGTATGGTTATCAAAATGCTTACTTCAGCACAGCATACAAAAGAACTGTATTTGAGAGACAGTGCTAGGGCACAAGATACTAGCACATGCAGAAGTGTTTAAATACCAATTGACTTAAGTTTGCTGACTGAACAGATGTCTTGCTGATGGAGAGCCTCTGTCTGACAATGGAATCTGAAAAACAGGACATAGCTCCTATCTAGAATACCTGTAGTGGACATACAGTGTTTGTGCAGTTGTTCACTTTCAGGGATTTGAGCCAGTGGTGAACACTGTGTGAACTTGCAGCAGAGTTTGTGAAAGTTCTGCAGATTTGCACATGTTCTGCCAAGGAACTACACATTACACCTTTGTACTTGGTATCTGCCTGTGTGAAACAAGTATGTATGGAATATTTTACTCTGTAGAAACATTTATAGCTGTGGCCTATGCAGAGCAGAGTTTGGAAGAAAGATGAAGACTTAACTGACATAAACCTCTGCGTTTGTTTCAAGGTCAGAATTGCTGCCGGTTACAAACCAGTGTCTGGAACATCTAATTTGCATATGCAAGTATGCTAATTAGATTATTTTTTCTTTAGTGGCAGTAACCTTGATGCGGTATAATTGGTCCGAGGTCCAGGCTAAAAGTGGACTTTTAAAGTAGGAAGTGTGATTGAAGGTCGTGGGCATCTGACGTTGTAGTCATGTTCATGACGTCAGACTGCCGATGCCAGACAGGAAGAGACTGCGGTTTGCAATAATGGAAAAATGAGACTCAGCCTGCCAGTTTTGGGACTGTGGGACCTCTTTAAATGCCCGGAAGATCTGGATGTTCTGAAAAAAATTGGGACACTTTGAGGTATGCACTGAAATGAAATTGCCTATGCTTCAGTGTACAAATCAATACGCACAATTTAGGATTATGTTTCTGTGGGAGGAGAAGATGAGAATAATTTTCTGTAAGGTCAGTGTTCATGATTCTTGAATCTTTTTGTAGTAATA
Organism: Falco biarmicus; assembly: GCF_023638135.1. NCBI lineage: Eukaryota > Metazoa > Chordata > Aves > Falconiformes > Falconidae > Falco > Falco biarmicus. The sequence goes on along the minus strand of NC_079294.1, from coordinate 20,888,603 downwards.
TAAATAGTGCCATTGTTAGAATCCTGCGTTATTTATTTAAAGGCTGGTATACCTTTTTCCATAGTTCTCAGATCCCTTTGGATTCAGAATGACTAGGATTGGGAACAGAAATGACGTGCAAGGGCAGTGTTCTTTCCAGATGCCTTACTTTTCCGTATGAACACTTTCAAGCCACATTTTCCTTTTTGAGAGGGTCTTTTTAATTTTTGGTTAAGTAAAAAGCATCAGCTTTCATTCAGGAACTGTAAATTGCCACAGTTACTTCAGGAAAAACAGTTATCTAGCTCTCATTTTACTAAAATAAAAGTATTTTTACCCACAAAAATAACCTCATATAGGTCATGGTGACATTTATAAATACTAACAAGTGATTTGGAATTTAGAAGCATGAACTAAGATGCTTTTAAATTGTGCCTTCCATCTCTGACGTGAAGCAGAATTTACCCTACCAACTAAAAAAAAAAAATTAATAATTGCCCTTTACATTAATATTCTCCAAAACCAGATGTGTGAGCCAAGCCTATCAAACACCAAAGTTAAAATAATTCTCTTTACATTATTTTCATTTTGCTAGGCACTTATTTCAGTGTATCTATTAAAAATGGCAGCTATACTGGCTGCCTTCATACAAAGTTCTTCGTCAGAATTCCTTTTAATCCCCTTGTAGCAGCTCTCTTCTTGTAGCGGAGTCCTAAATATATCTTGAGTAGGGAGAATCCAATCTGCAGACCAGCAACAAGGAAAATACTTAAATCTCTCAGCAAATTATAGAAAACATCAGATCTCCTAAGTTCTAAATTCCTTACGCTGGAGACTTTTTCTCCCTTTTTTCTCCTCTGAATGCTTCTAGCAGGTATGGACCTCCTGTTCGTACTGAACACAGGATCATAGTTGAAAACCTTTCATCCCGTATCAGCTGGCAGGTGAGTTAACCTCTTAACTTCATTTTTTTATACCTTATTTTCCTGCCTTGGAAGTAAGACTGCTGTCAGCCTGGTTTCTTAATAAAGCCATCATAAATATTTAATATGAATAAAAAATAAGCAAAAAAGCTTAAGTGATTGCTAAAAATTAGCATTTGAATGCTTAAAAGCTTAAAGGAGTCTTTTGTTTCACAGCTGTGCAGATAGTTGTATAACTAGATTTTGTAGTTGGGAACTGATTCTTGCTTACTTGTGTTTACCAGCTGATAAAACTTTTGAATGCTGTAGATTGTTTCTAAATTATTGAAGCACAGCATCCATTCAGATTGTCATCCTTTTTGGATTGTTAAAACTGGAAGTGCATGCCTTTGTTTTGAGTGAAATTTACAGTCTTTTCTTATGTTTTGCAAAATATTTTTGTGACAAGAAAGCTTACTGTAGGTATTTTCTAAAAACCCCAAACTTTAAATAATTGTCTTTTGAAGCTTTCTTGCCATCTTTTTTTTTTTTTTTTTTTTTTTTTTTCTCTCCACACCCCTTGCTAAGGTTTTGCTAATTTTTAGCTGGCTTGTAACAGAATAACTATATAATCAATTCCTTTAGTTGTGTTCTACATAGTATACAGTCTACAGAAAGTTTACTTTTTAAGGGCATAGCAATAGATGCTTTTACAAGAGCTGAGTGAATAGTGGAGTTTAGTCTTGTTCGTTAACCTTTGTATTCTTTGAATAAAGATACTTTAATTAGTGTACTGAAAGATGCAGTGGAACATCATGAATGTTCAAAGCCTTGGTCTTGCAGCTAAATTCGTGTGAGGAGGCTGTTTGCCTTGCCCGGAGCTCCGCTGATGTGTTCCATAAGAGCTTGGGTACAGTCCATGCAGATAAACAGTTGAACTAGGTTTGTTTACTTTCTGCATGACAGGTTCAAAAGGTTCGTAATTGTACAGTTGTGTTAATTATTGAATAACTAAAAAAACAGCTTCTGAGTTGGTGATGAGCAACTGGATTTCATCTCAATGTCTTCCGAGTATGCTACGCAGTTATGTTTATGAAGAGATTGTTATAATACACAGTGCTTAGAAACGACAGTAGGAACCAGAGAAGTAAGCTAGAATGGAATGTTAAGGAGAATAAATCCTATAGGGATGTTCAGCATTAAATTCATAACTTGGGGGGAAAAAATTGTTTCTGTAAAATTCTTTTACTTGTCAATATTTATAATGGCTTTATGTGTACTTACCATTTTAGACTGAAGCCCACCCAATTCAGATTTCATACCGATGAATCTTTAGGATTCTAATTAAATGTTTTAATATGACTCTTTTAAATATATGCTAAGTTAGCGTAAGAGACGTTACTTCTTGATACCTGCCTAAATAGAAATCATTTGAAGCTAACATCCATACACAAGCCTCATTTAGTTTTGAAGCTGTACTGCTTTGATACTGACTACAGTGTTTTAACTGCTTTTAACTATGCTACTTACACCACAGATTAAAATAGCCAATATGTTAACAGTAGTGGCATTGTTCTTCCTTTCTTATCCCTGAGCTTCTGGCAAGCACGATTGATATGGAACCTTGCTTTCAACTTACATGCATAATTTCATCTTGTATGTGTGCAGATCCCCATGCTTTGATAACTTGTCTCCTTTAAGAGGTATTGTGTTGGGATATTTTAAAAAAAAACTAACAAAACAACCAACCACAAATAAAATCTGTATTCAGATCAGTTTCTTCATGTTGTTGACTATTATTGCTCATTTATAAGCTCATATCTAAGTAGACAAACTGCCAGAATTCTCCTTATTTTAGCAAACGTATTTCTGTGTGTTTAGAGCTTTCCAACCACCCTCATTAGTTTTTCAGAATCTGTAAATTTTCAAGCTGTTGGGAAAAGTAGATCTGTGTTACATCAAGGTGTAATTTTTAATTTCTGTTTTTCCTATTTATGATTGTCCTACACCTTATTTTCTTTTTCTGTTAAGGACAGCAGGGTATTCTTTTGCTGTTTAAGGTGAACCAGAACAGGAACCTTAGGATAAAATTTGACTCTTCCACTGATAAAGTAAAACCAGTTAACTTTAAAACATTCCCCTAATAATAGCAACTACTCTGAGATTTTATAACACATGCACACTTACGGTCTTTTAAGCAATAACGTTGGCACCTTACTTGTGTTGACATTACTGTTACAAATTATATTTGGTGATGATGATCCTTAGGATTCAGAGTATAGTGTGGCAAGTCTGTGGGGGGTTCAGTTTTAAAGCCTAAAGTTACTGAAATAGAAAATATTTATGTAGGTTAACATTTTCTAACTTCCTTTTGATTTACCAGTCCTGGTCTGGTTAAGTTGTCATTGACTTTAGCAGAGCCCAAATTTTATTCTTCATCTCTGAATTAGGATAAACATGCCGAGACTGAAGTGTTACTTTTAATGGTACTGTAGGGCCCATTTTTCGTTTGCTATTAAGGTTTCTTTGTGTTAAGCACACGTGAAACAAGGAAAATAGTTACTGGTTTGCATATGCCAGTTTTTAAAATAAAACGATTTAATTTTAATTGAAAGATTAGATAAAACTAAGCCTTCTTATATTCTGTAGCAAATGTTCTTAAGTTTTTCTTGGCTTTTTGTTTCATAGTCTTTTCTTCCTCAAGCATATGTCTAACCAAGTGCATTTTGAACCTCTTCTAACAACCTTGATTTGGTTAACCCTCATTTTTCTTGTGTGGAGGAAAAAGAACCAAAGATTTGGGGGTTTTCTAGTGGCTGAAATTCTAGGGTTTGGCCTGTTCTGAATTTTCTTTTTGGTTCCTATGACACTCCTGTTTTTTGGCGATCTAGATCTTGGTTTGCCTGGGTTTGATCTCGATTGGCTAGCACAGATCATCCTCGGGTTCTTTAGCCACTTCTGGAGACTGGAGACTATGTCCAGTGCTTTCAGGGCCTCTGGTACCTCCGTGAAGCATATTGCTATGAGCCATCACTCTGCCTTTCTCATGTAAGAGAGTTCCTCTTGGCCAGCTAGGTATTGGACAAGCAACTCTTTGCTTAAGGTACCTTCTTATATCATCTGCCACTTGTGGCATGTTGCGGTAAGTAGTCTGGGATTATAAAATACCAGATAGTGTTTGGTAAAAGTACTGCTTTAACTTACACAAATGTTTAGCTTTTTAGTGGCCTTTTGCATTATTTGTTTGTACTTTATCCTATTGCTGAGCAAGTAATGTTACAGTGTCTGTGTCTTTAGCCTCTATTAAGTTAAATACAAGGGTGTCTACTGATGTAGCACTGTAGTGTGACAGATATTCCAAGTGAAATATAAGAAAAAAATTTCCCTATGTAAAAATATTGTTTATGTAGTAATTATACCTTTTTGCTTTTAATTTTTGCGGTGAAGTTGGGGGAGGTGAGCATATAGAATGAATTTGTCTATGTATGTGGGACTGTCATTTAACTGGGGGTTTAGTCATGAAAATCTTAATTTAATACTATGTTGCTTTTCATCTGTTATAGTTCTGATCTCAGTGCATATGTAGGTATTTAAAGTATTGCATTGTGTTTTCATAATAGATGGTTTTGGGATGCAGCATTATTTTAAAAGCAATATTTTATTCACTGCAGTTGTAAAAATGAGGGATCCTTTCTATATGCAGCTGCTGTTACATAGGCTTTTTCAGAAACTTTTTTTGAAATCATACATGTTTTTAGATATATATAAATACAAAAGCATTAAGCGGTTTTAGCAGAGAAAGTTTTCGGGGGGGGGTATTACTAGCTGGACTCATTTGTGTCCTGTTTAAGACTAAAATGTTAACTTCTGCTGCAGGACTTGAAAGATGTCATGAGAAAAGCAGGGGAGGTGACCTATGTGGATGCACACAGAAACAACAGGAATGAAGGGTAAGTTCATTTTATGCCTATACCTGTATGATAACTGAAACTGTTGAAGGAAGATTATCTTGGCAATATAAAGTAAATGAAACACGAATCTATGGTGTGGCTTAGATGCTGAATTTTTTCCAATTTAAAAACAAACAACAAAACAAAAAACTCCAAACTGTCAGTAAGTAGGAGTTCAGAAGTGGTATTGAACTCAGTTTCTGCAGTGTGTCAAAGTAGAATGTTTCTTAAAAAAGAAAAAAAAATTGTCAAAGCAGGAAGGGAAGGGAGGGTAACTTCCAACAGTTGAGTTCTGCTGTCTTTAACTTTGATATGTATAATCATTTATGATCTGACTCCTGAGGCTAAAATACCTCCTGTGTGTGGCTGCTTTGCACTGGTTCAACAGTCAAAGTCAGAGGAAATGAATGTAACCAGTAGGGAACACCTAGTTGCCTTCTCTACAATTCTTAATTCTGCAGACTACAAAACTGCTGCAGAGAAGCAGGAGAGAGGGAAATATGAACAGAGTGGCTGTGCTGGCAAGAGTGCTCTAGGGCCAATGCGAGCAAATGCAACTTACATATACTTTTTTTTAGGGAAAAAAAACCCTAAACCCATGGGATTTTTCTATTCACTATTAAAAATGTCAGTAGGGCAGGAGAGTCTCCAAGTTTTTGTTTCTTGGACACTTTAGAATGCAGTTTAGTAGAGGACTGAAAGATACTTCCTCAGCTGGTGCAGGTTTGTGTAGCTTCCTGCGTTTTCTCCATCTCATTGCAGATGAGCGTGCTTGTAATGTTTGAAAGGCTAGGACTGTTAGTGTCATACTTTCCTGTTAACCAAGTTAAAAATTAGCTTTGAGAAGATAAAACATCAAGCTGTGAATAAACAGATTGAAAAAGGCCCAAAGTTGTTCTTCTTTTTCAGTTTCTCTGAAACTTTTTCTTTTTTTCCTGATGGTATGTATATATAGGGTTGTGGAATTTGCATCTTATAGTGATATGAAGAGTGCATTGGAAAAACTGGATGGCACTGAGCTGAATGGGCGCAGAATTAAACTGACTGAAGATCACAGAAGGCACAGGTATGTCACCTGATCTGATAAAATTCTGCTGAGGGCATGGATTTCAGTAGTATCAATGCCTAAGTTTTATTACCTAATTCTTTGCCCCTAAGCTAAATACCGCAGCACAGAACCACTTTCTAGCAGTGTAAATAGATTTAGATAAGAACTAACTTGCTAAAACCAGAATAAATAGAACATTTTTGGATGAGAGTAAGGAGGTGGGTTTCTTTAAAAATAAAATTTTATATTTGAATGAAAGGACTTTTAAAAAACTATGAATAAAATAGATTGTTTTCATTATTCCTAAAGTAGTTCTGCCATTTAGTCATTAAAAAAACCTGTTTAGCTGCTGTTCTTTCATTGTCTTTCAAAAATAAATCCCTTTCTTTTCATGACAAAATGGACAGATGACTAGAGGAGGTGTTAAACTCTTACACCCTGAAGTGTGCTGGTGTTCCATGCCTTTAGGGACTTTTTCTAGAGTCTTGAAAGAAACCCTAACTAATTTACATGGGTGTTTCTAGAGAGAAAAAATAGCACCAGTATGAATTTTCATTTCTGTACTTTTCTTGAAAACTGGCTAAACATTTTTTTGTCTCCTCCTGGCAGGGGGAGGGGAATGCATCTTTTATTAGGCAGTTCATATTTTGCCAAGCTAGCAAAGAATGTCAAGGCTAGCAGTTTCTGCTGGCCTTGGCCTAAGAAGATACTGTTGTGATGGAGGAAAACAGCAATCTAGCAGTACTCTCAAATAACAGAGTGCTGTGCATAGCACATTCAGATGTTCAGATGGATGTGCTGTGCCTGCAAAATAGTTGAGAACTTGAGTACTTTAAATCTACTAGGAGGTGAGACTACAGCTTTGTAGCTTTGTACTGTGTTTCTCTAGAAGCAGATCTCGATCAAGGAGTTACTCAAGATCTCGCAGCCGGTCCAGGTCTACAGGATCTTCCAGATCAGACAGCCGGTCCAGGTCCAGGTCAAGATCAAGGTCCAGGTCTCGCTCTCGATCCCGGTCCCGATCCCGGTCCCGATCTCGTTCTCGCAGTCGTACACCTAAAAAGAGTTACTCCCAGAAGAGCCACCGCTCCAGCTTGCTAGCTTCCCCATCTCCCTCTTCGTCTAAAAGAAAATCTCGTTCTAGATCGAGCTCTACTCATAGCCGTAGTTAACCTGCTCTTAGAGATGTATTAATGCATTTAATTTGACTCAAGTTTCTTGAAGACTTGAGACAAATTTTACATGAGAACTGGGAGGGGAAGAGTTAACATGATGAAAGGGTAACCTCCTCTTACATTGCCAAAGTGCCTGTCATCAAGTAGGCCATCTCTGTGAGGAGGGGCTGTCAGCTTTCTCCTTTCAGTGAAGTCTGGAGTGGGAAGTCTTTTTTACTTTTTTCCCCTGCTATTAGTAAACATTTCTATCATAGATACATTATGTACACATAATGCTGAGGTAATGGGATGAGACAATATGCTGCTTTCTCCCTCTCTTGCCCCTCACTTCCCCCTCCACCTCCAAAGGCCTTTGACTTCCAAAATACTACGTTAGCTTTTGTCCTTGGTATTAAATCTGAGAACAGGAAGTATAGATTTTATTCCTTTAAGGTTCTGTGGCTACTTTTCTGTGAGAATGGATGGACCAGCTGAATTTAGAGTTCACTTTTTCTCCCCATTGCTTGGCTTAACAGGCTGTTTAAGTTCCAGCTTTAAATTACCTTGATAATATGCTTAATTTGCAACAGACTTTCAGGAATACACATTGGTTAGTTGAATATTACTCATTTGGATAGTGAATCAATATAATGTTAAGCAGTAATGGAAGCTGGAATTTCCTGTTAAAATGAGATGTACCATCCAGATATCAGGATTATTGGGAATCCATTATAATAATTTTCCAGTAATTCAGTAGTATGTGGTATTGTATGTAGAGGCCTTATTTGACAAGTGACTCCATAAAACTGCACAGAAATGTCAATATGCATGTCCATGTTTTTGATGTTTATAAAGTGACATAGCTTTCATACCCAAAAGTATGATATTGAATAATGTGTGTATGACTAGCAATAGTCTTGATGGAAAGGAAGGTTATTTTAGTAATGACAGCAACAAAAAAATCCCAGGAAAAGTGTAGTCGGTTGTGACAGGAAAAGTGAATCATGGTAAAGCGTAAAGAGGGTAATTTCTTTAAATCTCCTGAATGCACAGTTGTTTTGATTAATAGAAATTTCCGCTGCAAGTACTGTTTGTTCTTATCGTTTGGAATTAGATAATTTTTTTTAACTTCTGTATCATCAAGGGAAACATTTTTGGAAAAATATGTAAATTAATCCCAAAGTCTTACATGTGTTTAAATGTACCATTCCTAATTAAAATAAAAACTTTTTCTGGCTTATTTTGCAGTTTTGTTTAGTAATGTTACTGTTGCTGTTGTTCACGTCATACAATCTTGGAAACCATCACAGGGAAATTTATTTGACCGTGTACTGATAATACAATAGAAGCAAGCAAAATGTAAACTAGAAACCAATTACAACATGTAAGTAACCAGAAGCTGACTAATAGAAGGACAAGATAGAATTTTACTGTCATGGCCATCAGTGCCTGTTTGAATGGATGGCAAATAGTGGTCTTGCTGCAGTCCTTGCAGACAGATTTGCGTGATACCTTCTTGTCCACCAGCAGAAGAACCAACAACCAAATGGCCATGGGTGTTGGAATCTTCCTATAGGTAAACCCATGTCACTTTTGAAATGCGGTTCCAGAGATTCTGTTGCCCACACCGCTTCTGTGCATCTAAGGCTTCAAGGCTGATACAGATACCCTTTTTAGAGCAGATTACTGCTTACCATGTTCTTTGCGTGTTTGGCTTAACGTGATCTGAGTAGGCTAGCACATCAGAAAGAACCCAAGGAACAAATAGAAATCACTTTGCAGAGGAATCTTGCTAGATGTGACTAATTATTAGCACAGCTGGGATATGTTCAGCTGTGTTAAATGTCAGTGTTGCTTGCTTTGGTAGATTTGTCATGCTACCAAAAAAACCTAAAAATGTCCACTGCCTAGCCTAGTGCCTTTGAGATTGGCAAGCTCGATATCAGAGACCTTGAGTGCTTCTGACCACAGCATGCTTACCTTGCAAATTGTTTAAATATAGAACTAATGCAGATCTTGTTAATTTTTTTTATTATTGTACAGTGTCATTTCCCTTCCATAATTTTCTGTTGATTCAGTCAGCAGTAGCAACAGAAAGATGAATATAGACCAAAGAACCAGCCTCCCCTTTGCACCCAAACACCTTGAGGGTATAAACAAGTTTATAATTGCTGCGATTGTAACCATGAATACATAGAACTTATTTCTGAACCTAAAGCCCAGTCTACCCATAGGTGTTGCTATTAACACTGCCTAGAAGTACATTTTTTTAAAAAAAAAAAAACTTGTCAATTGTGTGATTGAACTGATAGTGGTTTAGTGTAGAAACACCTACAATGATATTTCTTTCCTGTGCTGGCACAGTAGCGGTTTAAACATCTTTGCCAGCACAGCTGCATCCAAGTTAACTGTAGTCCTGGTTTCTAAATATAGCAACAGGTAAGTAAGGACTGCAGATTGTGGGGTGGTGGTACAGGTGCAATGTCACACAATGGAAATAGACCTTTCTCTAATTTTTTTACATGTTTTTCAAGGTGGCAAGCAGTGGCGCTCTCTTCCCCTAAGGTGCACAAAGGTGTTTAGGTAAGGAAAAGGTGAGCTTTTGAAATCCTAAGAATATTAAATCTGATCATTCTCTAGGGAAAGATTTTTTTTTTTATGGTAGATGTGAACTTGGCAGCTTTCTTAATATTTATTTGAAGGGCAAGGCTAGGAATTTATGGCAGCTGAAAACAGTTTTCTTAAAGGAGATGCTGAGTCCATGGTTACTCAGCTCTTAGTTGTCTATTTTGGTATATCAGTGCCTGGAGAAATAATGGATTTTGAAGCCCAGATTTTTATTTATTATGCACGTGACTTCTTGTCCATGGCTTTTTCTGCATCAGAAAAGCTTAAGCCCTTAAAATGTACCATGGGGGAAAAGGTAGAAGGGTGGTCTGATTTCCCCTTCCCCATTTCCTGCTGTGTCACCAAATTTATTTTATTTTTCTTTTCTTAAAGAGGGCAGACTATGAATAGCAGCTTGGATATTTTTTTTTTTGTTTTGCCTTTGAGGGGTGGGGGGAAGAACAAAAAAACCAAAACCAAACCTCAAGACTATCTTATCAGGAAGTCCTAACAATTTTGCACAGGTTTCAGAGCAGCACAGCCCTGTTTTGGCGCACTGTAGAGTTGGAAATGAAAACTATATTTTTCATTGGGGTTTAAAGTTCTGACCTTACCTGACATGTAAAGTGAGCTACCTGTGTACACTTAATTGCTTTTATGAAGTGTAACTCATTGTGCCACTCTTAAGTTGGTCATGTCTGACCTCAACTTGGAGCAAACCCAATCCAGAATCTGTAGTTTTAGGCATATAAATTGGTGCAGAGGGATTAAAAGGACGGTTCAGCAGCCTGAATAAAGTACTTGCTTGGTGGTCAGAAGTGTGGAAAAGTCTTGAGAGGGAAGAAGAGCGTCTGGGGTAGACAGAAGCCATGACCAGGGAAAAAAGGACAAGAGGGAGTTGAGCTTTGACAGGTGGCAGTTGCAGCGTCAAAGACTGGTATAGACAGACCGCAGGAGGGAGCGCGATCTTTATACTCGTGACAATGGTTCAGATTCAGAGGTTTCCCCCAGCATGCGATCTTGAAACAAATTGGGAAGCACGCATGTTTGTTTTGCTTAAAAATATTTGGTGCTCTGCTGAAGAGCCAAAGGTCTAAAAACTGAAGTTGTACCTGTGTTCCTCTGAGAAGATAGTATTTATGGGTCAGGTAGGCAGCCGATGAGTAGATAGGGTCTTGCCTGGTAGACTTTTTCCAGAACACATTATAGTCTGAAACTTGGCTGAACTATTGGTGTATTTCAGAAACCGGATTATTTTTAAAAATAGAACATTTTTATACTCTGTTGGAACAAATTATTTCTCCATATCAGGTGCCTTAGTTCCAACTTTACAGAGCACAGGAATGTAAGCTCCACTTTAAAATAACCATAAATAGACTTCTTTAAGTATTAAAGTCATATATTCTACAGGCAGCGTGTTCCAACATCTGACACTTTCCATGAGAAAGCTGGGAATCATCCCTTCCAACCGGCAGAAAGCTGCTACTCCCAGCCCTAGAAAGCTGAAGGGAACAAAAGTTCTGCAGTCATGCATCTACAAGTAAATCTGTCATTAGTCCTACCTTACTCTGCTAACCTGATCCTTGAAAGGCAGTTTGCACAAGTTTCTCCTCAGCAAATGGAGATGACATGAGACAATACACATGTTAAACTTGTATCAGATTCAGAGGTTCCACTTGAACCTTGAGGGTGCAGTTGGGCGATACAGCTGGGATGATTTAGCAGCTTGCTGCTGGCCAGACAAGCTGCCATCCCTGTGCCTGCCCCCCATCTTGTGCCAGCTCTGATGCTCATCCAATCCTCCAGAAGCCAATTCAATTACATCACAAAAAGTGGGTACCTGGGTCTCCTGCAATACTGCTTTTTCCAGCCCTCTCTGGGAGGGAGGCAGTGGAATTATGACCTGGGGGTGCAACTCCCCTGCAATCCTTCTGTTTGCCTGCCTCACAAACAAGTATCCTATTTTTCTGAACTTTATCCTCCTGTTCTGCTCTCCAAGTGGTCAGTCTCCAAACAGAACACCATCACTCTCCTTCTGTCCCCGATTTCTTGTGCTTCTCTTACCACAGGACATTTTCTTCCCAGGGGAAGCCTTATGCTACAGCATACAACTGCTATGCTACAGCATGTAGCTGCTTGCAGCACAGGGCACAGCTGAAAGCTGAGCACTGCAATTAGTTGCATTTTGTCAACTGGTGACATCATACCCCCAAAATAAGAGTGTTTTCTGCGATGTTTATGGCACTTTATTATTAATTACATTTTTGTTACATCAACACAGGGCTCTTCATCCATGGGTATCCCAGCAGTTTGTGAAGATAAACTACTCGGCCGCATCACATCTCTGCTTTACAGATGAGAAAAGGAAAGCAAGTGGTGGGGGTACTTACCCGTGGTTGCAAACCGAGGGGCTCGGGAGGAGGAACGTGCTCGCAGGGAGAGCCGAGATCCTTCCCTGGACAGACGCAGCTCTGACCCGTGCCATCTAGCGGCTGCCGGTGCTTGGGGAGCCATGAAACGGGCTGAGAAGAGGGTTTGCTTCCTCTAGGGAGAGAAAAAGTTTCTCCTTCAAAAGTGAGGTGTAGTAGCAGCGCACTCCCGAGTAGTAAGAAGTGCCCCAGGATCTGTACCCGCAGTGCTCTGCCGCTGCTCTAGCAGAGTCAGCGATAATGAATTCAGAGGTGGGAAGATTTTCACTCTGCCTGCGCTTCCTGCTGCACCCTCACGCTAGAGCTGAGTGCCGAACCGTTCCTCAGTGGCTTTAGTTTTCTTGCGTGGGTTTTGGAATCGTGTGTTTTCCAGTCCGTTTCCTTCGCTCCCCCTCCCTAGCCATTGTTTGCTGGAAGACTAAATGCTCTGTGTGTACTAGACCTGAGGGCATGTTTCCCATTTTACCAGCCCTGCAATCAGTTACCCCTTCATCCCCTCTGTTTGCAAACCTGCAAGAGTTGTTAGCCTTTTGCCCTGGGGGTGAGTTGCTAGGACAATAATGCTGATCAGCTGGCAGTTATGCCTGGCAGAGGGCTGTAGCTGGGGGAGCAGCACAAGCAGAGCGTTCTATGCCTGTCAGCTTCAAGGAAGGGGATAGAGCAGAAACACTGGCTCCCCATAAGGGAGCCTTTCAGGCCTTGGATAGAGTCAGCACTAAGAGGAAAGTACAAGGGTTAGCAGGCTGGGGACCTTGGTTAGAAACAAATCATGCACTGTATGTACCAGCTAATGGCAACTCTGTATGTCTGAGTAGTCTCAAGATGCTTGAAGGACAATCACTACTATTGATTTGCTGGGCCTAGGACTATGAGGGAGCGATGAGGGAGAGAAGAGTGTATGATAAAATCTGCTCTTCAAAATTAAGGAAGGGCTTAAGCTAAAAGACAGTGTTTCACTCGTAATGAATGATACTTCTGTGTTGTGTGATGACTTTTTCCTGTAACCAGGGACGAATGTCTTCTTTTCCCTGTTCTCTCCTTTTCCGCTCCAGAAAACCTTTGCACTGTGTGCGCATTTAGCAATGGCAGGTTGAGCTGGAAAAATCCAGATCAATATGCTTAGAGTAGATGTTTCTGTTCAGATCAAGAATTGCTCTGTATGTATGTAGGTAGGTGTGATACATCACTGGAGACCAGGTTCATCAGGATCCTACCTGCATGCTGGATTTGTTTTACCCAAGAGCCAGCTCTCTGGTGTTCTAAGGCAACAGATTTCTCCTTGCGTATCAGAGGCTGGTGGATGTTACTTTGTGGTTCATAGAGGTAAGATGTAGCAGGTCACTCTTTTAAAGGAAGTGAGCACCCATAGTATAGCTGAAGTTATTAAAATCTGATAATGCTCCCACTGTAAAGCTATGAAAGTAGAGGTACTCCAAACTTGGAGTTTAAACTTGGGTTAGAATTTAGCTGGGGGGTAGAGTCGCACTGGTGCAACGTACACTGGCACTGCCATGACAGGAAGGAGATGTAAGAAAAAGATATACAGGGAAAGAAAGGAAATGGGATGCAATCTTTGCATTTCACACTTACAGCTGAAAGATTTATTCCTCAAACTCAGTGAATGGGTCTGTGGATCTCACTCACTGCTGTGACTTCTGGATTTTCCTAAGTGCCTTGAGATATCAGAAGTCCACCTCAGCACCATTCCGGCTACCAGCCAGAGCTCTCCAAAGCAGCCTGTGCCTGACTAGGCCACCAGAGAATCAGTATTTGGCCCTTCCGTGCCTCTAGCCAAAGACAGAATTTACCAGAGCTGGAGTTAAACACAGCATCTAGTGCTTCAGCCTGAAGTGGTGTTTTTGGTTGCACTTGGCTTTTTTCTTTCTATGTTGTTTTCCTAGTAAAGCTTCAGATCACACCAGCTGTTTAACAAAAAAGTATAAGCAAGCACCTCTACTGTTTCTTACGCACATGGCCATTGCCATGTTCTCTATATCACTGCCAGTTCCTGTGAATAGCTAACTGAAAAGTCATGTGCTCAAAAAATCAAATTTTCTTATCTGTTTAAAAAGCTTCCTTGTTCTTTTCCTTCAAATTGTCATAGCCTATTTCTAGCACTGTGCTGAACCACTAGCACAGCAGAACCGCTGCTGATCATGTATGCTGGTCTTCCAGGTTTGCCAAAACCTGCAAGCTTTCTGCCCACACCTGCCCTCCGTTTGTTTCAATTTGCTTTACCTTTTCCCAGTTTTGGCACTTGGATGCTCTAAAATCCACATCTGCTCATTGTACACGCTCTCCCTGAACTACTTTTAGTCCAGCAGCTCCTATCTCTTGTTCCTGAACACCAGAATGATCACACTATGCTATATTTCCCGGTGATAATGGATGATACTCGGTACATAACTTTTGAGACCCCAAATCTGTCAGTGAGCACCTCACAAACGATGAGCGATTTACTTAGCTAAGACCTTGCAAACCTGCACCGCGCATTTCCTACTCTACATTTGTCCATACTACCTGAGCAACAGTGATAGATGTATATGGAAAAAGAGTGCGGTGAGAGTGGTTTATGCTTGTACTTACGGTGAAGAAGCTGTGGTGCTATGTAGCAGCCACCGCTGTCTTGGACTTGGGTCTAAAGCTGCCCCACTTGCTGCTTCACCGTGACGGTGCAGTTTGCCTAACGGCAGGGTTTGTCCAGTACATAAGCCATTAGATCTCAGGGCACCGAGTGCCAGCTGCAGCGCAGCCCCCGAGGGAAGGGTTAGCACACCTCATTGTCAGACAGATCACGTCAAGCACACGAGGCCGGGGACACTTGGCAGCATGGCAGCCGGCTAGTGTATTCAGCTCTCGGCGAGCTCTTGCCAGCGCAGCGCACCGCGAGCACGGCCAAAGGTGCCGCCTCTGCCCCCACGGACGTGCCCGCTGCCAGGGGGTGCAGGGCCCCCTCCCCTGCTGCGGCTGCGCTCGGGGCAGAGCGACCCTGCGCACAGGGTGGCCCCCTCGTCACCACCGTTTGCAGACGAGCAGCCCCTGTCCTGCCGGCGGTTGGCTGGGACCCCACCAGATGGTGCTGTGACACTGCCTCAAGGAAATACCCTGTCGAGCAGAAACTTGCAAACCCCATCTTAAAACAGCCCCGGTGACCCAAACCATTGCCTGGGTGGAAAAAGAAGACGCGCGCACACACAAAACCATCACAGCACCCTGGGCGCAGCGCTGGAAACTGCCGTGCTCCTCGCGTGGTTTCCTGCAGGCTCACCTGCCGGGGGGCGGAAGGAAGAGGTGGGGGAGCAGGCAGGGGACCTCAAAAATCACCCAAGGAGCAGAGCTGTGTGCAGCTCTCTCAAAAGGACCTGCTGGAAGCCACCTCTGTGTCTGCAGATACACCGTGTGCCATCCCTCTGACTCCCTGGCACTGCCCCAAGCCCCTGGAAGTCCCTCTGTCAGTGAGGGCTGACGTGGAGGGCTGCACACCGGTTCCTCCAGCCCAGCTGCAGCCCCAGGGTAGCTCCCCAGGTCGTCACAACAGCTTCTGGAGGATTCAGAAGTGCAGCTTTACCAAGGGCCCAAGCTGCCCACTGTAGAGGAATGAAGGCAGTGGGTTGATTAGCATGGATAACATGCAGCTGTGGCCTCGCCTCGAAGGCAGTGGGTTGATTGACATGGACGATGTGCTGCTGTAGCTCGTTCCTGCTAAGTGCTTAAATAGCACCGAGGAGGGTGGGAGAGGTGGTTGGGTGGGGGAGGGGTGGTGTGGTCTGTGTTCTGGAGGAAGGAGAAACAGCCTGGGCCCTGCCAAAGGTAAAAGCCTTGTTGCAGCAGCCCACCTTTGTGACCTCTGGCAGGGCAGTGGAGGGCTATGGAGAGGTTGAATTAAGATCCAGATACTAAATTGTGACGGTAAAAACCACAAACTAACCACTCAGGAAACCTACACAGGCTAGTCTTGAGAGGAGAGCAGTTAGCAAGGCTTAGGAGTAGTGAGAGCTTGCAAATGCTTGTCTTCTGCAGTAGACTGAGAAATTTAAAACTGTCTGCTGAGTAGCTAGCTGCCCCCAGCATTGTCCTCCCGACACATGCGGGCCCACGGGAGCTGCCTGGAGTGGAGGCTGTGCTCTTGTCTTGCTATGGCCCTGCTTCCCGCCAGTGCCAGGTACGCACTGCATGCTGCCATTCCTCCAGAGGAGTCTGGTGACAAAGAGGCTTCAGGAAATAGCTTTTGGCTTGGTCTGGAGAAAATTTCTTGCTGTCTGGGTGTGACTTCTGAATGGAGAAGTTTTCTGCTATGTTTTACCACCCAGTGCCCTGAAGCATCCCTCTGGTAACAGGGTTGTTATTCCCTGGCAGCTGTCCTGCGGGCTGGCTGGGGGCTCTCTTGCCAGGTGGGCCTTTCCATGGTCCACTCCAGAGACCTCTGGCCCTTAACAAGCCAGATCCCCAAGGCAGCCACCCCACACTCCAGTCCTCTGCCAATGTCGGGGCTCCACAAAGGTGACCCCCAGACAGCAGCCCCCACCCTCAGTGACAGGGCCCAGTTCCTCTTCACTGTCAGCCCTTTTACAGCAAGGGGACTCTGCTGGCTTTCTTGATTCACCCCTGGTACCTGGGAGCTGAATTGGGGTCCGTGAAGTGTTTATCTTTCGAGACCAGATCGCTGAGCTTAAGGCCAGAACAGCCAAATTCCAGACTCCTGGAGGAGTGGATCAGCTCCCAGACTGCCTGGACCTTTGCCTCAGCATGGCAAAAAGATGGTAAATTGCTTAATTGTTTTGTGGTCCAGAGAAGGTGGCAAAGCCCTGGTCTTGGATTTCCCTGATCCTATTTGTCTTTACCAGGAGTCCAGCATGTTCTGCCTTGTCCTTCTTGGTACTTGCTGGACTGAAAAGCAGGGAAGACAGAAATGCTAATGAGGTGAGCTCCCAATCAGCCCAACTTCCCATGGACATTCCCAGCATTTGGAAAACCTTGCGCAAAACAGCACAGGCTACTTTCAACAGTATCCATTTCATCTGGGTTAACAGACTTTGTTGCTTTTTCCTCAGCCTAACTGTGATGGCCATCCACCCTGAGCCCTGTTCTATGAACAGCACTGGCAGAACTGGCAATGCTCTTGCTCTTCATACAGCACATTGCCAACGCACCTCCATCTATGTGCCATCATCCAACATTCACACAACACTATTGGCCTGCTAACAGCCATCTCCCTGGCTCCAGGGGCAAGGGTATCTGAGCCTCAGACCATGCAGAGCAGTTCCCCTTCACTACATTCTGGGCTCACTTGTTCTGCTTTTTACTCCAAGAAGCATGTTCAGGCCATTTCGGCTCCAAGTTCTCCAAGAATAAGCAACAAAATTGAAAGGCAGTGTTTGGGAATGCTATCCCAGGGTATTCAAACAAACACTTTCTACCATTTCATCTACTGAGAAAACACTCCGCTGTGGAAAGCTTTTCTGATCTTCAGTACCTCTGGGACCTCTAGTGTCTTCTTAGGGCAAGACTGTCACAATCTTCTTAGGGTGAGACAGTCACCAGGCACTTGCCCTGCTTCTCATTTGCAGCTGAAGTACATGTAAAGAGGGCAGGGGACAGGGGGGACACGGCTGTGGCCGCTTACAGCAGGGTGGGAGGGAGCTGCCCGCACTTCAAAGCTCCTGAGGCTGTCCACAGGCAGGAAGGGCTGCTCTGAGCCGGGGTGTGAGGCGAGCCTGCGACAAGGAAACGGCGAGGCCGATGGGATGTGAGAGCTGCGAGTGTGTCAAAGGCAGGACGGAAGTGTTGTAGGGGGCAGCCCTATTTTTAGCCACCTCTTGCAGAACTTTGCTGGTGCTTGCTGGAGTCAACGGCTGCTTCCCCTTTCCTTGATGTAAGCAGCACTGACTGGGTTTAGATCTGTTTTTATTTAGCCACTCACGTGATAGTGTTGACTGAAGGGTCCCTCCAGCCCCTTGGACTCAAAAACACCCGTGGTCAGAAAGTCCTAGTTAAGGAGAACAGAAAGAGTCTGACACTTCCCCGTCTCCATTTCAGGGCTGCGAGAGCTAGAAACCAAAGCTGAGGCTGCAGAGCGTGACGCTTAGTCACATCAACGGGGGATTTTGCAATACAGCGGGTGCGGAGCACAGGGCAGGCACTGTGCAAGCAAAACTGAAGTGCTTTGTGAGGACATTTGACTGGGGTTCTCCAGCTGCAAGGCCCGAGTATTGCCCTGCATCCCTTGCTTTCCTGCTCCACTTCAACCTGCTTGGCTGCTGGAGGTGTGTGTGGGGGTAGAAGGGTTTAACACACCTCAAATTAGCATCGGGCATTATGGAGAGCAGTAGGTTGCTGTGAATGTCCTCTGCCTCGTTCCTTTTAACATTTGTCAGTATTAAACGACTCCTACACCTGCTGCAGGGAAATGCATGGGGAAAGGCCATACTTAAGCCAGACTAGAGAGAAGATTAGGCAGCAAGACAGAGGAGCAGCCATGGGGAAGGAGCATGAGCTGAGATGTGACTTTTCTGTACAGGCTGTAATCACCAAGACAAGTTCCAGCCTGGTTCCAGTTGCTGGGAGTTTGTATCAGCTTGACTTGAAGTATTCAGTTGAGGGACAAGTTGGGAAGGACGGTGTCCAGGCCTAGGTAGCCAGAGCTTGCTGCTGGTCTCAGCAGACCTGGTCCCCATGCTTGTTGCCAGAAAGGAATGATATTGCTGTAGGGATGGGAGAAAAGCACATTCAGAGCCAAAACAGATGCAGTTCTGGGGCACTTTCAGAGCAAACTCTTCCCAAGCTGGGAAGTAGTGAGGAGCAGCAATGGGAGGAGCCGCTGAGAATTGTGCTCGCTCTGTGGCTATAGAGCTTGATGTGACCAAGAAAGCAACACAAAGCCCTGTCCCATACTTGAGTCTCCCTGCTATAACTCTTTCAAACCCACATGTTTAATACCACCCCCAAAGCCCCTGCAAGTGTCTGCTTTATAGTTCGTGTTTCATACTGTCCTTCACCCCTATGGCAGACACATTCATTACCTATATAGCCCATTCTTAGGCTGGATTGATTAAGGCAGGATATGCAATTCTTGAATGAGAGATGGTGGATGGAGAAGTGCTTTTTACTATAGCAATTGTATTTAGAAATGAGAAATCCTTTACAAGGTGGTGGTGTGGGGAGCAGGTTATTGCCAGTGCCATTGCTGTCCCAGAGAATGTGCTGGAAAGTTGCTTTGGCCTCTAGATGGCAGCCCTATTGCTCACACACCACAATGCTAAAAAGTACAGAAAAGCTTTCCTTTCAAACACGGGGCATAGACAGGCCTCCCAATTTAGTAGTTCAGACCAAAACCTATGGGCAGTCAAGACAGCATTGGAAACAAACTAGATATGTTTTTTTCTCTCCTCTTGTTCAAAAGGAGGACTATGGATTTGCTCCCCTCTGGGCTCCACACTTACCTGTAACGGACCAGGAATTGCTCCCTGGGAACTGACCCTGACATTTCCGAAGTTGCATGGAAATCAAAGCAGAGATGTGGTAGCTCCTTTAGGCTTCACGCTCGCACCTATTTAGTGTGTGCTTTGCCTGATGCGCCAGCAGCGATCCTGGGGTGAGAGCCAGTGCCTCAGCACTCAGAAGGGTCAAAGGCTTTGCTGCTGTACTTGACCTTTTCGGGTATAGGGCTGTGAATTTCACAGAACTTAAAGCCCACTTTGCCAAAGCTATTTGTGCAGTTAATTGCTTCCGTTGTTTCAATAAAAAAATCCAGCTAGGCATTTAATGGCTCCAATCCATGGCCACTCTGTGATTCACTTTCCACTTTAAGGTTTGAATGCTGCTTTTCTTTTTTAAGCATGGGAACAAAAAGGGAGAGTTAATGTCACATTGATACATCTATCTTCATGCTCTCTCCATATTAAATGAGATAAACCAACCTTTTGAGGGAGAAGGGTCATAACTGTTTCCTTGTGTGAATGGAGATGCTGGCAGTGGGAGTCATAGGAATCAATCAAAGCTGGCTGTTAGCAGAAAGTGTTAATAGACTGTCTTTCTAATTGATTTAAAAGTTACTTAGTTGACCCCATTTCTATATTTCCCGAGAACTCATAGTCATTACTTCTTCCATCCTTGCAACACCCTGAGAGCTAAGCACCATAGTCTAAGGGGGGACTGAGGCTGTCAGCCAGACCTTAAATGTGTTTGCTGCCTAGAGATGGAAACTGGGGTTTACATGTCCAGCCTGTACTGAAACCAAAAGGCAGCAGAAGCAATGCCCTTTTGAAATCCAATTAGGTGCTCTGCCAGCATCTTTAAGTGCCTCAATACGTGTAATATTCCTCCTTAGATGACTTGTGGGAAGTGTGTGTCACAACCCTGCACGAACCAAGTGCACAAATAAGGCAGATGACATCCACAGGGTACAGAAATGTGACATTTTTTAATTGATATTTTGGGGAGGTGATCATCAGACAGGAAGAACATTCTGCTGTGCCAGTGCCTGGTACAAGTGACGAGCCTTGAAGTGGAGCAGGGCCAAGTCAGTTGTTCACTGGAAGGGTGCTCAAGCATTGGAACAGGCTGCCCAGGGAGGTGGTAGAATGGTAGAATCACCACCTCTGGAAGTGTTCAAAAAACATGTAGGTACTTGGCAGTCCCGGGTTAACAGACTTGGTGATCTTAAAGGTCTTTTCCAACCTAAATGATTCTGTGATTCTCCACGGTCAGCAAAACTGGGGGACTCAGGAATGCACTTCTCATGTTATGGACAGTTGTCAGATCAAGGTCTTGTCAGAGGTAGGATATACTCTTCCCAGTGCCAGGAAGGAGAAGAAAGGATAATAAATGCATAAGAAAAAGGGGAAACAACTTTTAAAATAGATTTTTAGTTTGGATTTTTTTTCCCACTTTAATAAAGCAGAAGAAATTTATGGTCTGATTTGAGTCCCAGTAATGCTCATGGAAATCCCTTTAGTGAATACTGGACCATGTCCAAGAAAAGCATGTTATCATTCCTTTAACTTCTATACATCCATAACTGTGCCCTTCTGCATGCAGTCTTGTTAGATCTTGCCAGTAGATTTAATGTGAACCTCAGCAGCAGTGGACCTGGACGAGACACTGGAATCACATGCCTCTTAACTCTGAGCCTGTCTTTCCAGAACAGTGGTGGTAAAGGAGGATGCCTTGACTACAGAGAAGGTAGCTGTAGTCTTGACCGGAGTATCCAGCTGAGAGGTATGTGACTTCTCTCTGTCTTGCACTGAATTTCTCTGCCAGATGGGTGATTTTAGCACACCAAAACCAGAACAGCTCAATAAAATGGTTTCTGCGTGAACAGCTCAATGAAAATATCTTCTTGGTTGTGGTCAAAAATGCAAATTAAAACCCTTTTGAGATAGACAGAAAATGGACCAGAAAATGGCCTTGTGTTGCCAGGACCGGAATAAAGCCAGGCACCTGGAAGCGATCTTTTCCCCAGCCTGGGAGACTGGTGATGAGAGGAAGCAGATTCCAGTCCTGGCTCTGCCAGAGTTTCTGGGTGCATTTTTTAATCTGCCATTACTAGATCTGTGCAGCTGCCACAAAAGAGGTCAATGAGAAAACTCAGCTCTTGTTTCACCCCCCTAGGAACAGGGAGCACTTCTGGGGAGTTTTGCACTTTGTAAAGTTTTCACTCTACATCTGTGCTGTCCTCAGTGAACACGCTTGAGTTTGCAAAGCCAAGAGGTTTGAGCCAACTGTACTTGTGCTGCTGGTAAGGACATAGTTTCTACATGGACCAGGCTCTTCTCCACTGTTTGGAGAGCAAGAGTCTTTACGGAAGAGGTGCTGCAAACACTCAGTGAGTCTGGGCTTGAAACTAAGCCTGAAGCCTGTGTTATCCATATATAAATCTAACAGCACCTGGGAATTCACATCGAAGTTTATACCTAAAATATGTCTCCCCGTATTAAGAGTTTGGAAATATGATTTTGGGGTAACTTGCTAGCCTTCCTTTCTTTCCCTGTCCTGACTCTCTGACCAGCAACTACAACTGGGAACTCACAGGGCGTGTGGGCTCAGCCTAGACTGCATACATTTTTGGGACGTGTTTTTGGGTTTTGAGCCACAGAGTAGCTATGGCTGCTCCTGGTGAGGTGGGATTAGCCCTCACACATCCCACCAGCTGTCTGTCCTTCGGTGATGCTGGTGTGCTGTACAAGGTGCAGAGTGTGAGCATGAGGTACGTGAACACAGAGGTTCCTGTTGAGGCCCGAAGAAAGGAAGCTCGTGGCGTGCCCCCAGAAAAGGGAACAGGAGCTGCACCTTCCGTCATTTTGGGCTATGAACAAAACCACTTCTCATGTCCCAGGAAGCTGAAAGCTGCTGCAGATCCAACCTTATGTGAGAAGAAAACACACCCCGTGATTCTGCCTACATGTGGCTGCAGATTCCCTGCCGCAGCCTGAGCCAGTCCTCCCTGATGACGTGTGGCCCTTGGTTGGTGTGACACCTAGCTTCTGGGGAGCAGGGCTGTCCAGGCCACTGATGGAGCTGGGCTTCCTCAGCTTCCCTTTCTGCTGGGTGCCACCCCTATGAAACAGCCTCTGGCCATCTGGAAATTCAGCATGGCCCTGTACCTTCCAAAATGAAGATTTTGTTAAACAGTTTTATATTTCTAATCATTGCACAGCTCTGTTGTAAGCTTCCCAATACCTGCCTCAAGCAGCTCATCTGAGCTATTCCTCCCATACTAATCTCTGTGATCTGTGGCATGCATACAGCACCGACGGGAACGGGAACGGGGACCTCCCCTCTGCTGCACCGTATTTGCCAAAACAGGCATAGCTCAGGATAACCGGATTTGAAACAGCAGGCAGCAGCAATAACTGGCCTGGAGGGAAGGCAGGGAGTTGCCCATAGATATTTTTTAGGGGGGTGCCCAATTTGTGATATCTGATCTCTTTCCACACCCCTTTAGCTTCATGTACAAAAGCCTGAAGGATCATCCCTCACCTCCCTGGCTTGAGTGCTTGAGTTTAGATCTGTAAGATCTTTTTAGCTGCAGTGTTTTGTCTGTGATGACCTATGTGTGTGCATGACAAAGACCTCCAGAACCGCATCTGGTTCACAGACTGGTGTTGTTGCCACTGATGCTACTTTGTGAGGATGGAAAAGGTGGTGGACGTTCATGCTATTTTTTCTCTGGAGCACACAGACCCAAAGACTGGCTCTGGCACAGCTGGTGCTTCCCATGACTCGTACCCCACAGCTTATATACAGCAAACACGGCAGCCAGTCACCCAGCCAGGACCTCTGTCTTGTGGGGGTCAGGATGGGCTGAGGCAGGCCTGTAAGTACCCCTGCTGACGAGCTGAAGGCTTAGTCACCAAGGCTCTCCACAGAGCCATGTAAACACTACCCACATTTCCCTGCATCAGCCCTTGCCATTGGGCTCTGCCAGAGCCCTGTCCTTCTGCTCCCAGTGCCAGGGGTCACAAGCTGGGACCAGCAGCCGGGTGCCAAACGCGGGCTGTAGCTTTGTGCAGCTGGTCTGCTAGAGGTCGTCACACGCCTCCTTAAGCAAACAGGGATCCATGCCAGTTGATAAATCATTTACGAGGAGAAGCCAGAAGCAAAGAACTAGATTAACCAGGTCACTGGGTGTCCTGAGGGAATGACGTGTCAGTGGAGCTGAAACAGCAGATCCCACAGTTGCAATCTGTTGCCGCCTTCTGTCCTGACAGTAATTCATGGAAATCCCTGGAACTAGACACTAGAGATGGAAAAACCCATTAGCTCATCCCAGTCAGCTCACTAGTTAAAGCAGTCACTCCCATTGTACGTTTCCTGGCAAAGTTAAAAATGTCTCAGGAGAGGGGATTTCCACTAGTTTCTTCTCTAGGGGAAACTATTCCACCTATCAGGAAGGCTGCCTTGAGCAGTGCTATTTTTGCAAACCAGAAGTAACTCCAGATCCCAAGAGAGAAAAACAAAAAACGATTCTGCTGCAGGAACGGTGGCACTGATGTTTTTCTGCCTGAACAGATACGTGAGATGCGGGGCACATCTCCAAATGGAAGCTCCATGTGTACACGTGTGTTTAGACACAGCCACCAAGGTGTGCTCGTGTGTGTATATACACCCATGTCCTCTCTCCTCCCCAAGGGTGGGATGACCTTGTGCCTTCAACACAACCAATGTGTTGTAGTGTGATCTCACGCCCAGTTTGCAATTGTGCAGCTTCACTGACATCAAGGCGAAGCATGTTGCTCTGGGGAGGGAAGACACGCATGGAAGATGGGAGGCATCAGCTGGTGGTGGTGGTCCAACACCCATTTCCCCTGTGAGTGGGGAGAAGCCACTTCTCCTTGTTGGGCCTCAGGTCTCCTTGGCCGTGTCAGGGGGAGAACGACACCCCCCTCCCACTGCTGGGGGCTCTGAGGCTGAGCACATCAATGGCTGAAGGCACTCGGGGCCTGCACGAATAGGAAATATGATGCAACGCAGAGCTGTGTTGTCGCTGACGCCAGCAGAGGCTATGGAGGTTTTGGCAGCTAAGCTTTTCAGCACCTGGGAAGCACTTTGGGACAGTGGGGAAATAAATTAGCTGTGTGATGGCATTGAAAGCCTTATCATTAGCTTCAGAGCTAATTCTGCATTTAGATGAATGGGTGTAGCACCACACGTGGCCGAGCTGGAACCTGCAGAGATAGCAAGGGTTGCTCCCTGTTCCCGTTTAGAAAGCTTTTGGCCAACGGAACTGTGACTTGCAGTCTTGGTAGCTTAGGTCTGGGAGCAGAGGTCTGTGGCTGGGGTAGGCACAGTGGCAATGCCAGCAGCAAACAAACCCTGTGCTACTCAGGGCTCTGATTAATAGTGCCACAGGGTGTTGGTTATATGCCTCTTACGAGAAGAAGGCGGGGTATTGCTTGGGCGCTTGCCCTGAATTTGTGACTCCTTCTCAACCAGTCATTTTATTTGTCTCTCACAGCTGGCACAGCCGCGTTCCCCATCAGGGACTCCTCAGATTTAGGCACTGTGATATGCACTGTTCTAAGGACTCGACTGTCATTTAGCAGCCAGCAATGTCGAGGCTGCCCTCCCGAGCACCCTGTGCACCCTTGTGTCACTGCAGGATGGCTGATGAAGCCTGGACTGAACGTGCTCAGCTTTGGCCTGGTCCTTCTTCTCTGCAGGCTTTTTACTTCGTTCTGTTTAGCACAAAACACACTGAAGCATGAACAAGGGCTATAAAAGAATGACATGAACTTTGGAAGAGGATCTAACCAAGGAGGCACAGGTCAAATTCTGGGCCTTGACCGGCTCCCTTTAGCTGCTGTCAGGTACCAGCCAGCTGACCTACGAAGCCCCTTGCCCCTTGCCCTGTGGAAGGATAAGAGCAGGTAAAGCCCAGTAATATTTTAACTATGAGATTAACTCTTTGCCAGTTCAACAACGGAGGGTTGTCTATTTCTGTGGATGAAAGGTGCTGACTCAAAGCTCTTCTGCACACCAGCCCACGGTCTGCCACCGCTGGTCACAGTGCTGGCCACCCTGCCTTCCTCCACGTCCTGAAAACTCCCATTTAACCCTCAGTAAGGAAAGGAAACTTCAACTCCAGAGGCAACTGCCTGGAGACATGGTGCAACTCACTGCAACACAGGTCTCTGGCACTTTGTCCCTAAAGGAGGGCCAGAGCAAGAAGAGCAAGCCATCTTCCTTCTACGTGGTCAAGAATCTTCCACCTCTCCATCTCCCTACAGTCGTAAAGTCCTAGTGCACCCCAAAGCCACACACCATGGTGGCAAGAGATGTAGGGAAGTCTTTGAACAGTCCAGGCACTGAAATGCATCCCCTTCCCAGTCTCAAGTACTTCTGAGATGCTCATCTCTCACACCTTGAAATTAGTGGGCATTTCGCTGATGCTCTCAACACATGCAGTAACAGCCCCTGAGGGACAGGTCCAAAGCCCACAGAAATCAAGGAGGATCTTTCTGCAGACTTCATCGTGGCAACAGAAATAAGTTTTGCACATGGCAAGGCAAAAAGCAACACCAGCCTTCACTGGAATGATCTGTTGCAAAGGTTATATTCAAAAGAAGAAAGTACCAACTGTTTCATTTAAAAATGAAAGTTGAGATTGGTACAGGGAAAGCTAACCTCCCCTCCGATAGGGTGAGGCTGGTGGCAGCAGCATCCTGCGAGGCTGGAGCCGCAGCCAGCCAGACGAGCCTGCCTCAGAAAGTGGAACTGACTAATATCAGTCGTCTGTGATGAGTTGGATATGAGTGAAATCATGCTCCATATAAACAGTGTGAAAAGCAAATGAAGATGATAAGGAGCGGGGGTTTTTTATTGCTGTTGTTTCTGATTCAGTTGTGGGAGAGGATAACAATGTCGGCAAAGATTTCAAATAGCAAAGCAGAAGCAAACAGTGGTGACATGTGGCCCTGGATGTTCAGTCGTGATGACACTGAAGCCTCGGTTTCCCAGGTGCTTGTACTGAACCACCTTTAGGAGGCTTGGTTTCCAGTACGTGCTCAGCACTCAAAACCAACCAGCTTCACCAGAGAACTGGGGCCACAGAACTGTAGCTACTGACCATGTGCTTTAAAAGCCATTTCCACTGGAGAGACAAACGTTTTCCTTCCACTGCCTCATGTAGCCATCTTTCCTTTCCTACCTCAGCCATTTGCACCGGACTGTATGGGGCAGAAGTGAACCCAGGCCCCACCAGAGAAGGTGGGGAGACCCTGCCCAGCATGCAGATTGTTTGCAGATCCTTGCAGCGTGGTGGGATCAGCCAACACCCTGGTACAGGGTGTGTGTGCGTGTGATGTGGTTAAGGAGCACACGGTCACTGATTTTCAACTGCCTACCTCTGTTCTGTGCGTGGCCTGTGTGTCAGTTTCAGGCATAATAACATCATGATATCATAATGATATATCGCACTCTGATGACACCATTGCATGGAGTAAGCCAGAGCAATCTGATCTCATTCTGCAAACGTGGAGATGAGTGTTCCTGCTTCACAGGACAAGTGGGTGGCAGGTAGATGGAGATGGCGCTACCTATATTGTCAGCCCTGGGTGGGAACGTGACCTGCTGGGTTAAATTAGGTGGCTGGAGCTTAACACCTCAGCTCTAGATCTGCCTCAGTGGCTGTGGGTGAGTCACCAAACCAATCTGCATTCACTTCTTCCATCTGTGAAATGGTGACAATAATATTTCCTCACCTGATGGGGGGAGGGAAGGGAGCGTGTGTGTGTAAGAATGAATAAATGTTTACAAAGCACCTTGTAAGCAGTGCGCAGGCCAGCTCTGGCTGTGCATAGGCGGAACCCGTGTTGTTCCCTCTGCTCCGGGTTGCACCATACGGTGAGCACGCTGTGGGGTGTAAACACTCCCCTCAGAGTCAAACAGTTTCAAACAAGAGCAAATGAGATAATTCCTCAGGAGAGAAACAGAGAGTGAAGACTTAATGTGTTACCAGCAATTTCAATAAGTTCCATTCAAGGAAAAGCAAAGTAACTTTTAAACGAACAGAAAAGAATAAAGTAGAAAAACAAATGAACTGTGACCAATTTTTTTTTAATGGTAGCATGATCTCAGGTTTCACTTCCCAGATGGGAAACAGAACAGAGAAGTGAATCCCCTTGAAATAAAAGTGAAGTTAATAACGGGACGCCTTTAGCTGCTTGCCACATCCTGTGTATGCTGATCGCTCCGTTTACAGCTGGCAGGAGCCCTTCTAGACTCTTCTTTACCACATTAACTCTTTGCCGAGCCAAACTGTGTTGTATAAATAGTCGGGATAAAGCCTCCCTGCATCTCCCCTCCAGCACCAGGGTGCCCTGTGTGCTGCCCTGCACTAGCGATCACCTCCCTTCCCGCACGCACCGGCGCCTGCGTGCACACCGCTGCTGCCCTGCCCTCGCACCGGCGCAGACCCACGCTCCCCACGCCTTGCATCAGCGAGCGCTCGCGCAGCCCTACTCGCCCTTGCGTAACACCCGCACCCCCGCCCAGCCCACGCCGGTTCTTCTGCAGTCTGGGGCGCTCACACGCAGCCACGTGATGGCCACTCAGTGTCTTGCTCACATGTTCACTAGCTCTTGTTCTTACACACGTACACATTTCCTTAAGCTAGCATGGACACACACACACATATGCACAGTCTTCCTAGTCTAGTACGTGAACTCACTGATGCACACATGCACAGAAATACCTATTTTTTGCTTTTTCTGGCACTAAAGAGATACGGAAAAGCATGCACTTCACAAATGCAAACTGGCCGTAACCATATACAGCCCAGCTATGAGGCAGAGCTATCCCCCTCCATAGCATCGTCATTGAAACAGCCCTTCTTCCTGGCACGAGCTTTCTGACTGAGGGTTCAGCTGCTTCAGGAAAGGTGGCTTAGATTGGCATATTCTTTCATCAGCACAGCTATTTTTATTGGCCTGATTTAGCCTGGACATTTAGGTTTTGGCGTGTTACTGGCTTTTGCTGCTGCTGCTTTTCGTTCTGCTTATACTGTTGGAGGTGACCGTGGGACCCTCTCTTTGCCAGCAGACTTGCTCTTTTGAACTGTTTCACCAAAAGAGCCTTTGCCACCCACCACCCACACACCTGCTCCCCAATGGGTCTTCACCATTTCAGTGGCACTTACAAATTCTGGTTTGCATTTTGGAACAGCTGTATTTGAAACAGACACTATCATATCCTCCACAGCCTGAATCTGTGGGGCTCTGATCCATCAACAATACTAGAAGTGACAGACTGGTCATCTTTGAACCACGCATCTTGAACACATGTGAACTTGGGAGGAGCTGCACAACGCCAGCCAGCATCCCAGCACTGTACTCGTGCAAGCAGCAAAGCGGTACATGTGCATGTGCTGTTATTGCAGGGCAGTGCAAAGCCTCAGCTGGAAGGACACTTTAATGAAGAAATTTATTTCCAGGTAATTTCAGTCCTCTCTGCTGGGTGGCTGGGAGAATGGTCACGGCTGACACCAAGACACCAGTTACTGCAGAAATTACATTGTGTGGATACTTGTCCACTAAGAAGCGCCTGTACCGTTGGCTGAAGTCTCATTTCACACAGGACTTCAGGTAGCCCTTGAAGGGGAGAGTTTCTTGCTGTTAGGAATTACTGCTGGACCTATTAGCCAGCTGGACCAGCCACATGCAGGATTGCTGAAAAAGTGATCTGTTTTTCTCCCTGACCCCTCCCAAAGGTGGTCCCAAACTTCTGATTAAGCTCTAGGTACGTGCCAAGTAACAGCTCCCTGCAGAGCTGGGGGCTGGGATCCGGGCCTTTCCCAAGTGGCACTCGAGAGCCAACATCCTCTCCTTTCCAGGAGAGCTAATCCCAAACATTTGAGAGTCATGTTCCAAAATACTGTCAGTCACCTAAAGAACATAATCTAAAAAATTAAAACCAATAATGTTGAATTCTGTATGTTTGCCTCTTGACTCTTCAGTCTTCGGCTCACGCTCCAGAGTTTCCATGTTTTTCTTTGCACTGGCTAGCAGGAAAAGCATGCTTTTCTTAACCGAAAAATGAGATTCTCTTATAACCACACGATCTATGGAGCAGAGTCTTAAAGAAAAAAAGTAGGAACAAAGAGGAGCATCAGCCTTCCTCTTCTCACAACTCCAGCAGCCAACAATCAATGTCTCACGTGTGTGCAACACCTCTTACCCTCTTACAGAAAGCCAAGGATTTGTAGGGAGGAGGTGCCCTGCTGTTGATCTCCCAGACCACCTGGGCTTGGCAATGTCAAGGAAACTGCTGTGGAGCAGGGCATCGTGGCATCCCATCCATGCTCATTACCTGTACTGTAAGGCAACTAAGACACCAGGCCCAATGTCTCTGCTCTCATGAGAAGCGTGATTAGCTCTTCTTTGATGCTGATTAGTCCAGGCTTTGCTTTTGTTTCTCAGTCAAAAGCCTACCTCTCCATGGACCCAGGGCCCAGTGCAGCACTGGCAGCTGCAGGTGGCGAGAAACCCTACTTGAAATAGATAACAGGCATCATCCAGCAAACTATTTCCCCTCCCTGCTCTCTCCACAGAGCCTGTGGTGAAGCTCCTGCCTCTCTGGGGCAGTCACCTGTAGACACGTGGCATTTCTCCGTCTCTCATTTCTCTGCAAAACTTTCCGTATGCAGGAAAATTCAGAAACTCAGAAGGCAGCCTTCTGCTCCCAGCTCATCTGCCTTCCTGCATGGAGGGGTTGGATGCCTTTGCAATGTGTCACCTCTGAGCCTCTGGTCCCCAAACTCCAGCCTTGGAATCCACGTGGTTCTTTACTGACTTCGTAAAAATAAACAAAGTCCTGGTAGCATTTAGGTCATGCTAGTAAATTATTTACACACACACACTTCCCTTCCATTTCTTACTGCACAGGTCTTGGTGTCACCACACCCTGCCAGGGACTGTGTTGTCCCCCACTGTGTGGTCCCTGCTCCATGACAGTCAGATGCTGATGCTGAACAGGCTTTCAGTGCACAGGCTGGGCTTCGCCAGCTGCTGCTCAGGGCTGGATGTTGCCCACAAGGCAGTTGCATCCAAGTCTCTGAAAAAGTGGGTCTTGGCAGTCCAGCCAGAGCAGGTACACTGCTACGGGTGGCTTGGTACGCAGAGCTGAGTTCAGGACAGATAAAAGCTTATCAACAGATGGCATCCAGCAGGGAACAGCACTGCGAGGCAGACGGGTGGCAAAGCACAAACTTCCCTTGCAACTATTTTTAAAAGCACCTTTACATCTTTCTTTTTGACTTGCACAGCACAAAGAAACCAAAGCATCAGCCAGTTGTTACTGAAGGTTCCTGTACTCCTCTACTTCCCTGGTGCAGGCCAGGGGGCTGGTGAGCACCGGCTGGGCCATCCTGTCCTCTGGCTTTTACCGCTTCCCCCTGAAATAACAGTGGAATAATGTGTGTAAAGAGACACATCCAGAAGATGGACCAGGAAGCTCAGAAGTGGAGGGGCCAGGGTGCCCCTGGGATGGAGGGCAGCTGACGGGGCGGGGGCAATTGCCTAAGCTAAGTGCCAGGTCCAGCACATATGGATCCAGGTCTTGGTCTAGCCGTAGTTTAGTTTCCCCATCGACCTGTGAAGTGCTTCAAAGGGTGCTGAGAGAGTCTGCAAAGGGTGGTGGGAGCACCAGCACCTTCTGCAGCCAGCGGGGAGGCTCCCGCGCTGCCGGGGCAGGCTGCAGCGGGAATTTTACCGCTAACTCCCGGAGGAGCAGAGCGAGGCAAGCGCACAAAGCCTTCTCAATCCGAGTTCAAATGTATGAATTTACCATATCTAACGCCTCCCTGAAATCCAGACAGACTCGATTACATTCCCTCTCCGTAATGAATCAGTAATTATATTGAAGAACACTATTATTTGTCTGGCATGACCTACATAAACCCGACTTGGGGAGTGCATAGTTGGTGCAATGCCAGTGCTCTGTGCCCTGCGTATTATTGCCTTATAAACACAACCATTGTTTGAATTTCAGATCAAAACAAACCGAGCCACGTCACTTGTCAGTTATTAGATATCTTTTTCCCAAATGCTCACCCAGACCGTATTACAATAACAATAATTATTATTACATACTTCCTTATTATATGTTTGTGCCGAGGTAGCACATTTGCCTTTTTCCCACACGTTAGTAGCTTCTCCTGACTCTTATGATTCACTTCTGCTTGTTTCCCAATGTCCATAAGCTCTTTTTGTGTTCCCGGCTGCATTTCATCAAGACCTGCAGACTGGCCCAGGGACCCACGGTGCCGCATTGCACTAGTCCACGAAAGGTTGCAAATGGCATGGGGGCTTTGCTCCTCGAAGGAATATACAAACAGGAGAAAGACATGGACCCTGCCCCCAGGTGCTTTATAAATATTTAACTTGGCCTGATAATATGATAAGGACTGATTATGTGATTTGGACAGACTAAAACCCAGCCCTGCTTGGGAAGGGCTGGAAACGGACCCTCTGAGGGAAACTGGAGGGTGGGTGTGGGTGTGCAGCAGGGGCACAGTGACAATGCTTCCCACAGACACTGCTGCAGCTGGGGGTAGGACTTACCTTGCCTAACTTGGGACATCCAAAATTTAATTGTCAAATCCTCAGCAAGTTGCTGATCTGCCTTTACAGCACAGAAGAGAAGTGGGTGCTTGGCTGCTGAGTGAGTCAGCCCTTCTCAAGATAAATGTTCAAGATAGGTGAGATGAATCACATGCTAGAGGTGCCTATTTGTCTCCATTGACTATGCAGGAAGCCTGTCCAGCTAATTAGGTTTAGACACCTAACTTTTAGGCACCTAAAATCAGGTGAGAGGAATCCCATCCTCATCGATATTCTTCACTACCAACCTGATAAATGAGGCAGTGGGAGAGATACCCTGGAAATGCCCTCCCAGAACTGGACCTGACCAAATCCCTCTGTCTTCTGTGCCTGGGAATCTGCAAAGCCTTGCCTCTGCGTCCTCCCCACACAGCTCCTACAGGCATGGGGTGCTCCAGCCATGCCCAGCTGGCAGAGATGAAAGCCTGTTCCCCGCTGTGGTCTGAATGAGGCAACGGTCTTGTGGGAAAAGACAGAATAGTGGAACTGAAGCCTGTATCATAATGTATTCAGAGCAGGCAGGGGGAGGGGAAAAAAAAAAAAAAAGAAAGAAAAGGAGACTTGACCTTGGCTTCCTGCCTGGCGCTAAAAGTGTGTTTTGATGGAACGGGATAGGTGGGAAAGCAAGCTGCCTCCCTGATGCAAGTATCTCATGGAACTGTAAGAAGTGTGGCGCGCAACCCGTGTGTTTGGAAATCAGGTTATGACAAGTTCCACTGTGAAGGGCTGAAGTGGCATTTTTCATAGGGTTACAGCTGGGCCTGTTGGAGGTGAGCCGCCACCAGCATTGCACGTCAGACAAATGACACAATCCAAGAGGCTCCCGAGTAGGTTTACATTTTCTCCTTTAAAAAAAGAAAGGTGAAAGTATTTAGTCCTAGCACATTCTTTTGGAGGGAAAAATCATTGAAACATTCCACTGGTTGACGTCTGCTGAATAAATCAGCAGCCAGGGCTGCTCCAGCTGGAAACGGGCAGAGGCCAACAGAAATCGCTGTGCTGTGTTATCGCCCTGCTGTGTATGGGCTTGGGAGCGTGGAAGCAGGATTTGAAAAAAATGTGGAATTGGTGCTGGTTTCTGAGATCTGTGCCTTTCCATGTCCCTGATCACTTTTGTTTCGTGAACTAACCACCCTATCGATACAAGGGCAATTGCTGTTTTGATGTGCAGCAGGTGTCACTTGCTGCTTTTTCTGGAAACTGCCAACAGCCTCTTTAAAGCTTCTGGCACTTGCTTTACCCTGAACGACGATTTGTTTAGATAAAAGATATTTGACTTCTCTTTGCCTTGGCAGGCATAGGTCCCTGTGTAGACTAGGCCCAGTTAAAGGTACCTAACAGAAGCTGTGCCTTTGCTGTACACCATAGCAGCTCCTGAGTTTGGGACTAACAGTGATGCTAGGGACCCTGGGACTGCCAAGTGCGAGGGTGCTGGCAGCCAGCTGTGCAAGCTGTCCCATATGGGGGTGCTTCCCACAGACAGGGGGATGGGGAACTGCTCCAGGGACCTGCAGTGGGATGGCATACTGCTTCTCAGCTCTCCTCCACCAGTGGTGTGAAACATCTCTTGCTCCATCCCTCGCCTTGCTGTACCCAGGCTGGGGCACTTTCTCAGTTCCCGTTACCATGCCAGCAGGATGGAAAACCCTTCTTCAGCTTCATGCAGTTGCAGCGCACTCAAGGAGGAAAGACAGATGAGATTTGCTCCTTGCCCTAAAGGGTCTGCAACTTCACTAAGAAGTATTGACAAACCCCAACAAGAACAGGGAGATTTCCCTGCAGGAGGTGGCGGGAGGTCTGTGGTACTGCAGGAGGGTGCTGCTGGGCTTTCCAGCCCTGTGCACCACATATGGACTGGGTGTGTAGTGCTGGGCAGGCTGGTGGGTGCCCTGCCAGGGAGCCAGGGTGCAGTGACGACAGCCCGGCACCCAGGCCAGGAGCAGAGGTTCCTCTTGAGGCACCTTCACTTTCCACAACCATGTAGCAGCCAGTCCTGGTGATGCTCTTTTCCTCCAGCCCCTCAAACCTATTATTTTTCCACACTGGTTTGTGCCTCAGCCCAGCACAGGCTGCATGTGGGTGCAGCTGGACAGAGCCCAGGATGTGGCTGGCCCAGCCACCTGAGCAATCATGGCAAACAGCTAAACGCTAACACAGGCTTGCTGTCCTGCTATGTGGAAATGTATTAATTGCATTAGTATTTCCACTGGAAATTATAACCTAGATCCATTAAGTTCAGCCAAATTCCCTACCCTGCGTCTGCTAAAAGGGCACCCACCTCTGCTTTTTCCACTGCAGCATCTTGTCAGTGCCACCATTTGTGCTGCTAAACTTGTGGCAGGCTAGTCACATTCATGTGACACTTGCAGAAGAGGCCACACACTACCTCCACCTCCTGCCTCCCCCTCCCCTCAAGTCCCCCAGAGGTAGCCCAGCATCTGAGCTGCCGAGAAACAGAAAACCCTCTTTATGAACAACCAAGTCGGATCCCAAACCCTATTACTAATTAGTAAAGATGTCCCATAATTTAGATCGCCTTGGATGGTCTTTAGGTTGTTCACAGGTGTAAAGTCAGGAGGATTAAGGGCTTATAATACTCGTCTGGCACTGTTGTGACCAATTCCAGCAAAAATAATGGAGCTAGCTTCTTGGGTTTCCTGCCACCACAAAGTACACACATGCACACGCTCTCTATTTTATGAATGTTTACATACCCGAGCTGCCAGGAATCTCACTCCCATTGCTTCCCACCACCTTAACACACTTTCCTGTATCTCTGTGAATTTGTTTTCTCACCGAGCAGCTGGTAGTATCCCTCTCGATTGGGAGCAGGCGGAGGCCAGGCTCCCCCGGGTGCCAGAAAAGCCTGGCAGAGGGCGCACCTACAAGCTGTGGTTTCCATCCCGAGCCATTCACACCTCCCAGTGGCTACCCAGAGATGTTCCATGGAAGAAGCGCAAGGCCAAAATAAAAGGAAGGATTAAAAAGTTAGGGACAGACGGAGAACGGCCATGCTGACATCCGCCTACTCGCCCCGAAAGGCCACAGCATCTGAGGAGGCGCCTGCAACAGAGGGAACAGCTACACCTGCTTGTGGAGACCAGCAGAAAGGCACTTCCACACCTCCACCTCCAGGGACACAGCCAACAAAAATAGCACCGGACCCAAAAGATATGAATAGAACAGCGACTGCAAAAAGCTTCGACTCATCTTACACCCCCCGCAGAAATAAAGGCAGGAGGTTTGTTCTTCCTTCGTCCCCAGCCTCCGTACATCGGAGCACCACTGCGGAAAAGACATGTCTGTTTACATGACG
The DNA here is from genome assembly GCF_023638135.1 of Falco biarmicus. Lineage (NCBI taxonomy): Eukaryota > Metazoa > Chordata > Aves > Falconiformes > Falconidae > Falco > Falco biarmicus. The sequence continues at coordinate 20,853,122 of NC_079294.1, read as the reverse complement.
ATTCCCATGGGAGCGGGGGAGCGAAATGCCTAACTCATCCAAAACTCTCAGGGGAAAACCTTGCTCGTGTGAAAGCACTTCCCTTTCCTACCTTGAAACTTTGGGAACTGAGTGGTAGGAGGGGGAACAAACCAAACCACCACCCCCCACCACCTTGTTTTCAGCAGTTCAGGCTTTTTTGCGCTGTGTTCTCACTCAGTAACTGACTGACGCAAGCAGACCTGCAGGCTTCCTATTGCCAAACGGCTCCAGGTGAAGGATAAGTGGAGGTGTCTCAAGATAGCAATCTTCTTCTGTTGCTATGGGAGCTGTAACATCACCAAATATATCTGTGGCAAAGCTGGCACTTGGATTCAGTTCATACTCAAAGTAACCTCTTATTACCCTGACGAGGAGTTAAACTGGGCAAGGAGTGCAGCTACCCCGTGAGACTGTTCTCCAGCCTTCAGCAGAGGCCACTGTGTGAATCTGTGCCCAGCAGCTCGGGGACGAGATGGTGCTGATTTGTACTTCCCAGTGCTGACCTCCTCCTGCCTGGCCTGAACAATCTGACGCCACACAGCAAATCCCAAGTTTGCGGGTGCACCTCTGAGCCCATCAGGATTAGACAGAGTATCAAGTGTAAAAGTAGACCCTAACTATGCACAACTAACCAGGCTGAGTCAGAACAAAGGTCTTTGTGGCCTTCCTCTTACCTCCAAGAGCAGCCGATGCTTAGCGGGAAAAACAGGGGAATGAGAGTGATACTTCTGCTGCGCATTGTCCAGCAATGTGCCATGGAGGTCTGCCTTTGCCTTTAGTAAACCTCCAGGGACTTTTCCTCCATAAATTTGTCAAATTGCTTTTTTGACCCTGTTTATACTTTTGACCTCCACAACATCATGTGCCAACAAGCCCACAGTTTTATATGCACACACGACTGGAAAAAGTACTCCTTTAAACCTCCTGCCTTTATCATTTCATCCGCTGCCCCTACTTCTTCCCGGTTTTCTGGCCATTCTGGCCTGTTTCAGCTCTCGCTCAGGAAAGCAGATCTTAATTCCTCCATTAAATGTGTGCACAGGTCTGACAAAAAATCTTATTCCTCTGCATTTTGCAATATGTTTAGCATCTGCCTGCATCAGAACCACGGAACGAGAATGCTCCAGAAGCTGCTTGGGCACTGAGGATGGATTTGGGAAGGGCTCAGGAAGTCGTGGACATTTATTGCTGCTTCCTGGGCCCAGCTGTAGTATCCCAACTGGAATGTGCTGGGCCTGGACAGATTGACCCCCACAAGGCAGCTAGTGAGCATGGCACTGCATTCATTTGCTTTTTCAGTAATCTTCTTTAATAACTGACTTTCATTTATTCATTTACCTATCTTTATTCATTTGCATCTATCAAAGTTCTGGCACGGCTCTGGCAGGAGGTGCAAGGCTCCCATTTTTTCATTCCTCCGCTCGGTGTGAATTCATGCCCACACAAATTCCCACTCTGGCCCGGAGGGCTCTGACTTTCAGCCACGAGGTGGGGTGAGCAGCTAAATTCCTGATGTGAGCATGTGCGCAGCCAATGCAAAGCAGACCACCATGGAGCCGGGCTGCGCCAAGCGAAATCACTGGTGAAAAAATTCCTTCTTGGCTTCAGCTTTTGCCGCTCGATCCGGGGAAATGTGCAACCTTAAACCCCCGGTTTCCAAAACAAATGCGACACGGGGCGAGGAAGGCAGAAGCGGCGGGGGTGGGCAGCTGCGCTGGCAGCGGGGCAGCCGGCCCCGGGAGCAGGGGGGGCCCGGGAGCCGGGGGGCTCCGGGAGCCGCGGGAGCCCCGGGAGCTGCGGGAGCCCCGCTCCCCCGCACGGCGCCCCCCCGCTCCCCCGCACCGCAGCCGGCCAGCGGGGGGAACCCGGCCGAACTGCGGGCTGGGAGCGACTCAGGAGCGAAATGGTTATCTCGGCTGGCTTTCTCGGTAACTCTTGGAAAGTCCCCGAAATGACGTTTCTAACCTAACAATTAAAATGGGTTTAATTATAGAGAGGCTCAGAGCCCTGGGAACAAGCACCATCTACAGAATGAGTAAACAACTGCAGAAAATAATAGGCTGGTCTCTGCCCTGGTTGCTCCTCACTTCTGGCCAAGGCAAGGATAAAGAAAGAAAAAAAACTAGAAAGAGAAGGAAATTCGAGGAACCTGATTGCTCTCCTTAAGTAAATAATATTTGAAAAAAAAAATCTGGAATAGACGGAGCCTGTGGGCGTTTCTCTCGGTTGGTTATTTTGGCCGTTCTTGAAGACCGAAGGAGGGGAACTGATCCGCCGCCAGCGCCAAGTCCAGATCCCGCGACTCGAGCAAGCAGCAGCGGCGCGGCGGTGTGACGGTGCCGGGGTGCCGGTGCGATGGCCGCCGGCGGGGCCGGGGTCCTGCTCTCCCCGCCGGCCCGGGCGCAGCCCAGGGACCCCCGCCCCCCCCGCCAGGGGCCGCCGCCCGGCCTGAGGTGAAACACCCCCTGCAGTTACAGTCGGGGCCAGCCATGCCTCGGCGGGGGGTAAGAGTTGAGGGGCAGCAGGTTTCACGCTGAGGCACCCAGGTATCGCCAAGCCCCGAAGCACTTTGCTTTTCCTTCTTTTTTTTTTTTTTTTTTTTTTTTTAAACACGAAACTGCCGCCACTCCCCCTCCTCCTCCCCCCCCCCCCCGCCATATCGATATCAGTATGAATCATAGTTTGCCAACTAAAATCTGGAGCAGATTACTTGCTCAGAGTTTGTTTTATTTGGTTGTTGGTTTTTTGGTTTTGTTGGGGTTTTTTGTTGTTTTACAATTTCAAGTTCTGGAGACTGGAAGAGGACTATACGGGGAGAAAAGGCCGCATTTATCAAGCACCCTTTTAAAGCGCAAACCCCTATTTTAACAATGTAAATTACTGCGGATGCGAGCTATTTCCCCTTGCTGAGCGTGCCAGGTTTCAACAAAAATTAGAAAAAAAGCCCGGCTCCGGGGCAGCGGTGCGAAGCAACGCCGCGACTGCCAGCCTGCAAAAACGCGAGGACGAGCGGCCGCGCCGAAAATGCATCCGAGCGATCGCACCCGAGGCGGGCGGGGAGAGGCCGCGGCCGGGCTGCAACCCCGGCACGGCCAGCCCGCCCCGGCACGGCCAGCCCGCCGCCCGCGGGGCTGGATTTCCCGGGGGTGCAGCGCTGCCGCCGGGCCGCGGCGCGGGTAAGCGCGAGCGCAGCTCCGGTCCGGCCCCGCCGCCGCCCGCGCGCGCCACCCCCCGCCTCGCACACAGGCGCGCGCGGCGGCCCGCACCACTGCCTGCTCCCGCGCGGGACGGGCAGCCCGCCCCCACGCCGCCCGCCGCTTTTTTTTTTTTTTTTTTTTTTCCGCTTTCCTGTTTTCCCCCCTTTCTTTCTTTTCTTCTCGCCCCCCCCTTCTTCCTCCCGAAAGTTTTTCTGGGCCTGCCCGCCCGGGTGATTCAGTCGCGGTGTCAATCACCCTGCCCTCCTCCTCCTCCTCCCCTTCCTCCCGCCGCCGGCTCCTCCTCCCGGGGGCAAGTCCGAAACTTTATAAGTTGAGCTTTCCGCGAGCCCGCTGGAAGCGGCGAGCGGGCGCGGCGGCCGGGAGGGCTGGTGGCGGCATCAGCAGCGGCGGGGGGCGGCTGCGCGCCGGGGCGCTGGAGGCTGTGCCGTACCCACGCCGCGACTCCTCGTGTCTCTGTGCCGCTGCCCCACCCGCTTCCCCCCTCGGCGCCGAAGATGTCCACAGCCCTGGTGTCGCCCACCATCTTCGACCTGAGCGAAGTTTTATGCAAGGTAAGCGCGCCGTCGGGGCCGCGCCGCCGGCTTCGGGGGCCGTGTCGGGGATCCCCGCCCCCCCCCACGGCGTTCTGGTCCGGAGCTGGTTTAGCGGCGCAGGGCGGGGATCGAGCGCGGCTGCGCCGTCCCGGGGCGCGGGGCCCCCGCCGGCGCTTCCCGCCGCCCCGCTCTCCCGGCGGGCCGAGCCCGGGCGCCGGCTGGGGGGGACCGGGCCCTGCCCCTGCCCCCGGGGCCGCCGCGCCGTAACACGCCTGGGCGCGGCGCGGCGGGCGGCGGTGCTGCCGAGGGGCCGGGCGGGCCGGCGGGCGGGTTCCCTCCCCGCGGGGCTCGGCCGCCCCTCGCTCGGCCCCGCTGGAGGGGGCGGCGGGGGCTAGGCGGGAGCCGCGGAGGGGAGCGGCGGGGCCGGCGCCCGCCCTTCCCGCTCGCCGCCGTTCCCCGGGGAGCTTTCCCGGAACGGAGCTCCGGCCTCGGAGCCTTTTCGGACGCGGCCAGCGGCTCCCCCGCGGTTGGCTCCGTTCTTTACTTGCGTGCGCGGGGGCGGGCGGGGTGGGCCGGCCCGGGGCCCTCGGGTGAAGCGGCTGAAGGGGCTGAAGCAGATGTTGCTGCCGGGGGAGCCCGTCGGGGCAGGGCGGCCGCCGCCGCTCCCCGCGCCGTGCTGTGCCGCGGGAGGCTCCCGGGGCTGCATGGGGACGCCGGCGGAGGCGGTGGCAGTGACCGGCCCTTGCTTTCTTCCCGCAGAGCAATAAGATGTTGAATTACAGCCCGTCGGGTGTCGGTGGGTGCCTGCTGGACAGGAAGGCGGTGGGTACCCCGGCCGGCGGGGGTTTCCCTAGGAGGCACTCTGTCACCCTGCCCAACTCCAAGTTCCACCAGAACCAGCTCCTCAGCAGCCTGAAAGGGGAGCCGGCTCCCATGCTGGGCCCCCGGGAAAGCCGCTTCCGGGACCGCTCCTTCTCCGAGGGCGGCGAGCGCCTGCTGCAGCAGAAGCAGCCCGGGGGACAGGTCAACTCCAGCCGCTACAAGACAGAGCTGTGCCGCCCCTTCGAGGAGAATGGCGCCTGCAAGTACGGCGACAAGTGCCAGTTCGCCCACGGCATCCATGAGCTGCGGAGCCTCACTCGCCATCCCAAGTACAAGACCGAGCTCTGCCGCACTTTCCACACCATCGGCTTCTGCCCCTACGGCCCGCGCTGCCACTTCATCCACAACGCGGAGGAGCGCCGTGCCGTGGCGGGGGGCCGGGAGCCCGCCGTCACCGACAGACCCCGCCTGCAGCACAGCTTCAGCTTCGCCGGCTTCCCCAGCACTGCTGCCAGCGGGCTGCTGGACAGCCCCACTTCCATCACCCCGCCGCCCATGCTGAGCGCTGATGACCTGCTGGGCTCCCCCACCTTGCCTGACTGCGCCAGCAACCCCTTCACCTTCTCCAGCCAGGAGCTGGTCAGTCTCTTTGCCCCCAGCATGGGGGTGCAGGTGCCCAGCGGGGGCTCCCCCACCACCTTTTTGTTCAGGCCCATGTCTGAGTCTCCCAACATGTTTGACTCGCCGCCCAGTCCTCAGGACTCCCTCTCTGACCAGGAGGGCTATCTGAGCAGCTCCAGCAGCAGCCACAGCGGCTCAGATTCCCCTATCCTGGACACCTCAAGACGTCTTCCCATCTTCAGCAGACTCTCCATCTCCGACGACTAATCTGGGGTTTTCCTCTTGCTCCCCCCCACCTCTTATTACAATGTTAAGCTGAACTCCCCCTGCCCTGTCCCCAGTAGTCCAAGCTGGATGTTAACCTGTCCACCTGCCTGCTGTAGACCCACTGGCTTAAACCTTAAGTGCCAAATTACAATGAAAAGCAATAACGTTTACAAAATTAGTGCCTTTAACACTTTCACTGTGACTGTATTACCTCTCCAGCTGCAGAGGGCACCAGCAGCTCTGCACTTCCAGATGTGCAGGAAATGTCCGGACCCAGCTCCCTCCACTGGCCACGTACTGCATCGCCCTCTCCCACTGGCCAGTTTCCGCTAGGCTGCAGGCATGTGGGGAAGCGTTAACATCCAGTCCTCTTTCTCCCCTCCCCTTAAAGACTAATCTTGCCTGGATCCACTCAGGTCTGTGGGAAGAAAAGCTGAGAACGGACAAAGGTTGTAACATGAGTGGGATTTCGACTGGGAGGAAGAAAACAAGACAAAACCGAGATGGACTATGAGAGACTAGATTTTGGTGCTAAAAGTTCCCCGTATATTCATGTGACATCTTAAATAAAGAAATAGAGGGGGTGGGGCCAACAGAAGTCATTCCACACACACACACACACAAGTTCGTGTAAACAAAGTTCCAGTAGACATAGCTTTAATGGTTTTGCTCTAGAGTACTTTAGACCTATCTTAGAGCACTCACGCCAAGCTTTTTATTATTTTTTTCTGGGTTTTTAATTTTGTATAACTTTTCAGAAATTGGAGAGCAAATTTTGCTTGTCACTGCACAACAATATAAAAAAGCTTATTTAACTTATCAAAACGTATTTATTGCCGAAACCTATGCTTTTTTGTTAATTTTGTTCATATTTATCGGGATGATGAATCCATAGAATATATTCTTTTATGTTTAAATTATGATCTTCCATATTAATCTTAAGATTGTGAAGTGTCTTTTTCCTTTTTTTTCCCCACAGTTTAATATATTATACTACAATGACATTTTTTGTAACTTTACACTTTTTTTGGTTATTTTATTTTAAAAAATGAAAAATTAATTTAAAAAATGCAAAAACTGTGTTTGGATTATTTATTTTAGAATTTTCCCACCCCCCCCCCTTTTTTTTATGTTGGACTGCAAATTGAGTTAATGTGCTTCTTTGCCTTTCCTCTTCTCCTCCTCTTCCCCTCCCCTGGGTCTTGTCTACCTGGGCTTTAGAATGTACATACCTGAGCTCTGTTGCGAGACAGCGCGGAAGGAAGACTTTTTTTTTTTTTATAGATTCTTCAAGGAGAAGCCTTGGGCTCAAAGTGCCTATCTGAAGACATTCCAAATACAGTTTGTCTTTGTGTTTCTGTATTCCAAGTTTGGAGTTTTCCTTGCCAAGGTTAACGGGACTGGCACAAAGAGAATAATGAATGTAATTATTTCCCCCCCCCAGTTACTGTTCACTACATTGCTTTTTCTTCCTCTTTGTGTGAGTTTATTTAAAAGAGAATCTCTTTTGTAATGACTGTTTGCAGTTTAAATCAATAAACCCCGAGTTTTTTCAAGAAACTGACAGTGGAGCTGGTTTTACTTGCAAAAATTGAGGGGCTGGTTTTAGATGACCACTCAAATACAGATACTTCCCTTCTCTTGACCTTTGAGGTGCCCATCTTGTGGTCAAGCATCCCTCTGTCATTCCTCACTGATCCAGGGGTCAGCCCTGCAAGCACATGGGTGTGCAGATCAAGGGCAGCAAATACCTGATGTGACCTACCCTGGTGGTCTTTTAACCCTTTCTTGTTTCTTACGAGTCCTCCCATCTTGAGTTGCTTGGTCTGTTCCTGCAAACTTCTTTCTGATCAGTGTAGCTTTAAACCTTGGATTGGCTTATTGTTCCTTGTGTGCCCTGTGTTTCCCGCACAGCTCCTTCCCTCTCAAGGAGAGCCTGTATGTGTTTTGAGTGAGGTTAAAGTGGGGTGTTGATGTGGTACGGGTCAGCTTTGGCAGAGCTGCTGCTTGGTGTTTTGCATAGGAGGGGAATATGGACCCCCAGCAAAGCCTCGGTGTACACACAGATCACCCTGCTATTGCATTCAAGCCATTGTACCCCTTGAAGGTATCGGCCATCCATCCCAGAAACTTCTGAAGCCAGTGGTTTTGTTTAGGGATGCTTTGCCAGTGCTGCTCATTGTGTTTTCCCATTTGAGCTCTCCGGAGCAAGCTTGGCACTCTTAATTGGGAACTGTTCCAGCTCTCTTCCAAATTGGGGGTGGAATATTGATGCCAAACTACTGATCCTTCAGCTGTCTTGACATGCCTCAGTGTTCAGGAGAGACATTGCCTAATTCATGTTGGAAAAGTTCCTGCCAAAAAAAAAGCTGCAGGGTACCTCGAGGCTTACACTGCCGCCATACCTTCCCTGCTGTTGGCTTTGTTTAACGTGCTTTCTTGTGCGGTCTGGCCATGTAGGTGAGCTAGGTGGAGAAAAGATGGTGGAAGAAGAGTTTGGCTGGTGGAAGCTGGTTCCCATGAACAGTGGAAAGAAAAGTTGTATGGGGAGTCTGCTCGGCAGATGCTGACTTAACCAGCATGCTGGTCCTTGACAGCAGAGCCTCAGGCAGAGCCGCAGTGCTGCTCAATGGCCTTCAGATACCTTCTGCTGACCGCAGCCTTGCCTGCCCTGGGCATACGGGTGGTTGGGCCCACATGAGAGATGGGCTTCTGCCTGGAAGATGCATGCCCATCTGCAGCAAGCACCCAGGCCTGCCTCCTTCCCTGCTGCCTGAAGCAGAGCCATCAGCCCCTGAAGAGCGAGGCATATCTGATCTGGAGAGGATCCCAAGCCTATCGCAGGGTGTGCACGTGGAGCTTGAAACTGCTCGCTTCCTCTCTGGACTTTCTGTGCAGCTCTACAAACAAATAGTCTTTGTCCAGTTAATAATTGGTGAAGAAAATAGCTGTATTAGTTGCATGGTGCTATTGGTATGACAAACAACTGGGAAACTGTGCTAAAAGTAGGTCTTCACTCATGGTACTGTACTTCCCTCGTCCTTCTAGTGCACTGGTTCTGGGAAGCCAGCACCGTTTTTCTTCTGTGAGCTTATTAATGATAAATGCCTCGTCACTCAGTGTTTTGCTTTTTGAAACTAACCTTGAGCTAGGTCACGCAGGTGATAGAGAAGAGCAGAACAGGCAGCATCAGAAGTTTACTTTCTGTAATAGTTCACATGAGAAAGAGAGTGAGCGAGCGAGCGCACTCACGCTAGAGCCTCCAGCAAAGCAGGGATTTGCCTGATCCGATACCATTAGCATTCATTGCAGTTTGGGTATATGGCAGCAGCTAGTCTGGAGGGACTTCTTCCTTGGATTTACTGTGGATGAGTTGTCCATGCTGTGTCCCCTAGCATGCGGGTGCTAGGTTACCTTGGTAACAGATGCACAGCATCTGTGTCCCCTAGCAGTTCACCATAGTCGGTAATAGCCTAGCCAAGGCTCAGAAAGGTAAATAGCCTTTCCTAGCATGATGGTTTTGAGACACATATTCCTCTGACTTGGGAGTTCCCCCATGCTCTGGCTCCTTGATTTAGTGCATGGGCCTCTCAGCGTGGCCAGAAGAAAGGGCTGGCCTGCGCACGGGCCCAATTGCTCCTGACGTGCCTGGTGTGCCAGGGCAGTACCCACAAGGACGAGATACCTGTCATCCCATGTAAGGTGGCATGGCAGAATGTGCCTTGGTACGCTTCACAGGTTGCACTTCCAGCTCTCACTGTGGGGCAAGGGGACACCTATGGTGGCTCCTGCTGCTCCTTACATTTTGTTACAGTCATGGATGCTTGCTGTGGGATCCTGGTAAAAGGGCTGCGTCCATACATCTGGGCTGCAGGCATTAGTGGTCAGTCACTTATTTTTTGTCTTCGAAGTTAGGTGACTTCAGTGCTATCCACCTTCAACATGTCTAGCTGTCTTTGTAAATTACAGCCAGCATGCATGGCTGGCTGCGCCAGTTGCCTCTTGGTAAAGAGTAGTGCGATGACTTTGATCTGCAGAGCTCCAGGTGGCTCAGATCCCACTCTGGTAGCTGCCTCCCTCCTTCCTAATTCCTAAAGCAGCTGTAGGTGTCCCAGCAACTGTACTGGCTGCTCCCATGCTAGGGGCTAGGTGTGGCTTTTGTACCAAAACACCCTCAGTTTGGCAATAGAGGGCTGTGGAAACAGAGGCTGTCTCATGTCCCAAACTTCTTTGTAGGTGAGGGCTGCAAAGTCAAATAGGGTTTCTTTGTTGTTGCTGTTGTTGTTTTTAAAGGCAGGTAGGAACTTTACTATCTAGTTTTGGCCAGCCTTTGTTTAGCATCACTTGCACACAGGCATGGTGTGCCAGATTGCAAGTAACAAAACATACCATTTAAAAAGAACCCTGAAATGCTCCAAGTTCCTGATCCTGACAGCATTTGCCTCATCAGCATAGTCATGAAGTTGGGAGGCAGAGAAGGAAAGAACATGGAGAAGCAGAGAATAGTAGAAATATGCCTTGGAGGACTGTTAACAAGCTGGTTTGAATTCTCAGTCTGTATAGCTCCTGCAGAGGGGGGGCAATGGTCTGCAAATGGGACTTGGAGCTGCTGTTGCAAATCACGTAGGGAAGATCGGGCTCCACGAGGCCTTGCACAGTGAAGGGGAGGTGGCGGTGGGGCAGAAAATGAGGGGGTCACAATCTAAAGAGATGGGGAGCAAGCAAGAGGGCAAGAGCCAGAGATCAAGTCCACATAGCACCAGTATAGCAAGGGTGAGAGAGAAGCCAGACTGTCTTGAGTCTGAAGACTTGCCTAATGGTGTTTGGATGCATGAAGGCTAATGACTGGGTCTTTCCAGTGGGGTTCAGGAGCAGCAGCACTGAGGGGAAGGTCTCAATAATGTAGCCCGCCGGATACTATCTTATGATTACGCCCAAGGATATGAATGAGTATTAAGATGCAGTAGTACGTGTGAAAACCACAGCATGCCCTTTACACTTGCTAATTGCTGCAATTTGTGTGGCCTGTGTTGGGGAAACCTTGCATGTGCTAGGTTGGTTTTTTTTCTTCCTCTCCTAGCTCTGGAGAAAGAGGCTTTGGGAGAAGGGTGAAGCAGCCAGTGTGTGAGCAAAGAGGCTGCTGGCTCCACTGCTGGAGGTGTTGCAGGGGCTGGAGGCTGCAGATGTGATGCCCAGGGGTGCCACTGACCCAAAAGCACAGCCCCAGTACCTGCCTGGGAGGGAGAGAGGAGCTGGTGCTTGAGGGAGGCTCCTCACGCCCGATGTAACAACAGGCAAACAACATGTGGTCTTGTACCCACAGTGGGGCTGGGGAGGCAGTTCTGCTGCAGGGAGGTGGTGTGATGAGCGACCAGGCGCTCTGGTGACAGGCAAAACCATGGAGAGTGAAGTGAAAACATGCAAAAAGATTAGGAGTAATGACTGGTGCCTTCCTCACCTGGGCCCCACAGAAGAAGGGTCAGGAGGAGCCTGTAGCAGGAGCAGTTTGAGGGGTATTGACCAGACACAAACAGGAGGAAAACAGCAAAGCTAGTATTGGGAAGGCGTTCAGCTGGGAGGAGGGGGTGACACCCATCGCAGAGGGTCTCCCATCGCAGATGGGAGGGACAACGAGACTGGCTCAGCAGGGATGCTGCAAGCATCTGCCGGGAACTCGTGTAACAGCCTTCACGCCCGAGGCCAAGTTCAGCCCAAAACATTAGAAGATGATTCTGCCTGGTGATGTAAAATGTCCTTTGTTTGGAGACTCTCTGGCCTGTTAAGCAATGCCTGTTCCTCACAAAGCCAACGCTTATTCCCTAGAATACTTCCAGCAAAAAGAAAAAAAAAAAAATAGTTCCTCTAAGACACCCTAAACCAATACCTGCTGTGACTAAGCCCTTTGGGCAGCTCTGCAGCTGATTTATATCCTCCTCCTCCAAACTGAAGGGGTTAGAGTGGAAACAGACGCCGTGTTAAACGTAGCCGAGGGCAGCGAGCAAGACAGCTCTGCAGTGAGGCGGGGAGGAAGCGGGGCTGCAGGCGGCTGCTGCCAGGCGTGACGCCGGTTCGGGTTTCCTCATAGGCAGAACAGAGCTCCTTTTGGCTGGGTTTATTATACTGCAAATGTTATGAATTCCACATCTTAATTTCCAGAGAGGCTTTGCTTAACTTTTGCTGCGTCTTTTTTCCCTGGTTTTTTGTTTTGTTTTGTTTTATTTTGTTGTGGTTTTTTTTTTTACTACCGTTACCTTAACCTCTTCTTTTTGACTGGGTTTTGGTCAAAGCTGCCATTTTCTGAGCAAACAGAGGATTGGAGTTTTCCCTGCCTGGGCTCCAGCTGCAAATTAATCTCCTTTCATAGTTTCATTTTATGTCCGCCCACTATCCCCACCACATTAACTTAGTCAACACATGGAAGTGAAATTTTTCCATGCAGGATCCTGCGGGTTGTAAGGCTGTGTGGAGCATGTGACTGCCAGCTCCAGAGTTTTCCTGCACCTCTGGGTGGAAGGAAGTTTCTTCATCTCCCACATATGTGAGCGGTTGTCGGTGTGATGTGAAAAGTTTTAACAACTGGAGTTGGTGGAAACATTTCAGGGTTCAGCATTTCTTTGTGTATTTAAAGTCCTGCCGCACCGGCCGGGCGGAGGCAAAGCCATAGGTATGGTATGTTTGCAGTACCTCCGGTACTACCAGACCACCGGTCAGCAAATGAGCTGGTTGGACGTTTTTTCGTGGAGCTGTTCCATCTCTGTGGGGTTTACCTCTGTCCCAGAGAGGGCTGAAAGTGCAAGTGATGACAATGCTGACCAAGATGGATAGAGTCTGCTTGGGCTACGTAGTAGATGTGCTTTGTACTTCTACATGATGCCTCTCACGCGTAGGCCTGGGAGGACTTTACAGGTATTTCGGGCACTTGGAAAACATAACTACCTATCCCACAGATTTTAAAACCCCATTAGATATACAACTGCTCAGTGAAGGAGATTGTCAAGGCAGTGGCACAGTATCAGAGAAAGAGCTGCAAAAATAATTTAGGACTCCTGATAGTTTTTCTCCTGTCTTGGTCTCCAGGCAACAGCAAATATTTCTCCTGAATACTCTGGATGAGCAGATGCCAACGTTGATTCAGAGGAAAAGGATGTAGCCATGCAAGCCATAGAAATGTTGTTTGGGATGGTAGCCACAGCCCCTAAGGAGACATTAAGCAATATGGAACAAATGCCAATGAAGTTATTTCTTGAAACTCTTGCTGTGTTTGCTGTAAAGAGATTTCTTGAGCAGTCTTATGTGGGAGCCATCGTGATTTACCTTGATTACAGCTACGTGGAGAGCATATACTGTTTCACAGCTCTGGAGATGCTGCAAGAGCTTTTGGGCACTAACAAACTCCTGGTTTACTAAGAAGCTACAGTCACAAGAAATGAGGAAAGGTTTTGTTCAAGGCCAACATCAGGGTGTGAAAGGGGCACTTTTGCTTGGAAAAGGGATGACGCTGAAAACGTGCATAGAGACTCCCTGTTTATTTTCTCTTGGCCTCAGATCTTCTGTGCTCTGTTTACAAATAACCCCCTTTTCCCTATTATTAGACTTACAAATTTGTCATTGATTGAAAAGTCAAGAACAAACTTAATGCACCCCCTCTTGAGTGTGCCCAGCCAAAAGAGGTAGGGGAATGGCAGAAAATAATTTTCCTCTAAGTTTAGGGAATGTGGCTTCAGATTCATAGGCTGAATCTGCTGACCAAGATATTTTCCCTCTTTTCCAGCACTTTTCTGACCAGAAAAACACTTTCAATGTGGATGAAAACAGAACTGGAGATGTTTTCGAAAAATTTGAACAGTTGTTTCAAAAGCAAGCATTTTGTAAGAACTTGAGGGCTGGCAGCTGGAGGAGGCCAGCGGTCTCATGATGGGGGCCCAAGACAGGCAGCCTGTGGGGTTATCAGTGTGTCATCCAGGTTGGCAGGACTTCTAGTGAGTCATCCAGACCTTCACTCTTCGCTATGATGGGATTGATCTCATTATCCCCAAATCCCTGTACCTCTCGGGCACAGAGGTCATCTAGCAATAGTTTTGAATGTCTCCAGCACCAACACATCCACAGCATTCCCTTGTTAGGGAGTTTCAGTGCTCAGGCTATTTTAACCTCTCCACATGTAGCCTAATGATTAACCTGAATGTCTCCTACAGAGGTTTGTGGCCATTAACTTTGTGTCCCATCCCCTTTGGTTAATGAGACTGGAACCCAGCTTCCAGGTGAGGTCCCTGCAGAACGGCACATGTGGTTTCACCTTGCAGCTTTCCTGCCAGCTGTGTTCTTCCCCAGCCTGCTCCCAGGGGATCTGCTTTTCCAAACCATTCTGCTCCTCTCTTCCTGTGCCTGCTCAAAAATAGGATGTCCTAAACCCACCCTGGACTTTCATTTTCAGCCTGGTTCTGCTCTCACTGACGCTGCCCTACCTCTGTTTCTTTGTGGAGGCAAATTCAACCTTCCTGGCCTAATCTGTGATGAGGATAGGAGAAAAGCACTATATCAAATTGTATTGGTTCTATTAGAAATACAATGGGACAAGAGTTGACTTCTTGTCACAGCATTGTGCTGCCAACCAGGGCCATGCCCCATTACTGTGGAGTGTCCTGGCTTCCCTCGCACAGCCTGGCGGTGGTGAGTGCCTGCCTCTTGGGACTTTATCCCCACTGGGTTGCATGTATGAATATGTACACACGCATGATATCTAACTCTGATATTAGCACTGCGCTCCACAGCACCCACAATCCTTGGGCAGTCTCCTTGCTGTGAGGCTGGGGCAGCCCAGGGCCTCCACCAGTGTGCACATAGGAAGCCAAGCTCCTGCCCTTTGCTTTTCCTTCCTGAAGGAGAGACACTCATCCCTGTCCCCAGGGAACATAAGCTTTGCAACATGAGTTGATTTGTTTCCACTTACTTATCATTATCTTGGTTTACATAAATTACAGTGCTTAACAGCGGTCATAAAATTATCTGGCTTTAAAAAATTCAGCTGTAGAGTTTGGCCCTGTGACCTCCCTGATCAGCTCATTTCCAACAGGCAAAACATGCAATGGGAAAAGAAACAGTCCTTTCTCGTTTGTCACTATGTTCATCTCCCTTTTGTATCAACAACCAGCTTGCCTGGTCTTCTAGTGTTGGTCAGTATAGAAAACTACAGCAAGTCTTTCACCATGTGCTGCTTCACCGTTCTGAATAAAAATGTCAAGTTATTTAAACCAACTGAATCATCCGGTGACCCTCAACAGTGACCGCCATGTCACTAATATTTTAGAGTCAAGTTCTGCCCTGAAAAGGAGGCTCCTTGACAAAGAAAGCAGTAATGATCCTCTTTCAGGGATGTTGGATCACCTCTGGGTGTATGGCAAGTAAAATATTTTCTCTACCACCTGTCGCATCTGGAAGCTGAAAGGCAAGCTGGCTGCATTTATGAATCGCTCTTTGACCTGTGTTAGGATTTCAGCAATGAGAATCTGGTTTCCAATTGTGGTAAAGAAAGATGACAGAGCAGATGCAGTAAAAATCCTATTTTAGTTGCCAAAAACAGAAACTGTGACTCTAAATACGCATAAGGAGTAGATGGACTGGACAACCAGCAATATCAGATAGTCGCTTTTCCAGCAATGGTACTTGCACTTTATTTCTGTCAGCAAGTTGGACAGGACTGTGCAGATTCTTGTGTCCTTCTTACTCTTGACGCCCAGAGGGATGGGTAATCTGTAACGCTGTTTCCTATCGTGTCGCTGGTTTATTGTCCATAAAAACTTCACCCTTTGGGTCATGCTATTTATTTCTCCAACAATCTTTATAAGAGGCCTTATCAAAATTGGTGTAAAAAGATGGTTGACCCACAGTATGCTTATTAGGTCACCTTTACCTGCTCTTCCACTATTTTTTTCTTATTCAGTGTATGACTATGTCATCACAAGCAACGTGATTAGCAGTCAAAACCACGCGGGCTGATAAGACCATAACCCCATGTCCCACAAGCAATTAAGCCCTGAGCACCCCAGGAGAGCGAGCAGAGGAGAGTGTGAGGTGTAGACGGGCAAAGTCGGCGGGTGTGACACCAGGTTTTTGGTTTGGTTCAGATACAAAGTGCACTCGGTACTTTCTCTGCAGCACTGTGGGCAGCAGGCAACACAAGATGGGCTTCAAAAGGCGTGTGAGAGGCAGCAGCCTGTCTGGGGAGGGTTGAGCTGGAGTGCCGCTGTGGGGGGTCAGCCCTCAGTGTGGGGCTGCTGGCTTCACGTGGGAGAGAGAAGGCCCTTTGCCCCCGCTGCCTCGTTGCTGGCTCTGGCAGAGGAGAGCAGGCAGCCCGCCGTGGCCACCCTGCCACCAAGGGGGCTCTGGAAGTGGAGGTGGTGGGGCACAGCCGGGGCAGAGTGAATGCTCCTGTTCACCAAGGCTGGCCTGAGCACGTGGCAGAAGCAGGCTGCTGGCAAACTGGGATCAGATGCTGGTTTTGCTTCCTAGCGGTGCTTCCTCCTCCCGCCTGCAGCCCGGCCTCCCACCTGCCGTGCCTAGCACCCGCTCCCTGAGCCGAGGGCTGTGACATGCTGCTCGCTGTCTGGGGGCTCCTCTGCGTGCACCTTCCTCCCAGGAGACACAGAGCAGGGCATGTATGCTGTCTCTCCCTCTGGCTAGACCAAAGGGTTTAAATTTCCCCCCTGTAGATAAGCCACTCGACTCCTGGCCCTGTAGGTCACCAGCTTTACTGAGAGTCAAAGACTGGTGGCACCATGTCAGGAGACAAGCTGGGAGGCCACCAAGCTCCTCCAGCCTGCTGAAATGAGAATCTCTGCTCCTGCCAGGTGCCCTCCTCTGGCTTTGCCTCCCTTGTCCTTTGCAGGGCTAGGACCTCATATCCTTCATGTGCTAAAAAGCTCATAATGAGTTACTTTCTAAAAGGCCTGAAGAAGTTCAAAGGGTATGCTGAGTTCATCTCCTTTGCGGGATGGAAAAAACCCAATGTCCTTGCAGGGCTGTAAGCGCTGTCCTACCCAACCTCTCCAATGCCGTTGAGGCCGCAGGCTGGTGTGGCTCTCGCAGCTGGCACGGATCGTGCCTTTGCCAAGCCGGGATTTTGCTGCCACATTAACACACAGGCACTGCACTTCCCCATTGGGTCCTGGAGCATTTATTTAGGTAGTGAAATAGGCTCTTTCTTCATTAAAAACTGGTAGAGAGTGGGGTTCAAGATGATAATTGGTATAATTGGGAATCTGAAAAAGTACATTATTCCCCTTTTTCTGGTATAGAGAGATTAGCTGTGAAAAGGCCAGAGCAGGCAGAATTGTGGATTATTTTATATATATAAATATATAAAAATACTTCTATTTTTGCACGTCTATTCTGTGTGGTCCCACTAGTGGAATTAGGGCTGCCATGACTCTTTCCCAACAGCTGGCAATGAGGCGTGGCTGGGGATGCAGCCTGTTCTCCTCGTCCATCTAAGTGAAATAGGAAAAGTAAACAGGAAACTTGAATGCTATAAAGGTACAATCTAGTCCAGCTCCAGGCAAAGGCAACGTCCAAACTCCTTTTCAGTGCTCTCGAACACAGAGAACTGGTCCTGAAATGTTATCATTTGGTTTGTTAGTAAAACAAATCATAATATTCAATATAAAGTAAACGAGGAAAAGAGGAAGAAACTGCAATTCAGGACTGAGCATCTGGGCATGGAAACAAATGCTGGTGGGAGCTGGAGCCTTCAAATCCAGCCAAGGGCCCCTAGCTCACAGGCTGTGCTAGATTTCAGGTGCTTCCCAAATGCTGTGGGGGAGTACTAGATGAGGGACCAGGAAAAAAACTGCTCCTGAAATTGATTGTACTTCAGTTCTGAACAGCTGTTCTGGGTCCTGCTTTTACCCACTTTGTAAAAGGCTAAATAAAATAAAATAAAATAAAAGTAGTGAAATTGAGATTAGGAAAAGAAACAGAGAGTCCCAAACAAACATGTTTTTGATAGAGGAACTGGGTTTTTGAACCCTGGCGCTGCCTGGCCCTTCGGGTTGTCAGCAATTTGTTGTGTGCGGAACACAGAAGACAGTGTGATGGAAATACCTATGAAGCAGCTAGAGCCTTATCAAGGCACTGTACCAGGAAATGCACCGCTCTCTCGGCTACTTCATGCACGATACTATGGTTAAACCCAACAGCACGCCTCATCATAACATGTGCCTTATCGACCTCACTATCTGATGACAACAGCAGCCCTCAGGAGACCAGACTGACATCATCCAAAACCTCAGTAGTTCAGAGCAAAGGCTGAAGTATGTAGCTAGGCTACAAGCTGTGCTTGACTGTGTTGATCTGTTTGTACTGAACTTGCGGGCAGTTTGCTAGATGAATAGGAATATAAAAACCAAGCCCAAACAGCTTTTTCAGAATGTTTCTCACAGGCTGTCATGCTATTTAGCAAATGAATGCAGCAAGCAGAGGAGGTTTTTGTCCTCAGCAAGTACAAAAAGTCTGCTCCACAACTTTCTGCAGCTTTGAGAGGGGGGAAAAAAAGCCCAAACCAAAACATTGTCACTGCCTGGAGGAGAGACAGTGCCACTGGTGATTTGGGATGGAGTCCCAGTCCCAGCTGACCTAGATATAGTTGTATGTGGCTGTGAGGTTTGGGTTCATCCCGTATCAGAGGCAGGGGCCAGCTGTTGATCCAGCTGGAGCTCTGATTCTCCAGTTCCTAAGCTTCGAGATGGCTGGTTCACAGCCACATTGCCAGTCTCCTTGCTTGGTTACTGCTGGTTCACCACAGCAAAGCTTGCTGGCTCTGGCCTGGCCTCCTTTCTCTCATTTAAGATGAGGGGAATTTCTGCACTCACAAAAATAAGAAACAGAAAACAAACTAGTCTTTTCTTGTGTAATATTCACCAGACTGCTCTGGTTTTAATTTACTCTCCTTGTCCTGGGTTCTTCAAAACACCTTCTCTCATTTACGTCAGCATATATTTACCACACCCCACTTATTTCAGACCTGGATAGCACTATGGAAAAAGATTTCCAGCCTTTCAGAACTGCCGCTTTATGTCTTATACAAAAAGGTGATCATATGGGGCCATATTAATTTGGGAATTGCCTTTGTGTTTGTACAGCACCTAGCACAAGTGAGCCTACTCCTGCTTGGGGTTTTCTGTACTAAAAAACTGTTCTTAAAACCCCCTGCTTTTAGTGTTTGGGTTTGTTTGGGTTTTTTTTTAATTGCAATGAAGCTTTCATAGGGAAATGAAGCCGAATTCAAATGGGAGTGCATGCATAGCAACAAGAGGAGGGCCATCCAGCACATGGATGCTAAGTGTCCTTTTACAGCCCCCATTCAAACCCAGCACCCATCTCCCCTGGGCGATGCATGGCATGGTGGGCCAGGCTGCTGGGCTGTGACCCGGGGTGCAGGAGCACACCTTCCCAGCCTTCCCCACTTCGCACTGTGCTCTGGAGTATTTTGAGATGTCTGTAATCTGTTGCATGGATTTGGGGAACCAGAGGCGGGGAGCTGTGGAGGGGTGGTGAGAGTTGGGAGCTACCACAAAAGCCAAGCTCTCTGCTAATGCCACATCCCCTCTCCCTGCATGGGAAAGCGAAGTGGCACAGGGACTCTGGCTGCCTGGACTTGCACTGTACCCCTCTGTGTATCTGCCAGAACAAAGTGAATTCCCTGAGAGACTAGCTGAGAAGACTGGTCCAAGCTGATGTGTCTGGTGGATGCTTGTCTGATATCCTCACCCCCTGCCCCAGATGCTCAGGACAGGCAGTGCAGGAGGCAGGCTGCTCATCTGAAGAGCTTCAGGCAGGCCACTGCCTGGGAGGTGGATGGGAGCTAGCTTGCAAAAGAGGCCTCCGCCTTCCAGGACAGTAATTTCATCCTCACCATGCTCTCGCTGCACTCATAAACTGTTGGTTTCTTACCCTCCCATCACGCCTGCCTATCTCCTGCAGCAGTGGGGATGGTATGACTAACCAGCCAGATGACGAGGGTGAGCTACTTCAGCAATGTGTAAAGGCTTTGTTGTCACAGTATGCAGCACGCTGAGGATACATGCATGGGAATTACCTGGCGTATGTCTGTAGAGGAATGAAGGCAGTGGGTTGATTAGCATTGATAACATGCAGCTGTGGCCTCGCCTCGAAGGCAGTGGGTTGATTGACATGGACGATGTGCTGCTGTAGCTCGTTCCTGCTAAGTGCTTAAATAGCACCGAGGAGGGTGGGAGAGCTGGTTGGGTGGAGGAGGGGTGGTGTGGTCTGTCTTCTGGAGGAAGGAGAAACAGTATGGACAGTAGACTCTTGCCAAAGGTAAAGCTTTGTTGCAGCCTTCTATTAGTTTGTGCTGCAACATATGCCTACTCCTTTTGTGCTCCTGAATGCAGGTATTATATATGTCTTAGCTGGAGCTTATCAAAGGTGTCTCCTAGCCCCTCTAAAAATCAAAGCTGGAACTTTAGGGAAGAGATGCTCTGAATATTTAGCCTTTTAAACTGCTATAAATCTTTTCTGCTGCCAAATGATTGAAAACTACCCAATGAAAGAAAAAAAAAGATAATTTTTTTTTTTACTGACTCAGTGAAGGCCTGGCCCAAGGGAAGGGCTGGAAAAGAGATCTGGTGGAAATAGGGCTTGCCCCTTCAGATAGAGCATTAGATAAATCCAGCTGTGTTGTGGCACTGTGGGAAGCCTCCCAGAACAAGCGCAGAGAACTTCAAGTGGTTTTGAGGCATACTGTTATTCCCTATTTTGTTTAACTTATTTTTTGGTCTTTATGAACATTGAGGAGCACTGAGAATGCAATGTGCTATAGGCAGAAGGCTTACAGAAAAACTTGATTAGAAGATGGAATAATTTTAATATGTCTTCTACAATGCTCTCTAAAATAGTCCTCTGAAGTGCATGTGGTTTTTCAATGCCTGACGCACACATCCCTGACAGTTACCTGGCTGTGCTATATTATTCAATTAGTGTTTTGGTTTATTTACTATTATTATTGCTAAAAATATTACAAAAAATAGTGGAAGGTGGTTGGGATAGGGGTTTGGTAAGAAACACAGGTGGAGGTTTTTCAGGTTTAGCAGCAGTTTCTGGTCCTGCTTTCCTGAAGAGGAAGGGCCTTTGAGTGAAGGGCTCTTGTGGATGCTCAGACCATCAGCATATTTCACATCACCAACTCGCCATGACAATTGCCACCGATCGACCACTTGCTGGCTGTCTCAGCAGCAGCCCAGGAATGGATGAGTCACGGAAACTGAATTCCCCTTCACCCTGGCTGCCTCGCCAGGCCCTCTGAAGGGGCTACATTGACAACAGAGGAGGAAAGCCAGCCCTGCTTTTTTTCACGCTGTGAGGCATTGATCAAACAAAGCTCTTGTGCTTCCATGGACATCAGGAGTGTGTGTTTCATGAGTGTTACCTGAATAATCTTGTACTAAGAGAACAATCTCAAGCAGTGCTGGGCACATTATTTTGCATAGATAATTGATTCTGTGCTACTTCAGGCCAGCAAAAATGTATTGTACTTGCAAATAGCTTTAGCAGAAAATGCTCAAGACCATTGCTGTGCTTAGGTGCAGTAGTATCATCCTCCTTGCCTGGGTGCTTGCCGGCTGGCTCCCTGCAAAATCTCTGGGTTGCTCGGAGCCCAGCGGCTGTGGTGCCGGGGTTTGTGCCTGCTTTTCTGCTGTGGTGGGATCCAGTGATGCCAGGATCCGAAGTGCTGAGTTAGTGCTGAGCTGCTCTCTGTGACTCAGCACCAATTAGAGGTTTTCAGCTCACATGCCTGTGATGTGAGGTGGCATCAATGCACTTAAAATTAAACAAAATGGTGCAGAAATGGGAGATGTAATGGGAATTGTACCTTGTGTCTGGCAGCAAAGCAATAAATGGAGATTACAGGGAGCCCTCAGCACAGATAACCCCACCTCACCTTGGTCTGATCCTCACTCCTGCTTTTAAAATGGGGGATAGGGAAATACTGTAGCCCCTGGCAGTTTTCCTTTGTGGCTCACACACTCCTGACCTGCATGCTGGAGATCATTCTTGCTGCAGGTGTTAGGATGAGTGTCACCATGGTGGTGCTGTGCCTACACCTGTCTGTAATGGGATGGACTAGTGGTACCTCAATCATTGCTCCCTTCTCCCTGCATTGGGGTTTTGGGACCTGTGCTGCTCCATGCCCCAGGGCACAAAGAAGCACCTTTGTGGGCCCAGCTCGCCTGGCAGAGGTGTTGCAGGTGACTGGAGGCCACCCTGGGTGGTGACAGCCCCCGGGACACCCCAAGCAGAGGCGCAAAGGGAGAAGGGGATGCTGAGCTGGGCCTGGCCATCAGCAGGCAAGAGGACAGCCTGGAGGAGCTGGTTGTGTCTGTCAGCGGTGCTGCTCCTGGCATCAGTGCCAGGTGTAGCCTGGCAGCAGGGTGCTGGGTGCCTGGCCGCGGCAGCATGCCCCCTTCCCACAGGCTGTTCTCACCATCCTTCCCTCAGCGTCAGCTGGTGTCCTGGGTGTTTGCAACCGCATTTCCCCTCACGGCTTGTTTTGTTCCTGTGCTGCAGCAGTGGCTGTGGCTGCTGGGGCGGGAGGTGTGGTGGTGCTGCCAGGGACACCCTGTCTTTCAGCAGGGTGAGTGGGCTGGGCGCCATCAGCAGTCATGTGGGAGCTACCTTTCTTTTCCATTTCAAGCTGACGATATCTGGGAGGAAGGCAGGCCTTCTGCCCCAGATGGAGCCAAGGATGTACTGGATTAGACCAACAGGCTGTCTAATCCGGGAATCCTCATCTGCCAGCAGCCAAGCCTGGGTGCTTCCCAAGAACGCTTTAAGCCTCCCTGGAGTCACGCAACATTATCCCATGGAGAGTGCTGGGAAAACAATGACTTAACCTGGGAGAGTGCAAGGAAAAGTGATGCAAGTCTAGCAAACGATGCTCTGGGATCCCTTCTGGTGGAAAGGGTCATGTAATGCTACAGTTTTGCAATGCTGCCCTTCAAACAGTGTGTTACCCACATTTTCCAAGGAACAGATTTAGACTGCTGCAATGCTCCCTCCTGAGGTCACATTTGAAACCCTCACAGAGATGGCAGCTACTGCAGAAGTACAGTGGTGCATTTGTCCAAGGGGTCATCTCCTTGGGAGCACATGATGCTCATGTCCCTTCAGGACATATTCTAATGGCTTGCAGGTTCCTGAGTGCAGTGTTGGGTGTTGGTTGCTTTTTATAGAAGAATAAAAAGTATTAATAAAAAAAATTCAATGGCCCACAACTGGCTTTAATGAGCGTCTGACTCTCCCTCTCCATATCATCACAGCAGGAGTTTCTGTGCTGGAGCCCCTTTTCTAGAAAGAAGAAGGTCTCTGTAGGGGCACTGGGACACGCTGGGATGCTGGAAACCCCTGCCAGGACTGGTCTGAATTTACTGGTTTTCCAGGTCTGCTCTTAAAGCCAAATTTTGGAGTGATTGAAGTTTTGTGGGGGAAATTAGTCTGCTCCCCAGGACAAGGGAAACTCTGAAAGGGATTTCTGGCAGTGCCACTTGACTGGTGTCCTACCAAATGCAGTATTTTCTTATTGCAGAAATTGAATGGTTTTGTTAATTGCATTTTGGGTTATCCAGAGCCTTGAATAGGTTTTTCTTTACTGAAGAAAATAAATACTGTAAATAAATACAGTTCCTCTGCAACACTGACTAGCTAAGCCAAGCTGAGAGGAGTTCCTATGAATGGTGCTGTGGGCTGGTGGTTACTGTAAGGGACACAGGGCTAGAGCCAGGGTTTGCTCTATGCAGCTGTGAGGACCTGTCTGAAAAATGGATCAAATAATATCCAGCTCCCTAAAGCATTTTGGAGGCACATTGTGGCTTTGAATGGGTTTATAACTCCCTGTGCAAGCCAAGCTTACAGATAAACTTTAGAAACTGAGGGAATATCTTTGAGTGCTAAAAGAAAACATTTTAGCACAAAAGGGTACTCAAGTTCAAATTAGTTCAAATTATTGTTTTGTTCTAGGAATCACTTAAATGATGGCAGAAAAAAACCCTGTGACAGTACTTTACAAATTCCCAGAAGTAACAGAAAATACAGAATATGTCATGAAAAATGCTCAGTTTTCTTTTTGGATAACTACATAAGCTCTGAACACAGCTATCAACTCACGGGCAGATCTGTAACTCTGCTAACAGTAATAGCATTAACTGCACTTAGAGTAACTGCAGAGCACCAGACCAGAGACATGCACCACTTACACCCCATCTATGCTTTATTTCAAGTGCAAGTGGTACTTGGCTAGTGGGTTGGCTGTGGCAGCTCAACAGCAGAGGTGCAAATCTGCTTGCTGCACTGCTTTGCATTTAGCAGTCTGGAAGACTCCGAAGCAGATTACAGCTGTCTGGCCTGCATGTGTGTAAGCTGTGTATTTGATGAGAGTACACGTCTTGTTAAGATAGGCTAAAACTGAAAGCGTGTGGGGAAAATGAACTTAAGAGGGTTCCTGGCAGTGTTTCTGCTGCAACTTGTCTGTTTGAATCAGCAGCTTGTGATGCTTAATGTAAACAAATTGCAAAATGGTCTTGAGAAATGTCATTGCTTCAAGGATTGAACTGGATACCTCAGGTGGGAAGAAATGCCCAAGAACCTCTGATGTTGCACCACTTTTCAGAAGTAGCAGGGCCATGCCTGCTTGTCATAGACTGACCAAGGTGGCTGGGACAAAACAGGATCAAGCCTGCACCGCTGGCACAGGTGGCCTGTGCAGAGCACATGCTCCACATGGCACCTGCCACAACCATGTGGCTGCACAGCCTTCATCTAGACCCACAGCATCTCCTGTAATGCTGATCTTTGTCTCCACACCAGGAAAGGTCTCCTTCGCCCACCATACCCTCCTCTGCTTGAGACTGGGGCCCCAAAGCAGCAGTGCTGGTGGTGGGAATCAAACCCGACCTCCCTGGCCCCTGGGTGTTCCTGTCCTCCCTCACGCCCATTCAGAAATTGTTAATCATCCTGAGCTGCTTACTGGTTTTGTGATCTTAAGCAGGGCTTGAACTCAGCTTTCTAGAGGTGAAAGCACAATGTCTTACTGTAACTCATTTTACCAACCAACACTATCCTGAGCCTAACAATATTTTAATCACAAAATCCAACCTCAAAACCCACAGCATTTTCAGTTACTGTATTTCATCACCACACAGCTGAAAACAACTTTTTTTTTTTTCAACCACCCTTGTTTTTCTAAAGTGAATCACAAACCATGGAACTTAAGAGATGGAAAAGACCCAGAGACAAATTCTCACTAACCCTGGTGTATATACGGAATAATATAATTAGAGTGAAAAGCATTTCTCTAGAGTCACAGGGGTATAACAGAGTTACAGGAGTCACCTTCCCCTTCATTAAGCCAGATAGGCCATCTTAAACCAGCCAAAAAGCCTTGCTGCCTGTGAATATTGTTGGTGGTGCCTATCAGTCAGTTCTTTTTTAATTAGCCCAAGAAATGGAGCCCTTACCTTTTCCCCAGAAGGCAATTTGGCACTGTCATAGATTTTACCATTACACTTTATGTCCTAGTAAGTGGTCTGCTGTTCACTTTCCTGCTGTTCTTGGCTGTGGCCCCTTGAATCACACCAAGGAATAATTAACAATAAGGTAACTGGGTCCCAGCAGATTTGCTCACCAGAAAAATGTTAACCATCAAGAGTGCTCTGTGCAGCACCCATGAACAGTGTTCACCTCTTCCCAGGAAGACTGGTCTGTATTAGTCACTCCAGTTAATTGGCAAGAAAACCAGGACATCTGAATTTAAAGGCTACAGGATAGCCAAGGGAGAAAGCCTGATCTTCAGGCTCTCACTCCCAAGCCATAGCCACCTTTCTTCCCATGGTGTTTATGCTCTGGTAGAATCAATGGGTATTTCACAACCTGACAAGGTGTTTACAGTTGCAAGCCTCTTGCCTACAGATGTGCTGGGATAATGGCTCCTGGTATGTGTTTGGTACTTGGACTGATGAAGAGGCTGGAAGAACAGCCTCAGGCCTGGAGGGCTGGCCTCACTGGCCAGGTTTCACTGACACCAAAGGAAATCTGAATTCCTCCAGATTTAAAGTTGTCCATCCAACAGCAGAAGTCTGGCCCTCAAGTCCAGCTGATGCTTAGGTAAAACACAAACATAAGCACTGATGTGTCAGCTCTGTGTAAAAACTTGGTGAGGGAAGTGATGGAAAGCATCCCAGGTGATCAGTGGTGTCCAAGGGGAAGCCAGGTACAGGCTGGTCCTTGCATTAGGCATTGCCCAGGGCTGGTACCAGAAGTGGTGGTGGCTGTGCCTGGGGCTACCCTGGTGGGGCCAACCCAGAGCTTTCCCACTGCCCCTCTCTGAGGGTCCCTGGAGGGTGGGACAGGTCTATACGGAGCAAGTGGTGCAATCAGGCTCTCCAGGGGAGCTGATTATCTTCCCTCGGGTCTGGGAGGGAGGGACACCTTTTGTGTCTTGATCAGCTTCATGCATCTTCTTATATGGGGGTTTGCAGAATTACAGTTCATAAAACCTCCCCCAGCCCCTTTCCTGAAAGCTACACCCACATTTTTCTCATGAGTGATTCACTGTTAAAACAAAATGTTTCTCCAGCTAGAGTTTTTCTATGTTATGTATTAGAAACAGCTGAACAACTGCCTTAATATCAGGCTTCTTGGGCGATGGTGAGAGCATGTCTGACTGTGCCAGTGTACACGAACTTGCACATGTGTGTACATATGCTTCATCTATTTTTAATTTGATTTTCTCTTTTGCCCTTTCCACTCCTTTTCCTTTCATTTTCTTCTATTTGTTTTTTGTTTGGCCCTCTCCCCATCTCTTCTGCGTGTGTGAAAAGCAGATCCACAAACAATTGCAGTCATCTTTCAAAAAGATGGTATGAAGAGCAATATAAAATGACCTCATCTGTTCCTTCATGGATAAACAGAAAAAGATGATGGAGTTCTTTTATACGATACAAAAAAAGAGAGTTAAACCAGATAATTTATAATTAAACAAAGGAAAACATTAGATGAAATGACAAGAAAAGCATCCTTGGGCTGTCAGATTGAAGAATAATTCGTTTCCCAAGGACAGTGGCTGAACTGGGCAGTTTGCACATGATCTTTTTGGGAGTGATAATGCCGCTCTGTCCCCAGAGTGAGGTGTGTCTTCATCGCTTTGATGTGTGCAACTCCTAGCTCAGCAACACGGGAAGCCACGGGGCAAAGATGTCAGAAATGGTAAGAGGTTTCCTGAGGTGATAAAAAGGCCACCTGTGAGGTTGTTGTGAAGGAAAATTCCAATGACTGCATGCAATATTTGGAAGAAACAAACAAGAGGGTTGAGGTTAAGACACGTTCACATGTGAAGGTTGCTCGCCTTTCGGTTGTTATCCCCCACTTGAGGGTCCTCTGTAGATCTGAGACATTTGGCCCCTTTTCAAAAATTACACTTTGGGGTTGAAATGAAGCATGCAGAAGTGGAAAAAAATGCATAGGTTTAGGCAAGTGTCCTGCAAGAAAAGCCAGATAGGTTGGGGAAGTGGTAAAGGTAAGGAGATCTGCTCTGGGAAACTAACCCACAGCGCAGCAGCCGTTTAGCCCGAAGGAGCATGGCACCGGCCTTGCGACACGATGCTGAGGCAGGGCACGTCTCTGTTCACCCCCTACCTCTGCCATTCCCCAGCCACTCGGGGGCTGCCGGCTGTCCTGGAGCGGCAGAGGCTTGGTGGGTGCAGGGAAGGGTGTACCTGCCACCACGTCCTGACCCCGACTCTCACGTATGCACCAGGGTGGGAAAACAGACTTAATCAGCCATGGCTGGGAGTGCTTTGTCTGCAGGCTGTGCAGGGCAGGAGCAGCCCTTCTCCACCTTCTGTTCGGCCCTGAGCAGCTGCTGAAGGCGATTAAGAACTCAACAGGCTGAACAGGTAGGGTGAGCGTGGCAGCAGAGCAAGTTCCCCTCACACTCCACCACCCACGGCACCCAGGCTAAAGTCTCTACTTGAATGGAAGTGTAAGTGTTAGGTGTGGTATATGAGTTATGCATGAAAAGTTTAATGTGTTCAAGGGTACCGCCACAACTAACAGCTAACAGAAATGAATGAGCCTTGGGGTGAGCCCAAGCCAGCTTCCACTCCAGTCAATAGAGGTATGGTCTTTTGGCTTCAGTGGGAACAGGATGAGGTCCTTCATGGCCAGCCAAGGAGAGATTAATCTAATGATGTAATGGTGCTTGTAACTGCCTGTTCAGCCTTAATTCAGCTCTTTTGTGAGCATGCATCATGGCACAGTCTGTAATTACGTGATCACATACTACTTGCTCTGCAAGACACCTGCATCATTTGAAGCACAGGATGGGAGGTAAGGGCAGAAGGGCTCTCTCCAGCCCCCATGGCGTCACCCTGCATCCTGGGGCACCACTCTGCAACAGCCTTCCTGTGGGGTCTTGGGCAAGAAAGCACTGTAATACGCGCGTGGCAGGGCCTGAGTTAAGGTTTCACCACAAACATAAAGTCAGGCTTTTTCTAAATATAGAGGCTTGGTTTTGCAACCTTACTGAGCTCTGAGCTCTATGTAAGGGGTAGTCAACAGCAATGATGGCTTTAGGTTTAAACTGCCTATACAGTCTATCAGCATCCTCTCTGCAGGAGGTATGAAAATCCCTTGGCTTGCCTGTCAAGGTGTGGTGGCATACCTGTCTGCGGGCAGCAGTAGACCGGATTGCTGTTGGCAGCACTATCAGTTAAAACAAAAGGGTTTGTATCTCCCTGATCTGATACCACAGGCTTGCTCTGCTTCTGGCCATCTTTCCAATCTCACCTTCTGCTTCATTTAGTGTGCTCCAGAGGCTCTGCCACCCTGCCTTCCAGCATCCCCTAAACTGAAAGGCTGGCTGAAGACCTTTATGCCCACTGAAAAACGGGAGGCTTGACTGGAGGAAGAATATGGAAGGAAATTCTGAAGCAGTGAAAAGGAAGAGGGGGGAACAGAGTGAACTTAGAAGGAAAAGGACATGTGTGGCCTTGGTAGTGACAGGAAGCACAGGGAGAGAAGCAAGGGAGTAAAGGAGCTGCAAAGGATCTAGAGGGTCAGAGGAACGGGAACATCCAGAGCAGAAAGAAAAGGTTAGGGCATGAGAGTAACAAGCAGGAAAAACAGATGAAAGAAAACAAAACAGAGAAAACAAAGAAAATAGCTCAATTAGGAGGTGAAAGCAGGAAAACCACACAACACAACACCAACAAGAAAGGCTTCAGATGCATTCCTCCTGCTCGGTCTCTTGGGACCTATACCCTGCTTCATCTCTGCACCCCAGAGAGTCATCCCACCAGGTCTTGGCGTTGCCCTGTGGGGACTGACCAGGAAGGGACAAGGCGTGATGGCTACAGGATACTGCAGCCAAGCCACTGACCCTGCTCCCAGCGGGGCGCCTTGGCCTCTCTGGCACCCCCTTCGCAACCCAGCAGCCCTTAATCCACTGCTCTTCTACTGGTGTTTGTACCACTTGTCAGTCATTGCAACTCAGTCACTTGTGGACTGGGATGCCTTAGCAGGAGAGGCAGTAAATACGCACACTGAGGGGCAGTATCCTGACTTGGTGCTGAGAGCTCCAAAAGACAAATACTTTGATGTATAAAATGAACACACATGTTGCAAAAACTGAGTTTGGTCTCCTGCAAGGGTGGCTGGGCTAGGAAGTATGTCAAAAGAGCATCTTCCCCCTCGGTGAATCTTATCTGGGCCTAAGTTTTGTCTAGTGCAGGAATGCAGTGATCCCATGAGCATCAGTGGGCTGACACTGGTGTAGAGCTGGTGCGTGTGGCTGGTGAAATAGGTCAGAGCTGTGTACCTGGAGGTGCAGCTGCTGAGTTCACTGATAAACAGGAGCTTTTGCAGCTGTTTCCTCCAGTGAGCCCTGCAGAGCTCCCCAGCTTGCTGAGGGTGAGCCGCACTGCTCCAGGCATGGCTCTGGGCTGGGGGCTGATCAGGTTTCCTTTAACACCTCCCTCTGCCTGGACAAGCATTTTCCACAGGTCTTTAACAGAAAAATGCTGGTTTTGTTGACGTTCCACG
Organism: Falco biarmicus; assembly: GCF_023638135.1. Lineage (NCBI taxonomy): Eukaryota > Metazoa > Chordata > Aves > Falconiformes > Falconidae > Falco > Falco biarmicus. Next base: position 20,823,532 of record NC_079294.1, on the reverse strand, counting down.
TTTCCTGTGGGTAAAAGCAAGATGAAGCACTATGTTCTGGTATTGTAGGGACTGCATCAAAATATTTCAGTTTGTTGAATAGAATAAAGCAGCTGAGGACATGGTGTGGCAATAGTGGTGACCACTGATCAGCCGCTTGATTTCACACCCTATTTTTTATACTGAAGTGCAAGATACTATGATTATTATTCTAATCCCAAGTGGGTACTTGACTTTGTAAAATCTTTCCATCGGAGATGTGAAATGAAGTGTTGTCCTTGGAGCCACGTTAATGCCCAAAGCTGGGTCTGCTCTGCCATCACATGGAGGGTAATTCTGCGCATTGTGCTGCTGGTGTCCAGCATATTGCTTTGGGATTTCTGGAGTCCTGCAAGCTGCTAATAAACAACCCATTTCTTTCCTACGGCTGGATCCCTTTCCTTCACACAGCAGTGCCGGTGCAGTCCACCCCACACCCATCACACCTAATCCCTTCTTGGAAGCAAATATTGAAAGAGAAAATAAAACAACACAGCACATGAAATGAGGAAGAATGAAAAGTAACGCCCAAGGAGCTTGGCGGAGCCTCGCATCCCCCATGTGAGGAACCAGGCTGCTGACTTCCAGCATCCCAGGTGATGTAATTGTTAGTTTAACTGCTGTACACACCTCTGTGTGCTGATGAGTGGAGCAGGCAGGGGCAAGTAGCCGCACAGGCAGCTCTAGAAGCCGCTAACAAGTAATGCACCTTGGGGTGTGTGTGGAGCTATCACCACACGGTCTCTGTGCCCCTTTGATGCTGGGAAGGAATGCTCTGCTTTCTGAACCAAAGGTACTCCGGTTTGCCCATGGGCTATGCGGAAATACAAGAAGGTGGAAGCAAGAAGCAACTTGTTCCATCAGGGAGGAAAAGCAGTCTGAAGTTTGTAGTGATTATATTGCACGGTACACCTTTAAACAAGGTGGCCTGAGCGCTTGCAATGCTTAAACCCCGACTTTCTGGGTTGTTTGTTGCCCTGGCATACTGTACTGGCCGTAGCAGTTAGCTTTTGCCCCTGTGCCTTGCAGCAGGTTCTAACAAGATTATTGGGTTCTTGTCTGAAATCCCACTGCGGTTTTTTTCAGTCTTGTGAGGTGCTGCGCTTCTCTCCAGCGGTCTCTCCGAGGCACGACCAGGGAAACTGTTCCTGTTTGTGTACCTGTGACGGATGTAGCAGCCACTTTTACTACACGTGAGGCGTAGGGGTTTTTTGTTCCTTCCTTCTCCAACACTTTCTGGGTAATGTTTTCCGTGTTTGGTCTTAAGCCACAGTCCTTTTCTCAGAAAACTTAACAGAGTCACCCCAGCTATATTTCCATGGGTAGGTGGGTGTGTTTATACACACACACATGTGTTAAAAATATCCTGCTTAATTCAGGTACTCTTAGAATATTCCATTACCTGGGTATTAGTGTAGTTAAGCCGAGCAGCAGTTCAAAATGGGTCTTCACCATCTATGCATATGCTGTCCGAAAGGGGTTTAACCTTTTGTCCAGCCCTGGCTGGCAGGTCCTGGTGGTTTGAGGGGACTCAGCCTAAAGAGTTCCCTCAAGAGGGACACGATGAGATGGCTGCTGCTCCCAGCCTGGTCCCCCCCACCACGGAGAGGGAGCTCTGGGCTGGGCTGCAGCTGCCGCTGCCTGCAAGGTGGGGGAGATGCTGGCCTGCGGTGACTAGCCCTGGGACAGAGAGGACATTGACTATCGATTACTGCTCCTGCAGACAAATTTACATATAAAAGCCGAACGTGAGAGATAACTAACAGATAACCCTACCCATTTTCCAAGTGCTGGAAAGCCTGACTGCCTTCTTTATACAAACACAGGTTTAAATACCATTCACCTGGGGGTGTGGATGAGTTTCTCTTGGTTGGGAATCCATGGAAATGACTTTTAACCCCCAGCGTTTTAATAGGTTGCCCAATGAATTTTTGCAATTAGGATGCATATTTATAGCAGAATGATCCCTAGGGTTCATTAAATACCGTAATAAGGACTTTCGGAAAGTGGCCAGATAGCCTCATCCTCCAAGCTATATTAAGAAAGGCCAAAGTGTTACAACAAAATATGTTAAAGTTGGTTTTATTTATTTTGTTTTTCTTTTAACTAGCATTGAATTATTTAGCTTGTTCTCTAAGGGATTATTGTTTCATGTCCCTTCTCAGCATTTGAGATCTGAAGAGTCCCACGAAATAGCCTCTGCAGGCAGCAGCCAGTTAACCCTTTTGTATTCCCATTGGAGACCTGCAGCTCTGGAGTGCTTCTTTCCTTCCCAGGCTCCACAACATTGCAGGCAGTGGTGGTTTTCAAGCACGGGTCTGCACTGAAAAATGATTATGTACAAATACATATGGCAAGGTCCTGGAAAATTTAAGAGGGTGAAATCAACAGCAGGCCACACAAATTTAATTAAAGTCCATAGAGATTAACTCTGGAAAGCAGTATGAATTAAAAAAATTGCAAGTTTTATGAAGCTACAAAATGCTATATATGGCTTATGGTGTGTTAGCAAAGTTAGGGTTGAACCAGTGTACAGTAAAGAAAAAACAAAACAAAACAATTTCTGGTGTTCAAGAAAGAAAAGATTCTGCAGTTCATTACATGGCTTGTCTGTGTACTAGTGCTGCAGGGCTAGGAGAAATAAAAAGTAATAAAATCTGACTTTGTCTCTAATACCACTGGATCCAAAGCTAAACATGCAAGGGTGCAGTTTTGTTTTGTAAGACAGTACCATTTTTCCACAGCCTTTTCTCAGTCAAATAAACACACTTTCAGAGTGAGGCGTAGGATTTTACAGTTCCCTTTTCAGTGGCATTTTATTTCAGAAATCTTTCAGTGTCTACAACATATCTGGGGAGGCTTGTGTATCGCTAACGGCAGAGATGGAAAAGAGCTAATTAGTCATCTAACCTTTCCCCAGGCCAGTAACACGCTGCACCCTGCTTGCATCTCCTGGTGCTCGACACATGACACGGCATGTCCCAGGGGAGCGGCGGGCACCGCAAATCGCCTGCCCGCCACGTCCTCCCATAAGTTACCCACTGCCACTGCCACGCCACCTGCTTCAGGCAGTGGGGAAAAACCTTGTGGGTACCCCCAGCCCCATGGGGCTTGGCAGGCAGCGGTGCAGGATGGGCATCCTGAATGCTGGGCTGGCATTTTTGTGTTTTAACTGGGAAATAAAGCTCTTGAGGTCCAGGTTTGCCTCCTCTGGGAGGTTTTGCTGTTTTCTGGGAAGGTGCTCTCTGCTGGAGGGTGTGCAGGATTTGCTGAGTGAAATGGGGAACAGGCCAGCGCTGGAGGCCGACTCAGCAGCCATGGCACGGTGGGGCATCCCCGGTGGCCAGGCTTCCCCTTTGCTGCCTGCCGGGTAGCGGTGTGGGGCATGAGCGGGGCCCCGTCCCAGCCGCCTTACTGGAATGCGTGCGAGGAGATACCCCTTCAGTCTGGATAAACCACCAAGCTGCAAAGATTTTTAAAAATTTAGCTGGTTTGACCGAGACTTTATGGATGAGAGAAACAGGCTGGCGAATTACCAGAAGCTGCTGCCTGTCATGGTGTCCACTGCGTCCTGCTGGGGCCAGGCCACCAGCTGCCCTGCCCGGCTCACGGGGATTGCAGCAGTTTCACTTCCATGCCCGCCCAGGGCAAAATGTCCATAAGCACAAGAACACAACGTAACGGTTTGGGGGGAAAAAAAAAAAAAAAAGAAGAAGAAAAAAGAGAGACATGTCACAAGTATTTCATAATTCAGAAAAGATTTACCAGCAGAGGCTACAACTGACCAAAAATAGACAGGTTCTGACAAGGATTTGGCGTGAAAGGAACCTGGAGCCTTGACGTCCTTGGGTAGTCGGTGAAGATGGACTCCAGAAGGGTGCCTAGGTTTGAAGGGGACAGGAGGACTGCTGGTGTTTCATTACAAATCCTTGGAGGGTCCAGCCCCGCGCCCCACATGGGAGCCCTGCCTCTGCGGCAGGTTTGCAGACCTGCCCGACCCCTCTCACTGAGCTGCCCTTTGCTCTCTCACGGCCCTGTCCCGAGTGGTCCTGGAGGTCACAGCTCGGAGCTTGCTGCTGCCACCTTCCCCTGGGCCCCTTTGTGCCCGGGGACAGCAGTGTGGCACGCTGGCTAGTGCCTGAGGGGTATAGCCAGGGGCACAGGGACCTGCCTGTCTGGAGCGACCAGCATCCAACACAGGAGTCCCAGCCCTGTGGGAGAGCCGGACGCAGGGCAGGGGCTGCCATCATTTTACTTCAGTTCCACCTGTGATTTTCTGCATTAGGCTTGACTGCCGTCAGCCTTTTCCCATCCATACAAACCACCATGCATACGTACACAAAGTCTTATTAAGAAAGGATTGGTCTGAATGTTGACACATGTTTTGGGGGAGGGAAACCTTCTTTTAGCTGAACTCCTTCATCCACCTCTAGTGCCTTCTCTGCCCCAAAGAAAGGGCCATTCTCATTCACTTCTTTCACTGCAGTTAATTAGTAAGTCCAAGCCAGCCCGTCCTCTGGAGCTGGTAGTTCCCTTAATCTCTCTGTTGCTAGGGCATGCCGACATGCTCCACTGGTACCAGTTCCAGCGTGATGTGGGGGATTGTGGAAAGAAAGGGGAAAGGGCTGATCAAACAGAGTCTGATAAAAAAAAAAGGGGGGGGGGGGGGAAAGAAGCTCTTTTTGATGAGGCTGAGAAGTTCACAATGGGGGAAAGCACAGAGTGAATGATAAGTCCTAAAGGAGCTCATTAAATTGAGGCAAGCTGAGCGGAGTTATCTTATTTCACTCCCTTTCTCCTGCCACCCCTGTGATGGAGAACTCTTTTATCAAAGTGGGGGGGCAGGATCACTTCCTTACAAAATGTTTGATAAAAAGAAATGTATAATTGTTTTCCTGAGAGTTTTTGTAAATCAACCCTTTAAACATTTGTAAAGCAAGCTGGAACCTCGGTGAAGGGTGCTGCCTGACAGAAGTGTAAGGCTGCAGGTGAGAGGTCCCATAGCCCATTTACCATTTCTTTCTCAGCTCATCAAGCCTCCTGAGAAATAGCAAGATTAAAGTTAAGTAAGACACGTGGACCTTAGGGATGATAAAACCAAATCTGAATGTAAACGTAAAATGTTTGCCTTGGAAATGGGGTTACTTGCTTTATTTGATCTGCACCAGCCTTTACAACACCAGAGCAACCATATGACTCGAAAAGATGCATCCATCCAAATGGAGTGCTGCCTAGCAAAACCTCACACAGTTCTTTCCTTGGGTTCTCTGAGAAGTGACTTTCCTCAGCCAGTGCTTGCTGCTTCAGGAGAACAGGGATCCCACCACAGCATGTATCAGTAAGCACAGATACCTTGAAGAGCTAGAGAATACAAGAGGCTACTGGCTGATAGGGAAGCCTCTTAGAAGGTCTGTGTCCAGCAGAAGAAACCAGAGTAGGGCTTAATCCCTCACTGGCAATGAGGACAGTGGCAGAATACAGTAACTGACAGTGCATTTTTTCCCTTTAATCTGAAAATTAGCCAGATTGCTTATCAGAGCTGTATTTTGAGAGTTCACATGAATGATAGATCCCAAAGCAGAAGCAAGCACCCCCATGCATGCACTTGCTGATGAGAGTCATGAGGTGCCCTCACTTTGATGTGAGGCTTCTCTTCTTGTGGGGACAGAAAGGGGTGGCATGACTACAGTCGTGCCGGCCAGCCCAGCTCTGGGCAGTGGTGGCAAACAACACGTTTTCACTGGAAAACTCTGCCAGCTTTAGCTAGAAAATTTCCACAGATTCTTGCTGGTTTCACTTGGTGCTTTCCTCCATAGGCCCTAAAGGAGGCTGCTTTTTTGGAAAGCCACCTCACAGTCCTTATTAAAAAGCAGTCCATTACTGTAAATGATTATGTTAACTTCCCTCACCTGGAGGTCTTTCTCCCCACCTTAATACCTTGCTCTGGGCAAGAATTCCCCTCTTGCTGTCCAGGTGAGGCACACGGACTGCTCACTTCTACTGCAAGGGATAAAGCTTGCTATTTGCAAAGATAAGGCCAGCCTTTAAATGTGCAAATAAGTTTTATTAATCTCTCCTTCTACTTCTAGTAGTTTCCCCTCCCCTCCAGCTATAGGAGCACACAGGGACCCTTTCTGCATGGAGAGCACCAGATTTTCCACATGGCAGCTCAGGCTGAGTACAGCTTTACTGTTCTAATCTCTTTCAGGTATCAGCCCATCCTTCTGCAGGCTGTTGTAAGACAACCCTTTTTTTGTCTAGGGATTCCCTGTGAAGAGGGATCAGGTGTTTGGCATCTAGCACATCCCCCACTCTCATTTCTCCATCCTCCAGTCTTTCTATCACAGCTTTTGCCAGCAGGACCGTAGCCAAAGGTACGATGAGACATGGTGGGGTGGGGGGATGTCACAGTTGTCCCTTACTTTGCCTGGCTGAGCCATGTGAGCAAAAAGGCTGGTTTTACTAATATAATCTGAATCAGTAAATGCATTAGTCACTTAAACCTAGCTTTAGATAGTGCGATGTACTGGTAGGGAGAAACTTCGTTTGCTAGGGGCCTTTCACTTTCAATAATATAGGTCGTCATATATTCCTCTGTGTGTGGGTGTGTAAATGGTAGCATGCTGCCCCTTCGTTCACCCCACCCATCTCCACTGATTCAAGGTCTCATGCAGAACAGGCAAATGCAAGTTCAGTGAGGCTTTGTTTGCCTAATGTGATATGGATTTGTAAAAAACAGATGGAGAGATAGGCCATTGTAGTCTTCTGGCAGAAGAGATCTCATCGGTTACCCTGCACCACTATCTGGTTTAATATCATTTTATACCCATTTTGTACCTGGTGTTAACAGTGGTAACGTGCAGGATAGTGGAGGACTTGTCTGTTGTTGGGGGGATTTAATGCCTCCCCCCCACCCACCCCTTTGCCAGCTTGACAACACACCTCTCTCCCTTCTTCCCAAGCACAGTGATTTTTGACAAGTAGTCTCCAATGAGTCCTTATAAAAACTGGAAATGTCTCTGTCATGCTGTCTTGCATTTTAGATGTGATACATTATGAGCTGCTGTGCATCAGTGTCTTTACACATGGGTCACACGTGATTTATGCGGATTGACATGGGGAAGAAGTAAGACAAGACAAAAAAGATCCAGTGGCTAAAAGCACAACAAATTCTGACCAGAAGTCATGTTAAGAGTGGCTGAACAGGGGGATATTGTGCTATTGGTGCAATTTGCACAGGCGGAGAAGGAAAGGCTATTTTTCTACCATGGAAAATTGTCATTCTAAGGTTAGACAACAGCTCTGTTAGAGGAGACCAACACAGCCCTTATGGTTTGCTCCTTGTAGTGTTAACCTCTAACAGACAACCCATATACTGCAGTTTATCAGCAAGGTATTCTGTAACTTGCTTTACGATCTGGGTCATTGCTTTGGTTTAGCAGCAGTTAGCAGTAGTGAACACGTCCCAGTCTAGGGTCTAGGAGGTGCCCGGGGGCTCAGGCTTAACTAAAACTCATGCAAAGCTGTCTTCTCTCTGACAACTGGCTGACACTGCAAAACACAGGAACCCTAAACCCAAAAGCAGCAGAATGGGAAGGAAGGCGACTCACAGCTAGGCAAGGGGCCAGCTTTCTCTGCGTTTTCCTTTGAGTCTCCATTTCTGGAAGTCCCTGTTTGCCTGGCCTTACTATCAACTGATGTTTTAGCTGTTCATTTATGGTTAATCATAGCTAAAGGGAACCGAAGTGCTATCTGAAATTCGCTTCCTCTTGGGCAACAGAAAAACTGTCTAAACTCCTTCCCCTTTTGGCTGCTTACGCTGCTTTTTTGAAAGAGCACCATTATAGCAGCGTAGCACTGCTGGATGTACAGCAGTGCTGGTACAGCTTTGGCTTCCTCAGGGAGCAAGCTTTTGAGTATCTTTACTGATGAGAAGAGTATGTGATGAGAGAAGGTGAGCTAGAGTTCCTGTGCAGGCAGGAGTTTAGTATGATTACGTTACACGTGAATTTTGAGTTTTTCATACGTATGAAAACAAAACCATGTTTCCCACTCCATCAGCCTAGTCTGTTCTGCCTTCAAGCTTGGCAGGCCAGCTGAGAGGGAAGCCAGCCAAAAAAAGGACCCAAATGAGAAACGAGAAAAGATGCTTTTCTAACGAGCAGTTGAGATGAACTTGAAGAATACTTCTGGCTATAAACATTTCTAGCATTTCTAGTGCTTGAGACCGTGTAAAATTCAGATCTGGGTTGGAAGATTTTGTGATTTGCACCCATCACTTATGGTAAGGACAGGAGGTTAGACAAAAACTGACCAGCAGAGACTGAATGTTCCCAGGTGGAGCCTAACAGTCGGTAAGAGGTGGAAACAGGTCAGGCTTCTGATCTTTCCAAGACCAAGATAAACAAGCGGTGATTCTTTTAAAGCCACTTAGTACTTAAAGGCATGTAATTTTGGACCTTGGGCAAGTGAGAAGTTTTAATTGTGTAGAAGGCACCTTGCAGAGAACAGCAATGAGCATCGGCTATCCAAAAAACAGGAGAGTTCATAGGAGATGTAACACTAGATCAGCTGGGAGAAATCACCAGCTCTTCTTTGATCGCAGCCTCAGGGCAAAAAGCATGCAGAAGCTGGGCTAGATACGTGAGCACAAAATCACAAAGGTCAAGCAGCAAAATGGGATCCAATTAGCAAGAGGCTTTAAAGTAACAAGTAGTTTTTCCATCACTACTTTAGCAGTAAGACGAAGAAGACCCAGGTGACTGCAAATGTGCTCTCCAGTGGGCCAGAAGGGCTGGAGGCTAGCATGGCCAGAGTCCCAGGGTGTTTTGTACCTTTTTTGCATTTGTTGTCGCTTCAGACAGATATTACAATCAATGTCAATGACAGAGGGGGGTGAGATCACAAAACTAGAACAAAGACTAGATCAGAAGATACTTCAGATAGCGTTCAAGAAGTCAGTTGGGCCAGATGAGTTTTACCCTAGGGTATTTGCTCCAGCCAGTTATTTAACCACAAAAGCTCTAGGCGTAACCTTGCCTAGCTTCTGGGATGTTATGGAGCGCAAAGATCATACTTGGAAGCCTGGAAAAGTGTAGACGTAGTTCCTGTCTTTAAAAGGGAAAAAAGGAGGAGCCAGGGATTACAGATTGTTCAGTTTAACTTCAATTCCCGGAAAAATACTGGAACAAACAATCAAACTTTGGTAAGCACCTAAAACAAAACAGAGAGATGAATAATGGCCAGCATAGACTTGTAAAACAAAAATTGTGTAAAACGGGTCAAATTTCCTTTCAATACAGACTAAAAATACTTGTTGATAAGGGAAAAGCAATAGTAGTCCTATATTTTGATGGTGGTGAGGCTTTCGTTACAGTGTAACATGTAATTCCTGAGCAAATTAATTAAGGGGACCTGTGGTAGACGGAGCTGGTCTAGGATGATGCAATATTGATTGGAAAATTGCATAGCAAGAATAGTTATTAGTTATACTTCAAAAAGGGAAAAGTGGATCAAGAAGAGTGCTTGGGAGTCCATACTGGTTCAGTCTGATTGAAGGGTACTATGGACAATGGAGTAGGGAATATCATATTCTTGGCTACCACAAAGCTGGAAGGGGACTGTGGGTATACTGAAATATAAAGCTACGATTAAAAAGTATTTAGACAAATGGTCTTAAAAATAGGATTAATTTCAGTAAGGACAGTTCTCAGTTTCTATACACGGGCATCACCAGGAGTGATTTTTTATATAGGCTGGTGAATTTTTGCCCAAGTAGCAACTCTGCATAAAAAGGTCTGAGAGTTGCTCCCGGTCAAAATCCAAAAATGAGGTAATTTCTAATTGAAGAAGGGCAAATGCCCTCCTAGGATGTGTGCATAGGCATGTACCCTACAAATAATCCCTCTGCTCATTTCTCTGTGAGGCTGCAAGGTCCAGAAGACAGCTGGGGAATAATCACAAATCTTGAAATCCAGAGCTAGGAGGGAAGAATGAACAAACTGACTTTCTGTAGTCTGAAGAAGACAAAGGGAGATAGGGTTACCACTGTCAAATATGTGAAAGGTGCCTGGGAAGAAAAGGGGAATAAATTGTTCTCTGTATCCATGACGGATAGGACAAGTAGTGAGCTTAAATCACAGAAAAGGAGACTGAGGTTGGATGTTAGAAGAAGGCAAGCAGTAAGGACAATGACACACAGAAATATCTGAAGAGGGTGTGGAATCGCCATCCTGCATTTAGGAAGAGGTTAGACAAGCATTTGCCAAGAGTGACGTAAGTATAATGATCCTGCCTTGGGACAGGAGTCTTGACTAAGTGATCTTCTGAGATCCCTTCCAGCCGTACAAATCTCTGATTCTCTCCTGGCTGCTAGAGAAAGCAAGGCTGACGTTGTGGAGCACTGCAAGTGCTCCATGTTTGTGGTTTGTAATGCTCTCATTTGTGAGTGAGAGCCAAGAGCACACCTGCAGGAGCTGTGTGCGCTGCTTTCTAGTTTGAAGGAAAGAGGTTGTAGCAGCAGGTGAAGTCACCAAAGACTGACACCCCCTTGGATTATGAGAATATAGTCCTGCGTGTTGTATTTCACATTTAAATGTCTCTGGTCTTTACATGGTGGTGATATGTGACACTAATCTTGAAAGCATTGATCAGTATGAAACAGTCTGTTATGCTGAAACTCTGTCACTCTGCCTGTTCCTAGGATGAGATGCTAATTGCAGCCTCCTATAGAGCCAAGCAGAGCTGGCTGTCCTGCTCTATATAATTCAAGACTGCTTGCTTCCATTTTGGTGGGAACCAGAGGCCAGTTCAGCCCGCAGCCCTGGCACCGGTGACACAGACTGGCACTAGCGATGTTATAACTGCTGCAGTCTCCGTTAGAAGTTGGGGAATAGAAATGTGAGCAATTGGATTTTATCTGGAGTCCCCGCAGGCCATTAGGGACAGAGCTTGCTAAAGATTATTTTCTGCAAGCACTTCCAGAGGTTTGTGTTTCTCTAGGAATTCAGTGGAAGATAAGTGGAAAAGGGTACAAGCAGGAAAGACAGAAATACTCTTTTTTTTTTTTCCTCCAGTTTCTAAAGACAGCTTCTACAAACATCAGTATATAAATAGAAAAAAAAGAGAAGGCTTATTTTAAAGAGGTGGCTAACCCAATGTCCCTTGAAAAAAATAGCAGAGAGCAAACACTGAGTCCTTTAACTCTGTGTCATAATTTATAGCAGGTTTCCAATTGTGAAATCTCTCAGTGATGTGGGACAGATGTTATGGTGAGGAAAAATAAAACAAACAGACAACGGGATGGGAAACGCAGAGAAGATGAAATGAGACCGTGTTGTAATCCTTATGGGAAATGTCTATATGGCTTCCAAAATCCTGTGCTGGTGAGCAATTAGGAAGCTAGACGAGCTATATAAACAGAGCCACTAGAGGTCTGTAACCGTTCCCATGCAGTTTCCATCGTGAGCGGGTCTCAAGGGCAGCTTTGGGGAGGGGACTCTTTCTGCCCACCATCTTCTAAACGATCCCTTTAATACTCTGTCCAGAGCTATTTGCGTAAGAAATGCACACAAATGGAGGTTTTCCAGTGCTTTTCCTGTTCCTATGGCAGTAGATCAAAGGCAATAACAATACAGAGTTAATTAATTCAGGAGAAGGAATTCCCACTTGCAGCGGTCTTAACCCAGCTGTGGAGGGAAGGTGTCAATCATAAGGGCAAAGGTGTGAAAACTGGCATGGATTTGTGGGTTGTTGGGTTTGGGGTATTTTTTTCCCCACTAAAGAGTTCAGGAGGGGAGTTAAACAGTAAATGTCACCTGAGCTGCAGAAAAATATTAGGAAAAATCTCTTCACTGAAAGGGTTCTCAAGCATTGGAACAGGCTGCCCAGGGAGGTGGTGGAATCACCATCCCTGGAGGTGTTTAAAAGTGATATTTAAAAATCAGATGCGGTGCTTGGGGACATGGTTTGGTGATGGACTTGGCAGTCCTGGGTTAATGGTTGGATTTCATGATCTCAAAGGTCTTTTCCAACCTAAATGAATCTATGATTCTAAAAATAGGGGCTTATATACAACCAACAATTTATAAGTGTGCATGAACCACCCAGCACAAGAAACCTGGGCAAAAACTAGGCCTACAGTCTTGTAAAAAGAAACTTCTCTGAGGGAATTGTATTTCCCCATGCAGGTCAAGTTTGGACAATGTCTCAGCCTTATTCTGAGTGCCCATCCCCACATCAAAGACCAGTGGCACCCTCAAAAGCAGTAAAACCTGCCAAAGGGAAAGTTGGGGTGGATCTCATCTCCATCTGCCTTCCAACTTTGTGTAAATCACAGGAGCAGAGGGGATGAAATGATTGGGAAGAACCAAGGATTATTGACTTATACACAGAGGAGTGCAGACAAGATCCTTGGACAACGCTAACAACAAATAAATAAAGAAATGCCTTTTGGGAGACAAAGCAGGGGCTAAGGGGCTGGCCATCAGGGCACCTGGGCTTTCTAGAATGCCTTAAGGACCAGAAGGGAAGAAAAGAGAGCAAGTCTGCTGATTTTACTTGAGCTAGAAGTTACCATGATAGTAATCTGATGCCAGCCTAGAATGGGAGGTCTTAAAGAGTCCACCAGAGAATGAAAAAGTGGAGAAAATGACTACTTGCCCATCAAAAATATATTGTCCCTGAGTGGAAATGGTATAGGAGAAGGGCCCCTACATGAAGCAAAATATGGCGGTATTCTGCTGATGTTAAATGAATTAATTTATTTCGATAATGTCTTCAAACAGACATTTTTTCTCAAACAAATGTCCTAAAATAATGTTTCACTCATATCAGTGGCAAAACTCCTGCTGCCTTCTCCTTAAACAGCTGCAGAATATTAAACGTGAAATCAGTTTAAGAATCAGTTATCCTTTTGCACTGTATGCCCTTCGTTTTCCGTTCATATGCAGCTCACCTAACTTGGCCTGCATTTCTTTCTCAGCATGGGGGAAGTGACCCACACAGTCCCTTGTGTGATTTCTGCAAGTGTGCTCCCAACAGACAGCACCGAGACAACAGAACTCTGCTGAAGCTGATTTTACAGAAAACACGTTGAACCCTGTGGCCAGTATGCAGTTTGGTGTAAGGCACTGACTGAATACTTCCATGGTTGGAACTGCCTACCTGAAATTGCAATGCAGGCATTTTTGCCTTGGCCAAAACAAGGACATGGGGCTTATACGCAGTTAGGGCAAGCTGTTGATTTGTCTACTGCTCTGTAAAATAGGCATTAATTAGAAAAATCAGATAAAAAGGGACTCAGATCTGATGGCCTTGTCTGCTGCAGGCACATGAATCATATTTGCAGAAATCCACTGCATAAATTGATTTAGGAATTGTTTCCTACCTGCAGCCTGTCTCGTCTTTGAACTCCAACTGACACAATCCCAAACACAGAACTTTAAGGCTCTGATATACAAGGGATATTTAGATTACAGCACCTTACAGCCAATCTTGTGGGTTTTAGCTGGACTCATGCACCGCACATGGTAAACATTCTTACCTACACAGAGAGCTCTGTGTGTCCATTCATTCAGACACACCATCATCTGTGCCCGCGCCAACCCATGTGCATGTGCTTGTGGTTTCTCATCATATATGTTTTCACTGAACGAGGAAGGTGAGGAAGAATGGTCCCTTTCATTTCTAGGAAGGCCCTGAACCCTCATGTTGTGTATAGATCTGGAGAAAGGAAGTGCTACCATTTGGAGGAGAGTTTAGGGGCTCTGAAGATGATGGCCTCTTCATGCTGGCATAATTTAATTTCTCTGTTTACTGGATACTGCCCCATTAAACCACTTGCAGCACAGTCAGGGACAGGCTATATAAGGTTTAATTACACTCCCTTATGAAACTTGGTAGAAAAACTCTTGACACCTTCAGACTTGTTTTGGGGGGTTTATCATCTATCATGTGTTCTTATGTTTCCTTGGGAGTTATATTTTCCATGGTCTTTTGCAAGTGCAGTCCCTTTGCTGCATTACAAGGGCTTTCTCATACCCTGCGGGGTCAGACCCCAGAACTGGTCAGTCTGGTCTTCCACCAAGTATTCCCTTGGGCTGTAGGGGCTGGCAGAAGAACCGGCCAAAGGCCCAGCTGAGGCTAGAGCCAGCCTGTCACACAGAGCTGGCGTGCGTCACTGGGCAGCACAAAGCACCATCAGGTAGGACCTGTATGCTGTAACAGAGCGATGGGGTCTCAGCCCCAAGGCACTTCCAGAAGGAGGTTAGGTGATGCCTACTGGTGACATTGCTTTTGAGATAGGAGATCTTAAAATGCGTTGTTTAAAAAGCATTATTTTTGGTATCTTGCAGCCAGCAGGTTCTTTTGGCACAGGTGCCCCTCATCATTGCACTTCAGATGTTATCGGAGTTTGCCAGTACAGTTCTAAGGAGACTCTTTGGGATATTTACTTCATAGCTGGAGCTTAGAGCCAAAATACTTACTGTAACCTGAGCTTTAAAGGGTTTGAATGTTATTCAGAAAGCAAACTGCAGCCTGCCCTCTTCCCCCCCTCCTTCCTTTCTTGAGAGTGGCTGAAGTACTGAAAATATGACACAGGCACACTGTCTTTAACTGGCTTCACAAAAACATATCTACAATAGTGTAATTGTTACATTATTAACACATATGAAAAGAATGTGCGAAGCCTAGGAAAGTGTGCAAAGACTCATATTAGTCCTGTGTTTAATGATACTGAGACACGAGGCTGGCACGCTACTGCAGCAAACAAGCTTCTGGCTTTCTGAACCAGCCTTGAAGAAGGTGGCTGAAGAGTGTTTGCCTCCTGTGTGCTATTTGTCTTGCCAGGAATGTGCTAAAAACAAATCACTGTATATTCTAGTGATGACTGGAGTTGGCCCAGTCCCATGTAAGTGAGATTAAGGCATTCTGGCTTTTGCGGTCCCTGATAAGGCAGAACTGTCTGTTACGGATGGCTTGGATTTTTCTCAGGAGCATCATAGGGAAGGGCAGGCTGATACCTACACCGTGAACCTTAAAACATCAGGAATCCTTTTGTTTTACCTTAAATTTGAGTTTTCTGGGGAGGAAACGGGCCCTGATATAATTTTGTTTTTAATGCCTAAGTGCAGTGTTCTAAGAAGTATTTTCACTTGTAAGATAGCGATTAACACTCCCAGGCGGACCTTCAACTTAGAATATCTTTTCTTGAAATTGGTGCTTTTCCCTACCCTTAGCATCCTCCTTTGCAACCCCAGAAAACGTAGGGTGGTACATTCCTGAGGGCTGCTCTAAAACAATCATCCAGCAACAGGCAACTTCTTACCTCAGCTGCATTAATGAACCCCTTTAAAGCACTAGTGCAATGCAGTAGGTGCTTATGTGAGCAATATTCAGCCACGTGTCTGTGCTCCAGATACTGGGTCAGTTGTGAAGCAGGCAAGTCTCCAAAGCTGGGATAGCATTCCTATTACCGCTTTCCCATGCCAGCTGTCTCAAGGAGCTGTTACAAGAGGTAGTAATTAGGTGCTTGAGGAGAGCTTTCACTCCTTCCTTCCCCTCACCACACTCCGGACATCTCTCCTAATGAGGAAAACACTATTAGAGTATTAGGTCATCTCCGTGCTTCCATAAACTCCCTTTTTCTTGACCAATTCTTCCGTAGCTTGCTAGTGCACGGGGGTTAAGGCTAAGCGTACAAAATAAAGGCAAGAGAAACAAGTGGCTACATTGCAAAAGTGTATTCTGTTGACTGGACATTCTGTTTCGCAAGGCTGATGAGACAATCTGAATCATACTGTTCCTCCCACACAGAAATCCCCTTCTGCTATAGTTATGCCTTGCATACCTAATAGCTTAGCAGTCAGCATAAAGCAACTTCTCTGCAAAGCGGGGGAAAACCATGTATCACAAGTGGTAGAGTGGCCAAATGCCACCCTCTTCAGTTTTGGCCCCATACTGACATCTTGGATATTGACAGCATGATCATCATTACGAGAAGTGCCAGTGGAAGATGACTGGCAGTTACCTCTCCCTTAGACAGCCAAGAATAACTGGAACGTCCTGTTAATATTTTGGTTACTCCACACGCTTTCACATGAACCTTGTTGGAAGAGTGGCAGCAGTGTAACAAAAGCAGAAGAGGTTTTGGGATCATTCAAACCCACCTGCTGCTCTCTGGGGGCTCGTTTGATCAGAAGGGCTGGAGATGGAACCATCTCCGCCACTGTGGCTCACGCCTGACATTCACATCTATCTCAGCAGGTGAGTGAAGACCGCCTGAAGCAGCCCAGGCACTGGCAGGCTCAGTGTCCCCACACCCTCGCAGTGGGTTCAAGGCATACAAAGTGAGCACCATTTTGCTGAAGCCTTTCTGGTGTTGACATGCCATGGCTGCACGTGAAACCCAGCCGTGGGTCACCGCTTTGGGCAAATGGATGGAAGGGCGCAGGAGCATGGGAGCTGAGGAGAAGGTGCTGGTATCTGATGGGTAGGTGGCCAGGAGTCACCAACCTTTTTATCCACCGACCTGTATACATGGTCTGCACAGGGCACCGGCACCAGCACTGGCTCTGCTCTACCACCCCCACCCTGGCCCACCCTCTCCGAGCTCCCAGCCTGGCCAAGCAGCCACCAGCCCGTCCCCCTCCCACTACAAAAGCACCCCCCAGCACCCCCTTCCCTGCCGCCCGCCCCCCGCAGCGGCTGCCAGCCAGCCGCACCGTTTATTTTGGAGGCCCACGCCAATCCCTCTGCCCTCGCACCCCTCGGTTTACAGTACCAAAGCCGCTTCCAGCTTGCGATAGCGGGGTGGCCGCCGTGTGACTCTGGCTTAGTGTAAATATTTTGCTTTCGCTGGAAGGAAATGTGACATACATTTGGGGTGGAAGTTATCCAGAGGCAGCGGCCTTGGGAGCCAAACCACTGGGCAGCCCCTGCTGCGGTGGTCTTGAGGTACCAGCGCTGTCGAACACGCTGGACTTGCCCCCCGCTGCGCCCCGGCGGAGGTCATACCGATTTGCCTGTCGGTGACAGAGTGAGTGCAGTTGGGGGTCAGTGTAGGGTGCCCCTCGCACACCCCAGCGGCAAGGAGTGAGGGTGCCCGTGCTCTCTAGGCACGGCATGGCACAGCACAGCACAGTGTGGCACGGCACGGCTTGCCTGACCTGGCACACCTCCTCACGGGCAGCTGAGCACTAACACGAGAGCAGTCATGGTGGAGAGAGATGAGCACAACTGCTTTCCAAACTCCTGTGTGAGTTAAGAGCAAAGATGCCATCAGAAAAAAAAATCACTTTGTGATGATTCTTGTTTCCTAAACCACGTGACTGTGTAGGCAGCCATGGGTAAGGTGGTGGTCCCTGGCCTCCTGCTAACGGGCCTTGCCTTGCTCCGCAGACAGCCCAGTTTAAAGCCTGGATGGATTTTAAAAGCTGGGTGTTTGCTGTTGTGATACTTGCAATCACCTGCCTCAGTCTGCCTGGCTGTAGCAGTGTGGCTTGAAAAGGAATAGTAATACGATGCTTAAAGGCATACTATATGAAGTAGCTAGTGTTGCATTTTACATCTGATAAATATTAATTAATGGCATTTCAAAGTACAAAAGGTGCTGGCATCTCATGCATTGGCTGGAGAGAAATATATCTCCCAGATTTAACCATAATCTTTCTGAATTATGCATTTGGCTTGGCCTGGCTGCTTACCCTCGAGTGGTGCCTGCTCGTTGGCGTTCCTCCCTTGCGTACCGAGGTGCCGACTTCCCGCAGTAGAGCTTGGCAGCCTACCTGGGGACTCAAAGAGCCAGACTATCCAGAATGGGCAAGCTGAACCAAGTCGAACATTTGGTTTTGGTAAGTATCCAGAAATTAAGGCACTAACCTGTTGAGGTTTTAGGCCATGCCTAGGACCCGTCCTGATAAACCGCTGTGAGCTTAATTATCAACCTTTGTTTCTCCAGACAGTAAAATTTGTTATGGAGAAAAATGCATGTGTGTTGGATTCACTTGTGAAAGGCTCGACAGTAGATAATTTAAAATCAAATTACAGTGACACAGTCTATCATTAAACCAAACCCAGAAGGTTCTCTTTCACAGGACAATGCTCCTCATGCACTAAAATAAAAGCTGAAGCAATTGCACAGTAATGCTCAGCCAGTCCACAAAACTGTAGGGAGGCACATTGACTTTTTAGGAAGATTCCCAGCAAATGTTAAACAAAGCCTGACGTTCCTAGTGCTGCTGCCCAGAATCAACGCTTGGCTCCCCGGTATGTGCAGACATTTAAGCAGCTCTTGCAGCAGCCACTGACACCATCATACTGAATCCTGCCTGGGAGACCTTAGAAATGAGTCACAGAGAGGGGAATTAACCCGTTACTTACAGCACACTGCCAGTGTGCTAAGCTGAAAAGCAGTGAAGGAAGGCAATGAAATAACAATTTACAGAATTGGAAATTTTCATTGGATTAAGATATCTTTTTTAAAACTTAGAAATATTACATATACATTTACATACATACACACACATATACATGCACACCCTCTATGGCCAAAGAAAGAAAGAGTAAGCTGTTGCAATCAAAGCACGTGCCACACAATCCTAAGCAGGGTGCTATGTTCATAGTAGAACATAATGTAGAAGAAAAAATTAGGGGGGAGACTTCAAAACACCCCAACCCCCTGAGCACGCTATGGTGCTCTGGTGGCAGTAATCCCTCCCTGCTAGTTCTGATGTCCACAGCCGATTCTGAGAAGGGAGGAATGGCTCTGATGGGAGCTGTCATGTTGCGTCCATCCGAGGTCATCATGAGTCACCAAACTCATAATGCAGACCATTATTCCTTACCTTTCGGCTTTGTTCAAACTTGCACAACTACTTTTTGCTACATTAAATCACTCCCACATTTCCTACAATCTACAAACTTATTTTTAGTGTTAAACTCTCAACCTGCTGTAGCTATTTCTGATGTTGTGGTATCTTGGCTAGCATGCCTATGGGTTACTTACTGTTTCAGTTTGATATTCGGAGTTGCACTGTCGTGCTGAGCAGTAGAGGCTATGGAAAGCACGTCTGTGGGAAACTGGGGGGCCCCCACACCTTAATGTGGGTCAGGCTGGTCTTATATGACTATATTCAGACTTGTAACTGGAAGTCATGCTGAAGCTTTTGCTTCAGGACTCAAGTTGACCTCCTAACTCTTTGAAATCACCGCCAGCAGCAGGTTGGCCACCACCAGTGCCCTGCGAGGCGCTTCCATGCTCCTCCAAAGAACCTCACACAGAAGAGCTGTGGAGAGATTTCTGGTGGCGGCAGCCTTCGGGTGTGCTGTACTATGCAGCGCCAGGGCTGCTGCCCCTCCTGAGAGCAGCCAGAGGGAAGGGGTCCTGGTGTCACAAGGCTGAGAGATGATCAGTGCCCGGCCAGCAAGGTGCAAGTTGAACTTACTGCCTCTACGGATATGAAATGCTGGGAAAGGGCAAAGGAGCTCACAGCCATGACAGGCAGGCTCAGTCCCCTGCCCAGACGACCTGTCTCCCATCACAGACTCTCTGTTTAACAACAGATTAACAGAATTCTTTTGAGCTTTTCTTGTGCTGAAAGGACATTGCCCAAAGCAGCTGAAAGGACAGCCTATGTATCCAATACTATAGCAGCTCTTTTTGATCTGCTTTTCCTTTGACATTGTCTGGCGTAACCTCCCCTCACAATGTAAATGCATTCCTATTTAATGCAGTTGGTTTGGATTTGGGAGAAGGGTAAAGTGCCAGCCACCTAAAAGGCCAGCCAGAAGAGTTGCCACCTAAAAGATGAGCTGGCAGAGAGGTGATTTTAACTGACAATAAAAGCTGTTGAGAGTAGTTTGATTATTTTGGGATGGTGGTGTTGGCACAAAGAGCTCTGGACTCAGTAGAAACCACTAATTCAGCCGAGTACCAAAACTGGTGCCAGCTGTAGATAAACTTTGCTGCTCTTCTTGTAGTTTTCATCTAGCCTTGTCCTAGTCAGCACCAGGACCTGCCACCAGCTGCACCTCATAAATAAAAACAGGCTAGGAGAGACTTGTGGTATGTTTCCTATGTATTTGCTTCAAACAAAGATGTATCTCACACCCAGAGTCCAAATTTGCTGTGGTTTTTCTACCATCCTAAGTGTGAGTTGGGGCAGCCATCAACCTGAGCAGCTGGAGGAAACCTCCCCCTCGTTCAGAAATGTTCATGCCTTGGGTTTTTTTGCTCTGAAAATCACAGATGTGGGGTTGCGGGGGGGTGGGGGTGGGGTGTCTGCGAGTTGTGGCTCTGGATGCAACTTTCATCTCTATATAAATACCTGTGATGAAGCAGATGCTTAATTTTCTAAGCACAAAACTCTCCCATACCAAGATTTGTATTTCAAGAAGAGGGGAGACATAGACGTGGCATGTGTTTCTGAGCTAGAAAACATGAAAAGTTATGCACAACAAAGGAAGCATGGCACATTTGCTGAGAGGTAGCTGGGAGGGCTCTCCCCTTTCAATCTCTCCCTCTGTCAACAGAAGAGATGCTTGAAGATTGCACCTATCTCGAAACCCTCATTTTCTTTTGCAGAATAAATAGGTTTTAGCCTGTTGCCTGCAGGGAAATGGTTTTGTAATGGAAGGAGCACCCTGCACTAAATCAACAAACAAGAGAATGGCTGTGTTTGTTTTTCCATGTACTGGAGGTGAAGGTGCAGCCATGCTGGGGTTTCTTTCACATCCTCTCCACTTGACACAGGGCAGGGGACAGGCACAGATACATGCAGAGCTGCACATCTACACGAAGTGAGCGTGTAACTGGAACAAAAGCTCTGGTCTCTGCCTTTCCCCCGCACGCATGCTGTGCCCTCCATGTCAAGGTGCAGGACTCTGGGCACACCTGGCACTCTCCCCCCAGGCTTTATTTTCATGAATGCTTTAAGCCAGCACTTGCCACCAAAGGGAGCTGCCTCGGTGTCCCACTGCCCCCGGCTACCTGCTTCCACCCCTCAGCTCTTGTGCAATCACAGCGAAGTGCTTCATTTTGAACAAGCTGTGTTCCCCACTCCAGTTCGTTCTTGCACCCAGAGTTATCCTCATGTGCTTCTTTTGGCAGTGACGCTGGCTTATGTGGGCAAGGTGTGTGTGGCTCTCAGGCCTGGGGCAAGGGATGCCCTGGAGGCGAGGCAGGGTGGGGGCACGCTGGCCCAGGGCATCTCTGGCTCCCTGTGTGTGTGGCAGGAGAGAAGAGCAGCAAGCACAGCTGAATTCACCAGCCAGAAGCAGTGATGCCGGTGGAGGTATCCAGTTAACATGCATTTATACATTCATAGAAGTGCGCTTTAATAGAGCTTATTTCACATAGGGTGGGTATTTTTGCTTATTGATTACAAATACAGAACTTCCAGTATAATTTTTGTCCATGGTACGTACACTTTGTTGGTACATCTGAAGGAGTGTGCCTGGCACTGGCACAGACTCAGTGCTGATTTGGAAAAAGAGAGTTATCTAGCCAGACAGAGGTATTTTTTCCTCCCTTCAGTTGCATTCCAGACAGTCAATTATTTGTAAGCATCTTGTCCGCTTAGTCAGTGCACAGGGAGCATTTGCGAAGGCAGGGGCAGGAGCGGGTTGTTTTAATCTCGTCTTACAGAGAAGTATCTCCTTATCCATATATTCCTAGCATTTGAAATATTAGCTCCAAAACAGGCCTATGGCAGGAGTGAATACTTTCAGAGAGCATATGCTACAGGTAGCTACCCCTCTCCACGTCTAGGACACCTGACACACAGTTGTATGCCCATGCGGGTTTATGTTTTTCATATATATTTCCTGTTGGCCCTCTTTGCTCCTGGCAGATAGAGACAGAGGCACTTCTGTGTGCATCTGTGTGTGTTCATGTATGCGTTAGGACAGGTCTCCTGTGCCTACACAAGTACTTGCAGACACACGCAGATATGCATGTGCCCATACAGACCCACATTACCAGTCACGTTTACATCTGCCTATATACATACCTATCCTGCCATGCAATCAACATATACACAAGTTTGCTGCAACAACCCAATTGCTTTTTTTCTCTCCTGAATTGCCAAATGCTGGAAGCCGCAGGCTAGCTATTGTGGTTACCCTGATTCCCAGGTTTCTTCTGCAGTTGGCGAGTAAGTGGCACTGCAAGCTTCCTAACAACTGGGATGAAGTTTTGTGTAAATCACCTTCTAGGCATTAGACTTTTCCCAGCAAAAGAGGGGGCGGGTGTTTAGAGGAGGGAGAGTTGCTCTCTTTGATGTGGGGATTAGTTCACATGTCAGTGTTATCCCCTTTTTTTTAATATGCTGTGATTTATAGAAGGGCGGCTATGAGAGATAGCCAAGGGGACACCCACGTGGGACTTACTGACAGACACCACCTCCCAGAAGATACCTGTAACTAAAGCAGCTGGCATCAACAGAAAGACTCCAATTGCAAAAAAAGAGAGCATTGTAAAAAGTAACCTGTTTTGCCTAACAAATGCTTCCAAAAATTAGATGTGCTTTAATGCTTACGGAGCAGGAACTGGTTTTCCCAGCGGCAGAGGGGGAGTCTTTTTGTACATCCATAATAAATTATAAATGCTTTTTTCTTTTAAAAAAATGTTTCGTTTATATTTTCCTCTTAGAGCACACATCACTAGTGAGAATGAGTGTGGCTCCAAAAATTATTATGCTTGCTTAAATGATTTAGCAATGAGACTGCTCCAGTCAAGAGTTTCTGTGTACTCCTGCATGAATCTTTTATCAGCGCTTTAGAAAAACTTCACTTCACTCTTTGGTCAAAAGTTACACAGTTGTTTTGCAATCCAATCTTATGTCTATTAGTGTTGGAGGAAACCTTCCTTATGCTTTTCATGGGAACTGGATAAGGCTCTGACTTATTAGGCTAGAAGCCATATTCAGAATAGCTTTGCTTAGCATATCTGAATTGTTTCTAGGCTTACTGCTTTGTGGAGTGGAAGGCTGAGGGGCTGGCAAAGGAGACACTGATGGATACAATAAGAGAGACTTAACTAGCTTTTATTTAAAAATAGTCCGTACTAGTATTATTTCAAATATCTATCCATCCTGGCCCTTTTAAATTCCTAGTATTTTTATTTAACCAGTTTTCTTTGAATGAAAGTTTGAGACATTCTAGTAAAGCAAGTATTTTCTTTTTTTTTTTAATAGAAAAACCAGTTTCATTTCCAGCCAGATCAGCTCTTTGAGGCGATTCCCTGCATGGCTGCACTGTTGAAGGCAGTGGGGGCGACAAGACTGTGGCAGCACAGACTTCAGAATGAGCTGCTGTAAAACATTACGCTAAATAAGCAGTTCTATCGTGTTGTAAACACAGAGGTAACACAGGATCTTCCTTGGGTGTTTCCCCCAACTCCGCTTCCCAAACACCCAAAGCCCTGTACTCACCTTTGGTGCTGTCTGACGCGCGCGCTCCCCCCCGCACATCAGGGCAGCTCAGTGACTGCCTGGGCACCTTACCTTGGGGACAGACAGAAGCCAAACCATTTCTTCACCACTATGTTTCCAACGGCCTCCCGCAATTCCCCTGCTATTCTCTTAGGCATAAAGAGGTCATTGTGTCACCCCCGAGGAACCCATGACTGCCGCTGACAACCAAAGCGTGACGCATGACGGGACGTGCCCCACACAAGTAGGCTTTGTACCCTGGGCGGTACAGTAAAGCAGCCACGTTCAAGTGTGGCCTCGCAGTGTGACTTCTCCCATCCCAGCCGGGGCTGCTCCATATGCTCTGACCCAAATGCTAATCAGCCTCCTGAAACCCCGCAGTGAAAGTGCAGACAAAAGCTCCTCTGGCATCTTCCCAAGCCATGCGGCGCCCCGGTCCAAGGCTCCCCTGAAGGTACGTCGTGGCAGCACGCAAGCACAAATGGGCACAGCACAGGCATGCAGGTGTGCCTGCGTATGCACCGCCTCGGCTTGCTGCTTCTCTTTGTGTTCCACTGCAAAGTGACTAAATACAACACTTCTCAGAAACAGGCACAAAATAATGCATTACGTGCCCATGCTCCCTCTCCCCCCCCCGACAGGTAACAGCACAGTAATTCAGTCATGTTTCCTTTCACCCCGCCCGAAGCGCGGCTGGGGATGGTGAGGGGTGTGTGGAAAGAGAAGGATGCCTTGGTGGACGGGAAACAATAACCCTTTCCACAGCCTGGGAAACATGCCACTCATGTTTCTGGCAAGGAAGGGTACTTAAGAGACATGGCACCTGATGTGCTACTTACTCTTCTTCACAGATGGTCCACTGGGGCCAAAAATCAAAACCATTTTCTGCTTGTTTGTTTAAATTGTCAAAATATTGAACTGAATGAATGTCAAGTAGTATCCTGAAGACAATACTTCATAGAAGGAAAGAGAATTCGGTGATCACTGGGCTCCTGTTTCACTGCACTTCCCAGAAATGGAAAATCCTCTTCTCTGGCCTCTTGGCCGTCATGTGGCAGGGTGGGCAATGCCAGCTGATCACAGGCACAGACATCACCACATCGCATTTTCTTCTACAAGCTTGTTACCATTTGGGTGCTCAGAACTATCTCCATTCTCAACAGTCGTTGGAACCCCTCCTGAAGAGTTAAAGAAGTTTTTCCTTTAAATAAACAGGCAGTACCAGCAATACCCCAGTTTTTATGCATGTATTTGTTAATGTTTTTCAGTGGGAAACATCATTCCTCTATTATTCAGGTATGCTCTCATCTGGGAGAAGCAGGATTTCTCAAGTCTCCTGTTTGGATTGGGTTGGAAATACCCAATTTAAGCAAAGTATGTTAAACACCATATATACTAAAGAGTTAGACAAGTCACTTTTCAGTAGTTACATTTGAGCATAGAGACTGAGACTAGAACTCAAATTTTATGATTTTGGGGGCTTACAATTAAGAATTAAATAATGTAATAAAATACAAAACAAAGATCAAACAGCCAGCCAATCAAGCAGAACAGGCTTACACTTTTGAATGCATGAGCAAAGCAGAGAAATTGAAAAATACTGTCGATTTTATCTGGGATTTTTTTTGAAAGTGATGTTGGTAACGATGGAGATTAAAACAGAACAATATAAATAGACTGTAACTTAAAACTTTGCCATGGTCTTTTCACGTAAACCCACAAAAATGTGTGTATTTATGCTGGAGTTCATAACCAGCCTGCCACCTCCCCTCCAAAAAAAAGAACCAAAACTGAAACCAAATGCTCACTTTGATTATCCAACTGTTTGCTCGAAGGTGTAACTGGCACATCTTTCTGTGGGCCATGTGAAACCCAGATGAACACTGGGCCCTGACAGCCAGACACAATTCCTGTGCTTTCTAAAGCCAAGCTGCAATTCGTGAATTGAATGTCACATGCATGAAATCCTATATGGAGCATCAGGTGGAGAACAAGAATTCTTTCTGCAGGAGACACCTGCACTCCCTCACATTACAGTGACAGCAAGGAAACAACTGTCACTGCTGATATATAAGAAACAGCTTTTGAAAATTTCTGCTTTTCAACCATATTTAATAAAAAAACACTTACATTTGAGATTCTCCAAAAGCATGTGTTTTCTCTGATGTCTCACAAGTAGGAGGGATGTGAAAGAAAAGATACTGTCATTTTCACAATTTTTGTGATTTATCAAATACCTGCATTGTTATTTAGAATTTGGTGATGGAAAGCTTTAGGGAAAAGACTGTATTTTCTTTTTGATTCCTTAGTAACAAGCATACTGGCAATGTCCAGTGAAGGTTAAAACGATACTCGATCATAGCTGTGTACCTTGTATACAGGCTTTAAGAAGTGTTTTCCATATCCTACCAAAGCAATTAACCATTAGTACAGCTGCTGGGCTAGAGAAAATGAGGCAACAGCAGTATGTGTTTGGTTGGAAAGCTGCAGTTCTTTTTTTTCTTCAGGTCTAAATGGCAGCCTTGTCAGACTTTCACTTGGCCCCACTGCTTGCATTTACAGTTTAGGAGAGAACTCAAAGACTCTGGAAATGCTGCAGCTGAGTGGGCTACCTTCTTAGCACCCTGCCCGGTGCAGAAGCACCTGATTAGGAAAACACTGCAGGGGATTCACGGGAACAGGGGCTGGGGTCAGGAGAAAGTGTTAAACCTTTGCATGTAACTTTTCATGTGACTGGGCTGGCAGTCCACTGACCGTGGGCTCCATTGGCAGGCAGTGGCATGTGGAGACCTGGGAATTATTATATGGGATTGGGAGAGAATGCCAGCAATGCGCACAGGGCTTGGGGGTAAGATGAAAGGCAAACGCCACTCAATGAATGAATTCAGAAATATGTGTGCAATTTGTGAATGACTACTTTCCCTTTGCTGAACCTGCACACGAGTTTCTACAGTCACTGCTGAAAGCCTCACAATACTGTCCCACAGCTGAGAAGGTCCACGTCGGCCCCCTCGGCTCTGCCAGCCCATCTGCTGTCCCCAGCACTTGCCACTGCACGGGTGCAGGCCATGTGGCCGTTAGGTGAAAGATGCTACCAGCAGCAAGAAGAGTACTGTTTCGGCACACCGTGCATGAAGCTCCATGCCAAGGCACCCACGAGGCTCCTCGGGAGCAGAGCAGGGTGCAGCTCTTCTGCATGCGGCAGCTCCCACTGGTGGTGGCAATGCCGTGGGGCCCTGGCACACTCACGGCTGAGTGTGAGAGGGAAACATTAAGTGTTGCCGATTCAGCAATCTGGACCAAGCAGCACCGAGAGAGCCCATCGGCTGTGGGGCAGAGCTCAGGCAGTGCTGCCTCCATCGGTACCATGGTGGTTGGGGCTCACCTGCCTGGTGGCTGGCCTCCCGAGGCGGCTGCTGCAGTCAGGGGTGTGCGGGCACGTGCTTTGAAAGTGCACGTAGGAAGAGCAACTTGCTGCCTCCCCACGACATGTAATTTTGGAAAGATGGGAGCAGGGCATTTGCCATCTAGAAACGGTGTCCCTGCAGCTCCTCACTTGGCACAGTAGAACCATCTTTTATTATCCTTTGGGGCTACGGCTACAAACAAAAAATGCTTTCATTTCATTTTGGCGGCAGCTCAGGTTGTGTGTGCTCTGGCTGCTTCCTTAATTACAGTGGTTGTTGACAACTTCTTCTGATAGAGACCCTCTCTTTGAGCAGTCCTCCCACTCCCTCACTTCTTTTTTTGCAATCTGAACGCATAACAAACTGGGACAATGCTCTCTAAAAATAAGCTCACTGTAATGCAGTGATTCCCGCGCCACAGTTATGCTGTGTTCCTCTCTTCTGTCCTCTCAGTTTGTGCTGCTGCTGTTTATTTCCTCTTTCTGGCTATAAGATGTTTTATTTATTAGCGCTGGATTTCCTGTTGCCTGCAGCTGCCCGTACTTTACTCTCTTCAGCACACTTTGCTGTTCAAGTCAGTCTGCAGGTTTGTGAGCCCACTGACTGAGGTGCTCTCAGTAAGTTTGCTTGGTGGTTGTATTAAGCAACGCTTGACAAAGAGGCGGACTTGCATGGCAGCCTGGGCATACGAAAAACCCAAACAACCCAAAAGCTGACATGGGGACCCCTCACAGGCATAGGATGGGTCCCTTTTTTATGACTTACTGATGCAGAGATTATGCTTCTTCAGATGGCAGGAACACCTCTGGTTTTGCTTGCACGTACTACACCAAAGGGAGGAAGTCAGCTCTTCGAACTGTATGCGGTCTGCAGGTCTGACAGATGAGGGGTTAAACGTTTGCAATTATTTATATTTCAGACTGTGGGCTGCATCGTGGTAGAAACATCATGTGGACTTTCCACACGTGAGGTTCGTGAATGACTTCCCTGACCTTCTGTGGACATTCAACATTCTCGTAGTAAACACAAAGCTTGCTTATACGGAAAGTGAGATCATGAAGGGGAAAAAATTGCTTCGCTGCTTTGAATGTGATTTCTCTGCTGGGAGGAAGGAGGAGGTACAAGCTCAACACTGTATTATCGGCAAGGCCAGTTGGAAAAGTTCACTTATCTGCACTGGGGAGCAGTGCTTCATCTAATTCTCTGTTGTCCGATACGGATTTGGTACCATTTCAAGTGGCACAGAATAAGGTTGAAGTAGCAACTAATGGTAATATTCTCTCCCTTGTGTTTTATGTGTGAGGGGCTGCCCTAATTTTCTCATCTTTCTTTCTGTTTGGTGGGGATTTGGGGCCTGAAAAGTGAGTAATGACAGCTAAGGGTGAAGTGAACCCCAGGGCATGGAGGCAGCTATGGCGTGTTTTACTGCGATGCAGCTGTAGCCCTGTCAGGATGTGATCCTCTCAGCTGCTGTTCATGGAGGGCAGTTGCTGGCGAAGAAGCACTGCAGGTGCAGCACCATTAGACACTTTTTCCTTTGTGTCAGATGTTCAAGAGCTGCCCAGGAACATTAAATAAGGAACAGTCTTCTGACATCTTCCAGGTAAGGTGGAAACGGGAGATCCTGAGCATTTGAATTATGAAAGATCCCAGTGTGTTACCTGCAAGCCAGCGTTTTAACCCCAGCGTCCTGGCCAAATTCCAGCTCTGCTAATTACATCCTGCCTATGTGAAAATTCCCCTGTGTTCATACACTGCTTTCTTCCCTGCTTGTTTTCAGCAGCTGCGTGGAGTTGCCAGGCGTGGTGAAGTGCTTGCCATGTTCCACCTCAGGCCTGGCTGCCTTTCAGCGGGGTATGAAATGAGCACTGTGCACAGCATTTGCAGCGAGCCTGGATCCTCTGCAGGGAAGGGTGCTACAGAGGCGTACCCAAGGACCAGCACTGGGGCCTTCTTGTAGAAGGCAGCAGCTTGAAGAGGCCAAAGGCATCGGTGCCAGGGTACACTGCAGGCTGCAACGGAGACAGGAGGAGGCTGCTGCACTGTGATAGATCTTTCTCCCAGCATCTCTCATCTTCAAGGGCTGGAATAGTCGGTACACACTGATCTGGTTTTGGGGGCTGACTGACTTCAGGGTTATTTGCACAGTGGGAGAAGCTCTCAGTCCTGTTCACACCAGCTACCATCAATACATCTCCAGCTTTTGCACGTCTGGTTATTCACTGGTGTGGACAAGGGAAGCTAAGGGAAAAGAAATAATTCAAAACCTTTAAATCTATAGATTTGTTTCCTTCTTTTCCACTGCATGACTCATGTGCACTTGCTTTTTGCTCAGCCCTGTTGGAAACAACTCTCTTCACTGACCATTAATCCCCCTGGTAAAAACCTGACTCATACCACTGGAGAGGAACTGGCTGATGGATTAGCCCTCTCTTCTGATGAGGTGAGAGAGATGGCTGCAGCAGTAGTTATAGGATTCTGATAATAAGGAGCAGTAAGAAATGCAGGTCACATACAGAAGGATAATGAAATCACATATATTCAATACAGGAGTGACTTATTGGCTCATCTGTCCAATTTTCTTGCCAGCCAAGTTCTCTCTTTGATTATGGCATTTTTACCACAGTCCCATCTGAACATTATATGGAATCACATATAAAAATGTTTGAGGTTGCTCCCGATAGTACACGAACTCCACTGGCAGCCGTGGAGCCAGAACATGCTCAAGGCAGACAGAGCAGTGACTCTCCCAACCCCCAACGCCCACCCCCCCTCACATCCCCCTGTCCCTTTCTGATCTTTTCAACATCTTAATCCCATGGGACAGCAGCTGTGAGTAGTCTCTCTGTTCCAAGGGGAAAAAGCCCAAGGTTATCTCAACATGTGATGCCAGCATGTTTAAGTATATCCCAGAAGGGAAAGTACAGCAACCTTGAAAAGAGAGGGAAAGTGTGTTATCTGTGGCGTAAGGTAGAAAGCCAAAGCTCAAAGACCCACATCCTCTTGCCATGCTGCCCATGTGACTTCAGGCAAGGCATAACTTTCTTAGCCTCATTAGCCCCGTCTTTGTATTTAGTACTTGCTTTACAACACTGAGAAGAAGGGGATTAAGCTTTAATTCACTAAAGTTTGTAAAACATTTTAGAACTTGAATGGAAATTTCCCAGGTAGTGCAGAGAGCATTAAAAAGCTTATCTCCCTCTTCAACTGCCTGTGGTCCTGCAACATGAGAGTGAAACAGTGCTTCCATTTTGGTGCTTATAGCAATAAAAGAACGTACCCTCCAGCTTCCCCTCTCTATCCTTCCATGTTTTTTAAAAAAGGGAGAGGCAACAACGAGAAATTTTAGTCTAAACAGAGTACAGTTGCTCCCTGGAGACTCGAATGCATCTCAGTGGAATTTTCCCTGCCTTCAGCCTTTTGTGCTTCTGAAAGGTCCTGGAACTAGGCATGTGACTGTAAAAGCAAAAAACACTCCTGTGTCTGAGTGCTCTACCAAATATTTACCAGATACCCAGATAAAATGGCTACAGCAAGTTCAGCAGGGTTGGACTGAATGGCCAGTAATGCAGTACTGTCAAGAAGAAAATATAAACTTCAGTTAAAACAGAATCAAAATTAAATTTTACAAAGGTCCCTTCAAAGCACAAAACTGGTAACACTGAAGCTGGAGAACTGCTCTTCCCCAAGGTGAAACGTATTAGCTTTTAGAAGGAGCTTATTGAAATGGAGTAGCTTCCTTCTTGTGATGGAAACTTCCTTGCTGGAGGAGAGCCCAAAGCTGTCTGAGCGGGTAGGTAAGCAGATAGCTGCAGAGTAGCCTTCTCCATGCCATCCTGTTGGGTGGCTGGGAGTGATGTGACATAAGCTTCCACATCCCATCAGCTTCCCAGTCTCTAGCACTGCCACCTTAAGGCTGTGCAATACTTTTCAATAGGGGCCCCATGCTCCTCAGCGACTCCCTCCTCGCCCAGAGCCTGCCTAGCGAACAGCAGGCAGCAACCTGCCCACCGCAGTACCGAAGGTGGCCCCCACTGCAGCTGGTTTCCTTGCTGGGCTCCCTACAGCCATTTCGGCAGCACTCCAGACCTCACATATTTCTGTACTGGTTACTCGGCTTTTCAAGAGGTTGCTCAGGGGGGCTTTCCCTGTGACTGCAGAGGACAGAACCAGCCTCTCAGGTCAATGGCAACTGCATCGGCCGTCGGCACTGACTGAACCCAGCCATGGCTTTCCCTTAGGCATGGAGGCTTGAGAGCCGGGAACAACGTGATCCTGATCACAGCGCAGCCAGCGATGCCTTCAGCGGCCTTGAGCAAGTCATACATTCTCTAAATCTGTAAGGTGAGTAAATAGTTCTGCGGTTTGCAGTCATGTTGTGATTACTCTAAAAGTGCTTTGAAGACAGAGGAAGCTAAGCAGCTGTAATACACATCGATCTTCCCACCATCTGGATCGCTACCTGTTCTCCTTCCATTCTGAACTGCCAGAGCCTGGCTATTAGTAACTCTGTTACAATACCTCATTTTCACGTGAGTTACAGGAATAAGAGCTCACTGAACTAGTGCTTCTTAATGAAGCCAATGAACGGCTTTATCATTTCTCAT
This sequence comes from Falco biarmicus, assembly GCF_023638135.1. Classification (NCBI taxonomy): domain Eukaryota; kingdom Metazoa; phylum Chordata; class Aves; order Falconiformes; family Falconidae; genus Falco; species Falco biarmicus. The sequence goes on along the minus strand of NC_079294.1, from coordinate 20,792,068 downwards.
AAAGAGCAGAAGCAAACATTTTGCTATGTTACGGGCTGTGCGCACCAGGCACTCTTGTGTGTTTGACTGTCAGTTCCCCCAGATTGGTGAGGTGATGGGCTGAATTAGGAAGGCATGTGTGGCCTATGCTTCTTCAATAGCATGTGTGTCGTTCAGAGGCTTTTATTACTATGTCACTTACCCTGAACAAAATACAGGGTTTTTATAACTTCAGAGTTAAGTATGGCCCCACACATACAAAGAACAGTGCTTGGTTTTAAGGTTAGTCTTTACAGAGACAAAAGAAGAAAAATGCTCACTATCTGCTTCACCAGGTTTCCGAAAAACAGCGTTGTCATTCATTCATTTCTTAGTGGAGGTTTCATTTGTCCTTTCTACAGATTGGATGTATTGCTCAGTCTCACCAGTAGTGCTGTGTAAAGCAGCATCAAGTATCTTTCAAGGCAGTGTTCCTCACTCGTATGGTCTGCAGGGCAGGATCGGTTCCTTCCCAGGTTTGATCCTTTCCATCTGAAACGCACAATAAGGACAGACACCTCAATACCAACGTGTCAGAATGAGATCACAGTTACCATTTCCTGCAGCAAACAACCACTTGGAAACCTGATGACTCCATGAAACAAATCAAAGTAATTAGTTCAGTATGAACTAATTCCACAGACTTGCTGAAAATTGATTACTTTACATGTAATGATCCTCTTTCTGCTGCCTGCCTGGCTGTCCTTCTAGTTTCCAGTGTCCAGGCTCTCCTCATTCTGGGTGGCCCAGTTTTGGATGCTACTTCTGTGCCTTGAAGCCAAACCTTAGACTAGTGCAGGCCCCTCTGCTGTCCTTCAGTAGAGCTCTCCAAAGGCCAACATACACTTGCTGAGGACCTTTGCATCAGCCAGATTTTCCAATAAACCTGTTTTTTGGAAGCCAGTGCCTATGAACAGAAAATGGGATGTGCAAGAGGACTGACATTCTCTACCACAGCTTATTTTCTACAGTTTAAACACATTTCCTAGAGTTAAATGGGGCACAGCTTATACCAATATATTTTCCAACTATTAGAAAATCGCCTTGGATTCAGATAAAATATTATGGCTCCACCCTCTATGCTTTACTAATACCTAGGCTGAGAGCACAGCCTGCTTCCTAACCAGTATGAGCTGCTCCTCTTCTAATCTTAGTACCATGTCAGTGCCAGGCTGTAAAGCACTTTGGGATGAAGTTTTCTACGTAAATACAGGATATTATATTACTGTGATTAGACACTTCATGTAGAAAATGGACTGTTTTTTGTGAGAGGAGATATTAAAAAACAAAATTAAAGCCTTCCTGACCAACCCTGCAATCTGATGCAAAGAACACAAGCTGAAGAAATATACACTGTTATCAGGACCAAAATATCCAACAAACTAATGAATAATCGGTCAGATCATGTAACATCCTCATGTCTGCTGCTGTTAACTGTGTTGCGAGGTGTCCCAGGCCTATTCAAATATGTATGTCTCCTTTTCTGATCGCTACAGCTGACCCGTTGAGACATCGTAGCACAGGGAGACCTCAGCTGCCTGAAGGACTCTGCAGAACAGCCAGTTCTGGGCCCATTCCTATTGTTCTGTATCAAAGCTTTGAAGAAAGTCAGTAAGACTGAAAGGAGGAGGGTGAAAGGCAAGGTATTTCACTGCAACTGGCCATGACATTATTCACATTAACAAAGGTAATACTGTGGAAGAAACAAGGCTCACACAGGTTGTCAAGGGAAGCTGTCTCAGTTTTCCTCTTCCTCTCTAGCCTTGTTTGTTAACTATATGAAAAGCAACTACACTAGAAAAGTTGCTTATATAGCTGTCCTGATATAACTATACTGACAGTGATGGTAAGCCTAATGCCGGTAGAGGAAACCCCCCTTTCGCCAACACACCGCTGATGGATTCCTCAAGGGAAATACGCTATATCAACAAAAGCTCCTCTAATACTATTTAAAACAGCTTCGGTATTTACTGCAAGGCGACTACAACTTTGTTTAAAATTATATCCCTACCCGACTATACTTAATTTTAATGTAGAGCTAGCCTGACAACCCAGAAACGTACAGAAGATCCTTCTGTGAATTTCCTGGGAGAGCCTAGAGAATCAGTGCAGTTGTTTATACTCTGGATTTGAGAAAAGGCTGGCAAGAAATTTATCTGAAAACTTGTTTCAAGAGAAAGCTAGGAAAGGGACTATGTGAGCAAATTCTTTCCAAGGAAACATCTCTAAGCAAGCCTTCAGGAACTTCATATTCTTACACTATTAAAACAAAAAAAACAACCAACCAACCCCTCAGACCCCAAAAGTCCACTCTCTCAGCAAGGGAAGAGAAAATACTGCCTGTCTTCAACAAGGATTTAGGCATTCTGTAGTCATAATATGCTAGACATATAAACACTGTCATTCTTAGTGCATCAAAGTCAATATAGAGAATTTTTGTACTGTTGTATTAGCCAACTACATTTTTTGAGCCTGAGATAACCCAGTAAACATGCATTTTCAATATTCTATCTCATTTTTGCTCACTTGTTTGTTTCTGTTAAACCATGTTTTAAAAAATCAAAGGAATTTTGGAAGTTTGTTTAACACCACTACTTTTTGAACAGCATCACTCAGGAATTCCAGGCCTAATGAGTCTCAGATTTTGTAAAGCAGTTGGCCATAGGTTTCAGCTACAGGATACTATACTGCTTTTTTCTGGTTTTCAGTAAAGCCCATTTTCCACCAAACAAGGTTTGTGTAGGAAGCTTAGTTCCAAGTTTAGCTGAAGAATGATACTACCCATCCACAATTACAAATTATGAAGCTTAACATAGTTTTTTAGCACTGTTTTTCTAGAATAACTGTTAGTTATTAATAGATATTGAATATTTTCCATTGATTTTGTGTGGAGTATCATTACCCAGTTGTACCCTTACCTGAAGTAGGGTGATGCTACATAAAACTGCTTAGATTTTATACAGACTCTGATTCAGTCTTTTTTATTTTCTCTGAGTGATTCAACTGGTGGAACTGGCCTAAATGATTATAGGCAAGCACATGTAACCCTTTAATGGGGCGAGGAGCCATTGCAAAGTTATTTGTAGTGTATGTATGCAAATCAACTTCAGTTTGAGGTAGTCTGGGAGAAGTCTGAGGGGAATTTCCCTGCTTTATGTAATCTATTGTTGCTTCTTAGCTTCCTCTATTCACATGGCCAGGAGGCATAAGCATGACACTGCTGGTAATTTCTCAAGCTCAATCTGAAAGCAAAGACAATGTGTTCAGTGACCTACAGCAGTGTCCTCAGATGCTGGCTCAATGATATCCGGAATAAAGGAGGCCTGAAGGAGCACTGGGGGGAATAACTCGGATGGTAAGAGCTTCACTTACTGGCATACTTTGAAAGTGGTCGGCAGCCAGGCAGATCTAAGTAAAGCGCTGCCCCTCATATACAGCTCTGGCCTGCCCATATCTCTAATTTTACATATGTCAACGCATACAGAGTGCTGCACCTTGCACCTGATGGGTGCTGTCAGTTCAGTGTCCAGTCAGTGTGGGGCAGTTTCAAGACCACTGCAGATCAGACCGTGAGCACACAGCTTTGGCTGCCTTTCCCGACCATTCCCATGGGGAGGTAAGGAACAAAACTTGTCGTACCATGTGCTCAGGCTGATCTAGTCCCAGGAAAGCTATTCACTGAAATGACAGCCTGGACAAGCAGAAGGTTTAAGGCAGGTATGAGAAACAGCCTGCCTGCTAGCAGCCCGTGGAAAGCTCTGTGCCGCTAAGGCCAGACTGCTGATACCCAGGTGAGCCTGTTCAGTGCTGGGTATCGCGCTCTACCCAGTGCATTGTGCTGTACAGATTGCAGTGTTATTGTTCAAAACGGGAAGATTTATAATTCAGCAGCTATCCAGATTCTGAGAAATACACTTACCAAAACCCACAGCTAAGGGAAATACGACAGGTGAAGCAAGCTCGGTGGCAGTGAGGAGGAAGGAAATCTCCCTGCAGTGCACTGATAAGAGTGTGCTTGATATATGCTGTGCTCAATGTGGACAATCCACAACAGGGAAAACACAGGCTAGCTGAAGGAAATTCAGCTTGGAGGCCCTAGGGACTGAATCAGTCTGTTAAAATGTTTTGTTGGTTTTATTTATCACTACTTAATTAGGATGCTCAACCAACACATTGGAAAGATAGTAACTGTTAAATATTCAACAAGCTGACCTTTCAGTTAGAATATGACAAGTCTGAATAAAGTTCATGGAAAGCTTGTCCTTCCTAGGTACTCCAACAAAGGCAAAGGGAACCGGAGTGGGGACAGACAGGCAGACACACATACAAAAAAAAGAGTAAAAAAAAAAATAGCAGGGCACTATTGTGGAGACCTGGTTAAAAATCCCAGTCTTGCCACAGGCTCATTGAATGATCCCGGGCAAGTTGTTTCCTGCCCTGTGCTTCAGTTTTTCCCATCTGTAAAAACAGTACAACAATGTTGACCTTCCTGGTAAATTGCTGAGATGAATGGCTAGAAAAGCAGTAATACATTATTAATTACTTATTATTATTTCTGAGGAAGAAAATGCAAAAAGAAGAAGCCATCCATCTTTCAGGGTTTTCTTGATCCTCATAAAAAATAAAAAAGCACCACGTAATGTGAATTTCACACAACACAAAACTTTTGGCAAGCCACCTTTAAGAAGAAATAGTGGGTGCACAATTAAAAGAAAGTTAAAAGCGGGCAGACACTCAGGAAAACGTTCCAGATGGTGAAACGAGTTAGGCTGCAGAGCAGGCTCCCACAGGAAGAGGTGAAACCCCCATTGTTTGAGACATTTGAAACTGAATTCTTCAAAGTGCTGGTATATATAATACAAGGAACCGTTATGCATTGCCTTGGAAGGTTAGCAGCACTGGGACGACCTGTGAGAGCTACACCTACCATTTCTACAATTTTAAAAAGATTCTTGCCACTGTCACTATGAAGAGTTGCAGACACTCTGTTTACCAGTATAGTACCTGAGGAACATCTTCTGGGGAGTAACTACATTGTGTTTTTGCAGGGGATCGATTCAGTAACCCATAACAGATCTTTCACATTCCTACTTTGGAGATCTGAAATTTGTATATCTAAGAGGGGGAACCCACCCCTATTCTCTGTTTAAGAATTACAGTGTGCATCCTACAGACAGACTATTTATTTCCTGTATTACAATCTAATGAAAAACTGGGTGGCTTGTTTTTTACAAGCAGTGGTTTGTAGAAGAAATACCATGCTTTTAATGGGAACCAAATGAGCAATCATTACGTAAATGGCATTATGAGACACAGAGCTAATGTTGAAATGTTAAACGCTCTGGGTCAAACTCACTAAAATGGGAACTGGCAGCGCCCGTGCTGGAACATTGGGGTTTCTCCACACTCAGATACTACTGCAAACATTTCCCGCTGCTGCTAATGCTGGTTCAGCTCCTCTGGAGGTAGCTGTGGAGGGAGTCTGACTGCTTCTGTTGTTACTGGCACTTAAAATCTTAAGACCTTCTCTGAAATCCAAATTCAAAGCTTTGGGCCAATTTTATTGATACAACTTGGTTTACTGGTTGGATCAGGTAGAGGAAGAAAATTTTTAAAAGGAGCTTAGAATTAGAGTTTTAATACCTTCATTTCCTCTTGGTCTCATACCTGCTGGTATACAAAAAAAGAGGTGAGTTGATTCAGATGGCATATGTGCACTAGTGACCCTATCTTACTGTACTCACTTGGGCAGGACAGCCATGGAGTGCTCCTGATCCCCTCTCAGCCCCTCTGGCAGGAGCGCTGCAGCCCGGAGTGGCGGGGCTGTGCACCCCGGCACGCCTCGCCTGCTGCCCCTGCGTGGGAGGGCTGGCACTGCCCGCATGCTGCCCCAGTCCCTGGCCAGAGACGCAGCAATTTCCTCAGGAATGAATCACGAACAAAAAACCAAGCAGGAGCTATTTATGAAGTTTTCTTCTCCCCCTGCAACTGTCCTGCCCAGTATCATATTCCTAACAGTTTATTCTTCAAGAATTTAGTCATCTACGGTTTCAGTGACTCATGTGATGAACCTTCCATCCATTTCCTGGAAAGAGTCCTGTGCTGTCCTCTACATCTCCCTGCCATTTTCCTCAAGGGTCTTATTCTTGCTATTTTTTAATGTAGTTCAGCTTTCCTCCATTTTTGGGGTGGAGGAGGGAGCCAAAAATACCTTGAGTGCGCCCAAATTTGCAGTGTAACGGGAAAGTGGAGTGGTGAAAGAAACGTCTCGAAACCAAAGATGGGCACTGAACTAGAGGGTTTCTTTTGGAAGTAGCTGCCTCTTGGGCTGAAAGCTGGTTTAGAAGGAGCTGCTGTAGGAAGAGCTGTGTGGTATGGTATGGTCATGAATTTATCAGGGCTGTATGCTGTAAAATGAAGATGAAAAGCACTTGAAGGCGGGTGTGACTCACCCTGGGCAAATGCCACTGATGGCAAGGACCCTGACACAAACTACTGAATTAATTGGGCTGGATGGGAACCAAAGTAACCATTTTACATACTGTGAAAGACACTTCTGTGCAGAAAACAACTGCTTCCTTTTCCTGATCAAAAAGAAATTTCAAAAGCTGCTCACAGACAGCTTGAAGGATACTTCAGCAAACTCTGATCTAAGTAGGGGTGTGCTATGCCTACAGCAGACAGCTGCCTGGGCATCAGTGATGCCCAGACCACACCTCCTGGCCTATACAGAAGTGCTACCTGTGAGTATTTATGTTACAGTTAAAACAGCGGGGGTCTAGCATTCTTCTTAAAATACTCAGAAATGTGTGTGAGTGTAAGCGTATCAACATAATTACACAAGTCTGAATGTACAGTGCTTGTACATTGTAGACCTATGCCTTCTACGCTTAAGTCAGCAGCCTAGGCATCCTCATTTATGCTGACTTGCAACAGGGCTAGTTAAGGAATTTGCAGATCTGCCTGACGGAGACAGGGCCAACCTGTCCAGCATTCTTAGAGGACGATTTCAGTGCTCAGTTATACCAGTATAACTGGCACATGTACTGGCGTGTGTGCATACACACACACACACACACACACACACACATATATGCACATATATATATAAATGTCAGTACATAGACACTGACTTGCATAACACGCTTGTTCTCTTTAAAGGGATATGGTGTCAGGTCAAAGTTGGCCCGACATTCTTATTAAAAAAACCAACAAACTTCTACAAGCCTTGATTCCAACAGAAATGTTTCCATGATTTATTTTAAGAAGGGAACATTCCCCTGCAGTGCTCACCACAACCCAAACATTGCAGCACTGTGCAAGAGCATGAGAATCATAGAGGAAACTGAAGAATCTATTTTCACTGCTCCAGAAGACAACTATAAAAAGTAAATAAACAGCAGAAGCAGTGACAAATAGATCTGATTTTAGTGGTGGCTGCAGTGTTATCTATAGTATGGCTAAGGAGACTAGACTTGAAGCATGCATGCTTTTCCACTGATTTCTACAAGATGTGTTACTAAATGTGAGATGGGGACTCGTGGGAGCCATCTACACTGTAAGAAAGAGATTTATTTTTCTTTGGTTGATCCTTCCTGCTCCTCACACCTTGCCTTCCACATCTGAGAAACTGAACAGCAGAGTAGAATAAATTGCCTTGCTGTTTTTGAAGCTAGAAAATAAACTGAAGCTTGGGCAAACTATCCAGGGAACAGACCACTCATTTGTAGGACAGCTCTCATATGCTTGAAAGTAATGGGAAAAGTCTTTCCCTTAAATATCTGGAACTCTCTACAGAAAGGGGAACCTGCCTTCGGTGCTACTACCTGTTCCTTTGCTCAAGTTTGCAAAAAGCAGCAAGCACTAGGAGAATTAAAGAAAGAACTACTGAACGAGCACATACTTTCCTGACATAACTCCCGACTGCGTGGACACACACATGCATGCAGACATACAACACTGCACACAGCTCCTCAGTCTGAAAGGTCTGTGTACCGAGGAGAGAGAGAAAAAATGAGTGAAGCCTGCCCAAAAGGGCCTGTAAAGAGTGATCTTGTGGCAGATTAGCGATTTCACCAGAAAGTTTTTGGAAGCCGTAAACAGGAAATGGTTAAGTAAAAGCAGGTGGAGCATGCTGACTGCAGGAACAACGCAGGAAATAGCTGAGCGTCTGAATGGATGCAAAAAAAATGCTCTTCTGCTCAGTCCTTGGCAGTCACAATACTCCCGCCCCTCCTTCTCCTGGTCCTCCTTCACTACCCTTATCTCCCCAAGCTACAGAGTCTCGAAGCCTGCAAACACCTTTTGCTTGAGTAATCTGTCCTCCTTAAATTTCAGAATCGTCACAGGAAAGTTGAGAGGTTCTGCCTGGATGGTAAAAGACAAGAGGGACTCACCTATGGCACAAAGGATGAATCAGAAGCAGCCAGCAGCACCCACTGCCTGCCAGGAGCTTCAGGTCCCAGGAGCCAGAACAGTGTCTCTGGCTACTGCCCCAGCTGCTGTGGTCCCAAGTGTATTTAGCATAACAGTCAATCACAGAAACATTATTCCTATGGCCCCATTCATTCTAGGGGCTTAGCAAAGCACTTAGCTGCAGGAATCATTCTCCATCTCTACTGAAACACTGTCTCTTCTGGGGCAGAGCACTGCAGCTGTTTAATAGCTCACAGCAACATCACACAAGCAGATGGAAAAGAAAGCGAAATGTGTAAGAAGCGTTCTTTCCACTTTCCTTCTAACCCTTCCTTTCTCTCCTCTTTGTCCACAGGAATTTGTGCCAATTCCAGACAACTCCAGATGTGTGTCTTTCCCACCAGTATCTGCAGAGACTTGGCTCTGGAGACGGGGATCTGCTTGCCAGCATACTGCCTCCTGGTGCCTTCAGCCCCAAGGGTCAAGTTCCTGCTGCCACACTCATCCCGGGCTGTGCTGCCGGACATGCTGTGGGATGGAGGGCAGACATGTTGGTAAGGAACAAGTCTGCTTTCTTCTAGATGAGTATAAAGTTGATCTAAAATTGTTTAACATAGACAAGACACTCTTGCCTTCAAAGTATACTAAACAGTCACATTAAAGCCCTGCGGAAGGTTAAGAAAGCAGCACATAGGTTAGTTTGAATAATTTTGACCTTGTCTACGTTTGAAGTATTAGTTGGTAAAGCTATGCTGGCAGACTACTCTTGGATATTTCTCCTGATCTCCTAGATTTAAATTGAAAAAAAATCTGTTTCTTCTTATATTCTGAGCAAATAAAACACTCATGGCAAATCGGCTTCTATGGAGTTATAATTGCACAAAGTTTTTTCTGGTAGAGAAATCTTTCTCTTTTTTGACATTGTTATTTTGGCAAAAGTTCCCAGGTGTTATTGGGAGCTCAAACTTCTGCTGCCTTTTCTACATCTTTTAAAACACAATTACTATATACAACCTCACACTTTTTAAGTTCAAGCTCTTAAATCCTAGCCTTTGGGAGTAAGGTTCAAACTCACCCTGCCCAGTCTCAGTATCTCACACTGCCCAGGCCACACCTTCCCAGGGGTACCCTGAGAACAGTCGTGATCAGAGTCTGGCATCCCACACCACTGCTCCCGTGGGAGGAGGGAGGGGGCACTGCCAGGGCAGAGGTTGGTGTGGCACTTTCCGCAAGTGCCACCACACTCATCTAAGATGTCATGGGGCATAAGTGCACAGACAGGATGCATCCCATCAACTTCAGGTGGATGGCAGGACAGTTTCAGGGAGTTAAGCCTTGGCACTGACCTTTGGGAAAAACCAGTCTGTGATTCATACGCATCTAAGTAACCGAGAGAAAGTAATTGCAATGACCTGGACAAAAATAAACAGGTGTTTCTTTCCCGCTCCTTTCACAGTTTCTGCTTCCCTGCACCCTCACCCACATTTTTTTTGCTCTTAAGTCGTTGAGAAAAACGGCAGGAATGAGGTTTCTGGTATAATTACAGTTTGCTGAGAAAATCGCAGCCTGCAGCAGTAATTCCTTTAGTACTAGAGACAGATGCTGCTGAGGTCTAATCACAGTCTTCCCACTAACCAGGCCCTGAGTCTAATCTGTCATCAGCTGCGAGGCCGCTGGCTCCCGCCGCGCGTGTGAACCCAAGCTGCTCCGCTCATTCCTCTCCCCTCGTCCCGAGCCAGGCAGTGCCAGAGGGAGGGTATGTTTCCATTCACTCCTTGCCCTCAGCTACAGCCATACTACAACTTCAATGCGTTGCTTATCTCTCCTCCATGCCTAGTATCAGGACCACTCAAAGTCTAGCTGGTAAGGACTCAAGTAGTTGTTTTCAACTTACAATGCTGCATAGCGACTGCAGCTCAAAAATACAATTTAAACTGAGATAAGTTGAAGGAGAGGCTTAATGAGAATGGCCTGTAGCTAATTCCTCCTTCCAAAACGTATGGTATTTTCTGCTTACTAAGAGGACAAGGCTGCACTCAGTGATGGATCATATAACCTCCATATGTTAACACCGAAAAACAAGAGTATGAGTGCTGATGAGCACAGGAGGAGGAAGAGGGAAAAGCAGAACTGGGCATATTGAAAAAAGAGCCAGGAGAGAGCATACATGTAAGGAGAGACTGCACAAATCTCTCCTACATGTTGGATGCAGCTGGCATTGCCATCAAATGTTTTGTATTTGACATTCAAAGAGCACAGGGCCACAACTCTGGACTTCTCTGTGCTGGTGAAAGCAGCTTGAGAAAGAACAGACCTCACCAGCTCAGGATTGCCCCTGTGCAGGCAAAAGTCACCATAGTACTGGATTAATATCTTTAAAATGGATTCTGGTCATGGAAGGAAACTGACTGAAGAAGTTTATTTCAAAGGCATGTTGCTGTAGCATGAGCGAACCAGTGAGAACTGGGAAAGTCCTCAATCTGGTACCCACCTTCCAGCATCCGTATAGTTAACAAATGCCCTGAAGTAGCAGGGAAGATGCCAGGTTTGGGGGGCATAGGCTAAACCACTGTGTTTTGCATAAGTAGCTCTTAAGAAAGACATAAAGGAATAGAGTAGGTCATCATTTCTGGTCAGAGACGAAAGCATATTAAAGGAGCTGACTTTCTGTAGCAGCCTGTGGCCAACTCAATTTCTTTGTGTTCAGCTTTTTCCGAATCTGCACATGGTAGTACCAGATATCTGCTCTGCAGTAAAGGCATGCATGGCAGCTTCTCAGCCACCGACAGATCGAGGGGAACAGAAACTGTAGCACAAAGTCTCAGAGAGGGGGAAGGAGTGACTCATACAGGAAGAAAAACAAAGCAAAGATGAACTTTGAGCGTAAGAGAAGAGGTAGAGTGTTAGCTGTAAATCAGTTTCCTTGCACTCAGAAGGGTGGGTATTACAGTGAGAGGAGTTGTACTTGACACTAATGGAAGTCCAAGGAAGCTTGATTAAGATTAAATGCAGTCACAGGCCAACACAGAAAAGGGGCTTTAAGGCGAAAATCAAAGACAGGAAGTGACTAAGTAGGTCAGGAGCTGCGGGTAGTGAGCTGGATAGATTAAGTGGGACTTGGAGCAACCAAGTTAGCCCTGCTAAGGACAAGTGATAACACTTACAATGTCACCAAGTTTAATGAATCTGACTCTGAAATCACCTTACAGGCCTTGATAGCAAATCAGAGACTGCTGAGTTCTAATAGTATCTACATCAGAGCAGATACTATATGTGTTTTAACAAGAGATCAGTTTTACAGTCACTTTTTGACCCTGCCAAGCTTCCTGTAAATAGTGCACTGTTTTGTCTGAACAGGATTTCTTCTTAAGGAGCTAGGAAAAATGAACTGACTAATAGAAACCGTGAGACACTGAGAAGGGCTGCTACTACATGTTGAAAAGACAGATGCAATGGAAAACCTTCTTTCCACCCCTAAATTCAATAAGTCTTTGACTTAACAGCTTTGTTCACATCCAGGGCAGCCAGAAGAGAACAGTCACCTTGTATTTTTGTACCTGCTGAGAAAACCCTAGATTGTATGTGTGCACTGGGACAGCTCCATGTGTGTCTATTCCAACTTCAAAGAGGCTTTCAATGCTCTTTCAGATGTAGGGTGTGAGGAAGGGTGAGAACTGCTAAAGCTAGCCCCATCCTCATTAAATCTTTGCCCTCTGTGGAGCAAGCATGCACGTGGAGAGAATAGAAGATATGCATGAGCAACTGAGCATCTGTGATCTCATGACCTTTGACTGTTGTATTATGGGAAATGTATTCTCTGGTTGCTATGCTTTTCTAATTCATTTGTATTTTTCCTTCAGTGACTCCCTTGTATTTTCTTTGGTGCTCCTGTGTAATGGTTTCAAGGAACCACAGATATCTCCAAGTTAAGCATGCATACAATAGCTTTAATTAAATATTTGCAAGTATCCCACAGTAATGCAAGGGAAAGGGAAAGCAAACATTGTTCTCACTTGTACCTATCTCTTCTGAGCCCTGGGTTGGGTGGAAGCATCTGCACTACTGCCCTGTAAGTCCACTTCTAACCTGTTGTGAAATGAAGGCTTTTGGGTCCTGCTGCTCTGCATGTAAGCACTTTGGGTATTTCACTCCCATTTAAAAAGATCACCTGTGAAAGGCACCCTGCTGAAACTTTTCAGGCTAGGCTAGAAGGAAAAATAAATAAATTAGGGTAGACATTCTTCACTTTAAACATCGGAGAATAAGGTCAAAAGTGTCTTTAATAATTTTTTAAAATCACTAAGATGCTATAGGGAGAACAGCACAAAAGCACAAGTTTTGATCTTCTTCAGTATTCTGAAATTAGTATTTTGTGTTCTCTGTGCCATTGGCACAATCTCAGTCTTGGTGCCACCCTCCACAATGAGTTACCTATTTATTCCTCTTTTAAATGGGGATCTTTGCTTCTTTTACGAGGAGTTAACTACATCATTTTGTATGTATAAAAGAAAGCTGCAAAGTATTTTTGTTTTAATTTCAGACATATAAAACAAATATACATAAGGGAAATGAAATGTGCAAAGGGAACTTTCATCATACAAAGACGGAGGAATAAGGAACAGGATGCAAAGGTTATCAGTCAGTTCTTTAAGTCAAATACAAGACAATTCTACAGCACAGAACGTAGTGAGTTTGTTTAGAGGAAGAATCTTTCTTTTCTATGATATGGAAGAGTTAACAGTAGCTGCAAGGATAGCCATGAGGCTAACACTAGTGATTAGTGTTAATACTTAGTACTAGTATAAAGTACTTGTCTTCAATTTTTCAATGACTGACATCATTATTACTTCAAAGTCGACACAAGCTAATTTGAAAACACTTTGGCCTGGCTGTACATACTTTACTGCAAGTCCATCCACTACTTCTCAGTGACTCCCAGTGATAACATATATCAGAAAAGATAAGACTGGAAAGAAAAATTAAAGGCCAGTTTGATGAGAGAATAAAGAAACCGTGCTTCTAACTTTGATCTTGGCTATTTCCCTGCACTGAGACCAGAGGCATTGCCAGTTTTTGCAGTCTGACACGTGAGATTTGGGCAGGGGTTGTGCTGAGCAGAGGCTGGCATAGCTTTGCTGGAACTTGAGCCGCAGTGAGAGGGAACAGAAAGCATGGGTTGTTTCCCTCACGTAGAAAGGCACAAATGACAGCAGGGCTGTCTGAGAAGATTGAGAACTGCTGACACTAGTAACAGGAACTGGCAGCTGCAAAGGAGAGTAGGAGTGGGATGAAAAGCAGTCTTACAAAGCAAGGAGGAAAGGCAGCCAGGGAAGATCTAAAATTGGGAGCAGCTAACAAATGCTGACAGAGTCTTTTCCTCTTTCCTCAAGGGCTTGATCCTGAGCATATTCAAGCCAAGATAAATATTCCTACAAGGATTTCTGAGATATTTTTAATGAAGATTTCTACTCTGCCCCTCTCTTAATCTGCCATCTGCATTTCCACTGCATCTTCACAAGATGCTTCTTAAAAATACACCTGGTTTTGATGATGGCTGGGAGTCAAGAGGTTTATTCTCAGAGCTGTGTGAAGAAGAGGTTGGATCTACATTTCATCCTCCTCCTTCATCTCTGCCATGTCTGCCTGATGCCTATATTCCAGCCTGTTGTACCTCATCTGTCAGTCTTCTACATGAAATGACTGGCAGATTGACCATCTTCAGTTCACTGTTGCTTCTCTGTCTCCTAGTAAATTGCAGTTGTGAATCTCTTGCATCAAAACCCAAGTTATTTTTTTGCTTCCCATCCTATCAGGTACTCCATGGACTATTTCTGGCCTTCTCCTCTAGCAGTGACAGCTGATTTATATCACCAAGGCTAAGGCCAGGGAAATTGATGCCCAACTTTCTCCCACGGGGATGAGTTTTTATGGATGGCAGTTAGTTAACTATTTTCACTATACAGGTACCAAAAATACCCAGCCCATCTCTGCAACACTAATTAAGGCCCATGGGGATGATGATGCAGTAATCTTAGGCCTTGGGCCACCGTAAGTGCACTTAGACTTCTTTGGTTCTTCTTCCCTTTAGCAGTAGTAAAGTTCCACTTCACTTTAGTAAGTAATAACTACTTTTATTCTTCAAATATATAAGCAACTTGAAGCTAAAGCTCAAAGTTCAGTGCAGTCCCTTAACTCTGTGACTTAAAAAGTGCAAATTACTGAAAAATGCTTCCCTAAATTTTCTGTTTCCTTGGGATAAGGAAGGGAAGTGAAAGAGGAGAGAACAGTGATTAGTGAATTCTTTACAACTTCCTTTTACTAGCTCGTTCTAAAGTAGGGTGTTTTTTTTTTTTTTCTCCTGAAAAAGTCATCCCTGACAGAAAAGCAGCTGCAAGTGTAGAGAGCCATCCGTTCACTCGACTGCAGTGTTCATGCTGCCTGTCACCCTGTTGAGTTCCCAAACAGACTAGGAAACAAGAAGACAGAAAGATTGAAAAATGAGAGTATAAATACTCCGCAGGGATCTGGTAAGACAGCAAAGTAATGATGGTGGAAAGGAGAATGTCAAAAGTTAATCCCAGGTGTAATACCTCAGAAGTCAGATGCAATGTTGTGAAAGGTGTTGTTCATCTAATATTTATGTTTTGTTTTCCCTCCGCAAACTTTAAGGTAGGCCTTAGCCAGTGAATGCTGCATTCTCAGTAAATGCCTGTCACAGCCTGTTGTTGCCTTTCCAAGTTTCTTATTCAATAGCACATTTTTTCCTTGTTTTTAAATGCCTGCCGGAGTCTTAAGATGAGGAGTTTTTAACCTAACAATAAACCACCTGCATTTTATTAAGACTTGGGACTTAAGTTCCACCTCCCCCAATTTTATTGAAGTGTTGCCATTATTTGGGTTAACGCTTTCATAGTCAGTTTTGCTTTGAAAATGAAGTTATGCCTGCTACACATAGCCCAGTTCCACAGTCCTACATTGTGGAACCCACTCTGAGACCGACCCCGGGGAGTCCGTCCAGCGCTGATCGACAAGGTGTACAGACCCTCTAAAGCACAGCTGCAAACTCCACACCCTCCCTAGCACAACAGCCCTGCATCCATGTATCCACTGGCAACATATAACTTACAATGAAAATGTTCTTACCAGCCACTCTTGTTTGAAGAGTAAGATTTTTGAGTTGTATCATAGGAACTTAATTCAGCTAACCTAAATGCAGTCAGGAATTTAAGTTACAAACTGTTATGTGTCCTCAAGCATTCTTATGGCCATTCTTTATAGGTGGCCCAGTCATCATACTCCATCTGTGCTACCCAAATACTGGTCAGGTATATTTAATTCTATAGGTCGTTATTATTTATTATACAGTCTGATGTATTAGATACCGGTGTGATTTATACTAATACATCCCTACAACACTAGTCTAGGAGATATTATCGCATACTGTGGTACTCATAAAAGGAAAAGCACAAAGTTTGTGTTGCTCTTGTAAACAAATAATTTCTGTTCATACATACATACCAGTATATGATTTCAAAACTGTTTAGATATCAATAATCATTGGAAATGGCCTTTATAAACCCACATCGTGGCACAGCTAGTTTTAGGGACATAAAACTATCACTACTGCATAGAATGTTATATGATGTGGGGATCCAGTAGACTGGGACATGTAGCAGTGAAAGTCATCTGGTGTGAGAGCAGCAGACAGCCCCTATGACCTAGCGCTAGCTCTGACCACAAACCAGGGAGTGCACACTTGTGTGCCTGTTGAGGAGCACAGCTTGCCTCATTGGCCATTTGGAAAGACAAAGGATTAACATAATTTATAAAGATCTTTCATATTTGAGTCATGACTCACAACTTTTCGACTCAGTGTAAATATTCATAAATAATCACTCTGAATTGCTTTGTAAATATCTTTTCAAAGTCTCTCTTAAACCAAATTGGGATAGAAATTGCATTTGTTTGAGTTTGCACCCTTTAGCTTTAGGAAGCTGTGATTTACATTGCTGTGTAAATTACATCTGCTCATAAGCTGTGGTTTGAAAACACTGCACGTGTGGTATCAAATGTGTGCGAATAGAGAATTATATGCCATTATCAGTCACCTACATGCAAATGTAAACTTCATTTTTTGTGCAATATTTGAAGTCATGTTATTATGCAGCATAAACTACAATCATCTACTCTCTACTTAGACAGCAATCCAAACAGGGATTGCAATGCCTTTGCAATAATTTTCAAATAGCCATATAATCAGGTACCCCAGTCAGGAATGTAAGTTACAAACTGTTACGTGCCCTGAAGCATGCTTATGGCCATTCTTTATAGGTGGCCTGGTCACCATACTCATTACTTTTGAGTAAGTAAAGGTGGGGGGTTGTACTTTGGAGTTGTGTTTGTTGATAAAAGAGGTGGGTTTTTTATAGCAATCTGGAAGAGCAGAGGTTTTTCAGCTTTACTTTTGTCATGTATCTGTAGCTTCTTTTTGAAGTTGTTACCAGATCAGCCAGAGCCAGCATTGTATAATCCCAAGATCTAGAAGTAGGGAGGTGGTATAGTCAACCAGTCACATGGTATTTTCCAGCATTAATAGGGGGTTGTTCCCTGTAACAGGTTTGCCCTATTTTTCTTCCTCCAAGTGTATCAACACAGAGTGTCAGCAAAAGTTTTCTATTTCATAGTCTTGCTCCTATTTTCATCTCTTTTTATATAAATTCTCTTAAAATCTATTAATAAAAAAGTTCTGCTTTAAATTACAAGTTTATTTCTTTTCAGTCTTGACTGTATTTTCCTTTTGAAAAATACTTCTACAAAGCTTTCATCAGAAGACCCAACATTACTTACAAGCACTGTTAATGAAGCCCAACAAAACGATTATGCAGAAGCTATTATATTCTTTACTTTTCATAATAAATTACAGATAAATTAATAAATGACTCCATCAAGGTTGTACAGTGAATTAAGGGTAGCATCTGGAAGTGTTGCCTAGGAACTTTGACACCCACACTCCTACTGAAATTATATGCCCTGAAAACATTGGGACTGTCTCAGACCCACTCTGCACTACCAACATTCCTCTCATATGACTGAAGTGTTTTTAGGCTATGAAAATTAAAGAAAAGGAAAAATAATGTAAATCAATGTCTGATTCTACATTGTTTTCCCCTCTGAGGTTAAAAGACTTTTTCTTCTTGTTTTAATTTTTTCTTACAGTAGATATTGGCAGGCTGAAAGTTGAAATAAAATAGGAAAAATAACAAGCATATTTTGAGTGATTACTCAACTGGGGTCCTTTGTGACAGGAAATGCAGCTGCGTGACTAATGGACCTGACTTTCTTTTGGCTTCCTTCCCCCTTCAAAGATCTTGTTTACTGCCCCAGCCAATTTTTTTTTTTAAATTGCTAGAAGCTAGCAATTTTCCAGGAAAAAAAAAAAAAGATCTTTGCAAGAGGCAAAGGCAGTAAATCTTACAAAGATCAAGGGCTACAGAGCTCTCCCCCATCTACTCCTTTTAGCCTTCCAGGCTTGAGTCATGTCATATCTTCCCCCGCTCCGGTCTGAACATGTGTCTAGCAGATCTTTCTGCTTTGGTGAGGGGAGGGATTATGCGAATCACATTTACAGCATCTAACCCTGGAATACATAAAGGAAGGACTAATTCCATTAAGGAAACCCGGGGCCTCCTAAGCCTCTTGCATTTTGTCTTTTTTTTATTATTTTTCCTCATTCTCTCTTTTTAACAGCAGTTGTGTGCCCATACTCCACAATGACATGGCTGTTAAATGGCAGCTATTGAGATTTGAAACAGCACAGTCCATTAGTAAGGGGCCATGGAGCTTTAAATGTTCGCATTTGGCCTACTTTGTGAGTCTGCTTTGTTGAGCTTCCTAGGTAATAGCAGGTAGGCCAGGACCTGAACATCCCCTGAACTGGAAAGGAATAAGAACCATGCATCCAAGCTTCACAGCAGGCCCTTATCCCTATAGTTCAGTGCAATGAAACCCTGAGCTCCCTCTCAGTAATGGGGGGTGTTGGGCATACGGTTGGATAGAGTATCTAAACAAGCAGGGTCTTGTCATCTGTGCCTGGCAAGAACATGGAGCAGATCCTCCTGGAAATTATGCTGAGGCACATGGAAAATAAGGAGGCAATTGGTGACAGACACCATGGCTTCACTAGTGTGAATCATGCCTGACAAATCTGGCGGCCTTCAACAATGGGGTTACAGCATTGGTGGATAAGGGAAGAGCAACCAACGTCATCTACCTGGACTTGTGCAAAAGCATTTGGTACTATCGCACATGACATCCTTGTCTCTAACTTGGAGAGACATGGATTTGATGGATGGACAATTCACTGGATAAGGAATTGGCTGGATAGTCACACTCAAAGAGTTGTGGTCAACGGTCTGATGTCCCAGTGGAGGCCAGCGAGTGGCCTCCTCAGGAGTTGGTACTGGGACCGGCACTGTTTAACATCTTCATCAGCGACATGGACAGTGGCATTAAGTGCACCCTCAGCAAGTTTGCCAACGATACCAAGCTGTGTGGTGTGGTCAACATGCTGGAAGGAAGGGATGCCATCCAGAGGGACCTCAACAGGCTTGACAGTTGGGCCTGTGCAAACCTCATGAAGTTCAACAAGGCCAAGTGCAAGGTTCTACATGTGGGTCAGGGCAATCCCAAGCACAAATACAGGCTGGGCAAAGAACAGGTTGAGAGCAGCCCTGATGAGAAAGACTTGGGGGTGTTGGTAGACAAGAAGCTCAACATGTCCTGGCAATGTGCGCTTGCCCCCAACATGAAAAGGACATGAACCTGTTGCTGCAAGTCCAGAGGAGGGCCACAAAGATGGTCAGAAGTCTTAAGCACCTCTCCTATGAAGACAGGCTGAAAGAATTGGGGTTGTCCAGCCTGGGGAAGAGAAGGCTCCGGGGAGACCTTAGAGCAGCCTTACCATAACTAAAGGGGGCCTACAAGAAAGCTGGAGAGGGATTTTTCAAAAGGGCATGTGGTGATAGGACAAGGGAGAATGGCTTTAAGATGAAAGAGGGTAGATTTAGATTAGAAATGAGGAAGAAATTCTTCACTGTGAGGGTGGTGAGGCACTGGAACAGGTTGTCCAGAGAAGTTGTGGATGCCCCATCCCTGCAAGTGTTCAAGGCCACATTGGATGGGACTTTGAGCAACCTAGTCGAGTGGAAGGTGTCCCTGCCCATGGCAGAGGGGTTGGAACTAGATGATCTTTAAGGCCCCTTCCAACCCAAACCACTCTATCACTCTATGATCCTTTTGAAGGTGTCAACAGGAGATGCATACCCTGAAGGACAGACGTACTGAGCCCTGTGGAGGGGCACAGTGGGCTGATGGAGGTGCCTGAGCTGTGAAGGGCTTTCAAGAACAAGTGCCCAATAAAGCAAACACGATGTTTACTGGCGTGAAGGTGGGCACTGACACAGGAGCCTCTGTGCTTCTAGCAGCAGTGCCAGCACCAGCCATACCACAGAGGAAACAGGTAAAACTGTGGACTCATAGTTTAGTATTAATGCTCTGAAACTAATAGCAGGGTTTATTCCTGCAAGGGGGTTAGAAGCTTAGCCAGACAGGTAAACAATAGCCTCGAATATCATCATCTAAGAGAAGTGGGAGCCATTCTTCAGCTTTCTCAAGAGGCCCTTCTCTTTGGAAAGCTGGGGGATCAAGTCATTGAAAGAGAGTTTGAGGGCTGCTCCACAATCTACAACATTGGCATAGTTCCCTGTGCCCTGTAGCAGAGGCTAAAAAAGGAGGTGAATATATTCATTACCATAAACTGCACAGAGGAACCATCAGAACGGGTATTCTAAGAAAAGAGATGAAACCTTTGCTTATGAATAGACCTAAAAGAATTGAATACATGTGTACAGAGGGATCATTTTCCACTACCTACAAGAGGAAAAATCTCTGGGGAAGTGGCTGATGCCAAGTATTTTCTTATGCTTCATGTGTCAGCAGGGTCTGGCAGAAGCCCTTAAAAAACAGAGCACACATTTTGTGCAAATTGAGAATCACAATTTCTGGTGATTTGGATTGCTTCACCAAACTTGAGATGTTTCTCCAAAAATACAGCAGATGTTTGATGATGTACCAAGTTTTCAGCATTTACACAGATCAGATGATGTTAAGATCAGCAGAAAAAAATAACAGAATAACACAGTAAAAGGCTTCAGAGCTGTCCTGAAAAAAACACTAAGCTGGGCTAGACAGACAGAAATGTTCATTTCTTACAACAGCTACAAAATGCTGGGGAGAGACATTATCATAGTAAGCTATAGAGCAAGGTTACAGAGGAGTTGGACTGGGTGCAGAAGTGGTGGGCACAAGGACTCACTGGAATGAGAACTTTGTGTGTATAACCTGGCTGTGTGACCCGCCAACCTCAGGGAACTGCTATAAAAAGACAGACTTTGACTACAAAGCTTAACAATTCCAGAGACTGAAGGAGGTTGTTAAAAAGGATGTGGCCTTGAGGTATCTTAACACTACACATGAGACAGTTGTCCCCAGAAGAGAACTAGCCTAATCCTCTTGCAGCTATATGGTCAAAACTGAAGGTCAGTAATTTCTGTGCAATGGATGCTAACAAAAGCTGAGTGTCAGTGCATTCAGAGAGAGAGGAAGGATTTGGCACTTATCCATGAATGTAAAAGTTTCCTGTCTTTTTTTTTAATGAGAAGCCTGTGTTAGAAAACTGACCATAACCCACTTATTGCAATTGCCAAAATGGCCTGGCAAAGCCCCCTCTCCTCATGAAACAAGGATTTTTTTTTTTCAGTTATGAATTTATGATTTGCAGACTGGGAGGGATTTGGCGGGTTCAAACTTAATCCCTAGAGCATTTGATGAAAAAGCAATGATGCAAAGTCCAGAGCTAGATTTTGTACGTGATGATTTGCTTAGAAATTTTGCTGATGATGGGGATAAGACCCAGTGGAAAGTATAAGAGCCTATCACTGAGAATATTCTCAGCCTTGTTGCTGACTTCAGGTGAAGTACAAATAGTGCATCCTGGCTAGGAAAAATTAAATAACCTCTCTTGACTGTTATTTCTGCTTCCCTGAGGTAAGCTTGCTATAATGTAGTACAACTAAACAGGTGGCAGGTTACATGAAGCTTAAAATTACTACACACCCTGTACCTGCTAAGGTAAGATCTGACAAAGTGGCAGGAATAAGTGTAAGGTAGATACACCTTATATAGTAAATATAGATTCAGTTCTACCATTCTAGTTCCATTACTCCTAATAAACAAGTTGGTACGAAACAGTACCAAAATGTATTCACAAAAAGTGTGGAATTAGGCTGTGATATGGTTTTAGGTCTGTTACATCAACATGGAACCCATGAAGGAAGTAAGTCAACTACTGACATTTTGCTTGACAAAAAAATAAAATTAAATTAACTTCATTTCATTCTTGCAGTCTTTCAATTCCCTGCCATCTTCAAGGGTGTCATCAGAATCATGGGGGTCCTGAAGAAGACTAAAGAACCAGAGTCAAGATGCAAAAACTGAGAATATCATAACCTGCTGCCCTGACTACTATGGCTGTAATGTTCCAGTTCCACAGATGTAAACACTGCCTGGTACTCGGGATTCACCGAGCACAGTTTATGTAATGCTGGTTGTAACTATCTGCAATTGCACAACTTCTCTGAATTTGGCCTTGGAAAACTCGGTGACTTTAGGATCGCTGGCATTAACAACTGCCCTTTCCAGTCTGAGAATATGAACGAGGTGCTGCAAAGTTCTCATTTTATTATGAACAGAGATGGATGAAACCAGATGCATAACAAAGAAAATCTTTCACAAGCAGCTTAAGCACTGGATGTGCAATGAAGACAACTACATTTCAGCTCAAAGGTGGCTGCATTTGAACCACAGGGAAGTAATCCATTTATAAACAAACTTCTCAAGCATTTTGGGATGAACACCCTATACAGAATCAGTTACAATTCACTCTACTTCTGTGACAAACTCTCGTTTCATGTTATTGTTTTCCTGGTTTTGCTACACCAATCACACTGCAATTCTAAATGTCTTCACTGTGCTGGAACAGCAGTCCACTACATTCAAAAAAGCCAACAGAATAAAAAAAAACTTGTGAAGGAAATTGTTGCTGTGTATGCAGCCTGCTCATGCTCAAAAGCTGTTCATGTTCCATTTCTCTGTTAACAAATGGCTACCAGTAATTTGATGGCATTAACATGTTTTTGAATATTGGGTGTACTTCACCCATTAGTAGCATGTCCTGGCATTGTGTTCTGTTGCATGACGGTCATCTTCCATTTGAGCTCCCAGCTGCCTTCACTTTCTACTCTGATGCTCTCCTGACTCCACAACAGCTCACCTCATCAGCAGAAACAACCAACCTGTATATCAACAGTTTCACATTCTGGGACATGCCTACAGAAGCACATCCAAAGGGATGTATTGAGAGTTCATCAGCATTACTGAAGGCTTCAAAGATTCTTGGATGAACTGTGCAGTATGAACAGAAACTAGTTGATATTGTCGCTTCCTTTTTTAGTGACATCCCTCTGCTGTTGTATTGTGCTCTCACATTCCTTAGTTAAGCTTGCTTGAGGGATTTGATTTCACTTGGGCTTGAACTCTTTGTTTCCTTCCTCCAAGAGGATGCTGGAATACACCTTTAAGCACAGCAAATTTCACACATCCATAACTTTGCACACAAGGCCCTTACAAACTGCGTCTATCTGACCTTCCTCATCTTTCTTAATACACTCAAACAAGGAAGGGGAGACCAGTTTAATACATGCATGTTTTGCAGCTCCTGCAGCCCCATGCATTTTGAAGGCCAGAAAGAGCATTCTCTGCCACAGTAAATGATTTTGCATAGATGAGAAGCTTTGGTTTATAGAAAAAACCTGCAACTAGATGCTCATGTGACTGCAGTTTTACAAGAAAAAGCATAACTTCTAAGCTCTTGATAGTGAGGTATAGTCCCAAGCCTGGATACAGATTTCTGCTCCAGGAACTGATCTCTATGTCTACGTGCCTTCAAGAGGCCTTCTGAATACAGGAACATCTTTGTTTCCCCATTTTATAATACTCTCTTATAATAGAGGGGTTTAGAAAAGTTCATTTCTAGAAGCTTTTACAAATGTTAAATATCAGTTGTTTCAGTCTTGTTCTGTTAAGGTGGTGGAATCACCGTCCCTGGAGGTATTTAAAAAAAATGTAGATGTGGGGCTTAGGGTCATGGTTTAGTGATGGACTTGGCAGTCCTTAGTTAATGGTTGGACTTGATGATCTCAAAAGTCTTTTCCAACCTAAATGATTCTATGATTACAAAGTAGCCCTGCAATTCTTCCATCCTCTGCTGTTAAAAAAAGAGCTCTTCTCTTGCAGTCTTTACATTACTTTATTAAATTGTACAAGGTAGTTTCATGAGGTAAGGTCCCTTATGGCTTTTTGCAGTTACAAAGTGCAGGAAGATGAGTGTTTAGACAGCAAGTAACAATTTTGTGAGTAAAAGTGAAGGAACCACTGACAAAAGGTTTCCATATATAACTCTCCCTGTCTGTACTCTCAGAGCAGTTGTCTGTGATAGCTCCTTTTTCACGTTGTGTCTAGGACAGAACAACTCACATTCAGAAAGCATCAGCAGGCATGGAACACACACACCCACACAAGCGTTAGGTGCTCAAGCACATTCCCTGTAGCTCTTGAATTTCCTCCTCTGCAGCAATGATTCAACTTGGTGATGGTATGGTGAATGGATCAAGGGAAGAAAGACAATAATATTAGTATCAATATCAATATCAAGAACAGCAAGTAATGCAAATGATGATATTAATGATCATTTGCACCAAGATAGCAAGTGTCAGGTCTAGTTGGGGGTTTTCTGTAAGGATCTCTGTGCATCTCCTGTGCAGAGCAGAAGCCTTGAGGCAGGTGCATGGGGATCTTCCTTGGGGATCGGGGACTTATGATGAGGGCAACCTACATCAGACAGTGCTCTGTACACAGGAGGGCTGTGGGCAGCTGGGGAGCCCCACTGGCTGCTGTAGTCAGAGCTGGGGTCCGAGCTTGGCTGGAGGCATGGGCTTGTCATGCCTCCTCTGTCCTTCATCTGTCCCCTCAAAAGTCATGCTTGGCCTAACCATTATAGCTTCTCAGAGGCAGTGGTTCCCTTCAACACATGCTCAATAATCCCAATGGAACTGGGATTATTGCAGCAGTTTGGAAAAGAAGAAAAATATATATTACCAGGCTGGATAAAACATTAAGGCAGTGTTGGCTTGATGAGGGCAGAGCTCCTGCCAGATGAAGCATTTGCACCTGGAAATTCACAGGGCAGAAGACTGGTGCTGGAGCATTTGTGTTGCCATCAGCAGGGCAGCAGCTCGTCCGCACGTACTCAGACTCCCAGGAGGCCAGGGCTGAGGGCTCCTCAAGGAGGTCAGGTTTTATATAGTAAAGCAAACAGTTTAGCTAATCAAGGATTTTTTTTTTCTTTTCTTTTCTGAGGCTCTTGGCACCCAGCCCTGTTACTTGCAATCTTTAATTTGTACTGTGGCTTCCTTTTCCCTGCTGCCTTCTCACTCACTCCAATTTTCCCACACACTTATTTTCTAACTTTACCTCTTATGGAGGTCTTAATTTATTTCAGACCCAAATTTATCTTAATCCTACAAAACACTGCTGTTACCTCACCATTTATTCCTGTGACTGCTATCACAAATTCATGAGCTTGAAAAGTTTATGAAAAAAAAAAGTGCCTTTTTTTGTGTTGTAGAAAATAATCGATGATACCTCACATACTTACAATGCAACTTTATTCATACGCACTTATAGAAATTGATTGTGGATCAACTTAGACCTTCTTTTTGGTTATACAGCTGCCTAAGTCTCAAAATAGGGGGTTCAACTGGATTTTTTTATAGGATCTGTGTATGTTCAAGCTACACACAGCACTCACAAGCTGACCATGAAAAAGCCTTTTATCATATGGCTTCCACTATAAGGGAGCAGGTTCTGATGAAACAAAGTCACATTTTGGCAGATTCTCCCTCCCAATTCCACACTGCTAAGAAAAAAATGGAAGAGAGAAAAGCATTTTTTCTGGTTAGCACAGCTACCTAGTCATAGCACTTACTCTGTGTAATTTGTGTAGAGAAACTGATGAAGGCAACATGCAAATAAACATCTCAACTAAAACCACAGCAAAATCCCATTAAAAATCTACAACTCTCTAGTCCACGGCGCAGGCTGGCTTGCTCAAGAGCTGATAATAAGATGCACAGGAACACGGGTGGAAAGTGACCCCCTGATCACCAGGTTCTGCCTCATGAAATCACCTTTAAATGACCTATTCAAGTGTTCCTTCAGTCTGTACACACTGTAGGAGCCACAACACACCACCACCCTGTAACAAATGCACAGCCTCCACCGCACATGTAGATCCACCTGATCTCATTTCAGGTAAATACTTCTCCTCCGTCTCTGTGGTTATTTCTGTCTCCACAGAACTCCTCTGACTCTGAATGGAGCCCAAGTTGCCAGGGCAGCACTTTCCAAGCCGTGAAGCAAGCTGTGAACAGCTAACAAAGCCTGACACGCATTCCACACATTTTCACTATAACTGGCCTTCACAGCCACTTCCACGCAGGCACAGAAGGGTTTTAATGGATTGCAGTGAAGAAGGGGCTAAAAGCACTGACAGACTGAGCTAGCAGGCAGCGCATGGCCTGTGTGCAGGCCTTCTGCAAGGCGGCAGGTCACAGCCACGGTCCAGCAGACAGGACACAACCGGCTGTTGTTCTTTGGCGGCCCCTGCAAAGTTGTCCCTCGGACTGAACACTGCCACACGTTAGGAAGCAGATCCTGCCAAGACGTGCACTGCACACGCTCTGTGAGGCAGTCAGTCCAATACTTCTCATTAATTTCAGAATCCACCACTGAAGAAAACACAGCTCTTTATAAGGTGGGACACGTTTTAAAAGAAAACAGTTGGTGCAGATTCAAGTGGTATAAAGCTGCATGGCCCTATTAAATACCAGGGGGTGTTGCTGATTTATACCAGCTGAGAAGTTGGCTAATATTCTTCTGGAGCCACCACCTCTCCCATTCGTAACTGCCAGTAGAAACTCTGGGAAATGCTAGAAGAAATGAAAAATGGAGCACATTTATGTGAAAAAGTTTCGATGTAAAACAAATGTCTGCTCACTGCACAAAAGCTGAAATAATACAGCCGTTATTGGAACTGTGCTACAATAAAACAAGCTGGATGAGTCAACCAGCAGTGCATCTAATCTCTACCGGCTGCCTTTCCGGTCCCCAAGCTCCCCATCTATTTTTATCTCTTCTTTTTTTAATATACTTTTTGGTTTACAAGCAATAAATCTACAGCTCTTGGGTCCCCTGTGTGCACTCTTGCCGGCAGGCCACTCAGCATTTAGGATGTTACCCAGACCATTTTGGCTATTAGATCACCGAACATGGAGGCTAGAATTCAGATCCAAGAGACACTGTGGCCCAGAGGACATGGCAGTGGCTACTGATAGCGTGGGGCATGGCGAATATTTTTGCACTGAAGGCAAGCAGGCACCGCACATGAGCTGCGTGGCACACTCTTCAGGTGGCCAGGGAGTTAGCATGGAAGTTAGCAGCAATTTGCTCCTGGCACGCAGCATTGCCTGACGAAGCGGGGCAGGGGCTGCAGCTGCAAGACTGTGGGCTAACTGAGGGACCCCAGCCGTGCCACTGCCATTTGCGGCAGCACAGCAAAACATGCTTGACTGATAGACGTGCATCAGTGCAGATGCCTGAGGAGCTTTGGTATGTGCTTGCTTCCAGACTTGCAGGAACACAGTTTCGGGCCAGTGCTCTATCCAAGGTCCATGATACAGCACAGGGCACATACAGAGAATATCGTGTGATGTGCTCAATGGTCATGCAATAACTAGTGGAAGAGCTAACACCAAAATGGCACTGGCAGTCACAGTCTGTTATTGTGCCTATAAAAAACCAATGCCGTTTCCTTTTTTCCATGGGTGGGGAGATTTTTAGTTAAGCTAAATGCACCTGGTCCACCTTAGGACCTTATATGTTACCGATTACAGAGTGTAATATTTGGAAATGGAGAAAAAGACAATCCTGATTTCAGAATCACTGTGCAGGTGATGGGAACTGCTTTCATGATATGAGGTTTCACCATTGTTGGCTGGGTGTGGTAGCACTCTCTTGAGAAAAGTGTGGGTGAAATTTGGGAATCACAGTACTCCTGCTTTATTTTTCTCTGGTAGCCAAATTAAGATCCTAGCAATGGAGCCATTATTTTTCTAATTTTATTCTGTTCTCTATAATGGGTTTCATTACAAACACATACAACTAGTCACCTCGAGCTCATACATGCTGGGAAACATCTGTTAATTGAATATTAAGATAGCCAGAGTGTTATAATGGATAGAAACTACTGGGATATGATGCTAGCCCACAGCCTTCCCTTTCAATCCAAGAGTACGTGCTTCAGGGAGCGAGGGAGAAGAGTATATGAATTTAATTTCAGACATTCACTTTTTAGGTGCCCCCAAGGGACGTACCCATTTCCTATATAAGGTTTGGTCTGTTTGCAATTAAGCTCTCTTCTTTGCATATTTCCAGATAGATTAAAAATAGCAAAATCAGCTTATTCTTGGACTTCTGGAGATAAACAAAGCCGTTGCTTCCAGGGGTTTTAAAACACTGATCAGGCTTATAGATCTTGAAGGCAGAATTTGTCCATGAATTTTCTATGCTGGATAAACAAGAATTTCCAAAGATAGGAGAAAAGGTAGGAGCACATTTCTATAACTGGAGATCTTCTAAAGCAACTAACTTTTGCAGCTTTCATTTTTAAATAAAACTAAATGTTGAAGTTGAATATTCTTTATAGAGAAAGCTCAAGACCAGTTCAAACTTCTCCTACCACTCTCACAAGCAATGGATCAATTCCAGAGCTGAGAGGCTTGCTGAGCTCCCATTACAGTTCTCCTCTTACTCTTTTTGCTGTTGGGATTGCCATCATCAATCCATTTAATCCAAAATGTAAAGCTCGTTTTTGTGATGCAGCCATCCATTCTCAAGGACCTTGACAAAAACAACTCATTTATAATGGTGCCTAAATTGCTATCAGATGGGACTGATTCCCATACATCCCTACAGCCTGAGGTTGGACACACGATAGTGATCTGCACCTGAGCATTTCTTCCCTGCTGTTCAGGTCTCTACTCATTGGCAGAAATTACCTGGAACAGGGGCCATTTTCCAAAGGAGTGCCTGACCACTGTGTTGTGAATTTAAGTCTCCTTGACAGTGGTTTTGCTGTTTTCATTTATCTTTTGCAGACTGCTTAGAAGTCAGTGGACCCTGATGGATCCATGGACGATGGGATGAAAATTACTGATATAGTGGTTTTAATGTTAGTTATTAACACTTTCTTACGCTGAAAACAGAAATAGGATTTAATCAAGTATAAGGAAAATTATTTGCCAGCTTTCCTAAAGTCCAGAAAACCCTCAAGACTACATTCAGCTCAGTAGTGGAAATAATTCTCGCTGGCTCCCTAGGAATTATGCTGATTTATTCTAGATTTTTATTTTATTAGTAGGCTGGATTTAAGACTTGGATTAGCATTGAACCCTTAATCTTGAAAATTCAATCATGGCACACATGCGCCTCATGAGTATAATTTCTAATTCTGGTTGTGTTTGAGATTACTTATCAAAAAATCAAATAATCTGACTATCTGTTTACTGTCCTACAACCAAACCTTGATGCACTTTTAGTGCTTCTTACATTGAGAACAGACACGAGTAAAAAACAAGTGAGAAAGGCTGTGATTCCGCAACAGCATAATCTGACCTAAACCGTGGCTACATCAGCTCTGCCTCCTATAGCCCCTGATCACAATCCCCCATCTCCTTCCTTGTACCTGCACTGGTGCTCATCTAGCCTAGCAATAAATTGGTCCAGAGGATGGTGAAAACTAGTTTTTTGTAGTGTTAATTTTCAGCCAGTTTAGCTCCCTGAACTATACTGTTGCAGGGTCAGATACAAACTATTGTTTCTGTTGAGGAAACACAGAAGCATAGCTGGGCAATAGCAGCCCTGATTCAGATTGGCTGGAATGGATGTGGAACTGTACTCTTAACTACAGCTATCTGTGGGCCATGTTTGTTAAAAACATATGGGCACAACTTTCAAACAGCTGCTTTCAGCTTCAGTTCTTTAAAGATTCAATTTCCAAAGCAGAACTTTCAGACCAGTAGTCAGTCCAAGTCATTGTAAAATTCATGGGCTATTTTTGGAGCCTCAGATAAGGGGCTGACTGATAAAAGATTTAACAGTCTGACAGAGTGAACTGGATGGAGATTCTGGAAGATCTTTAGGACTAGGAACAAGCAGAAACCAGTAGATTCAGAAGACTGTGGACTGGGTATCAGCTTGATAGAACATAAGGACTGGAATAAAAAGTATACTGTAAGCTGGGACCAGGATACATTAATAGCAGAGCTGAGAACCCCAGGCTGTACGACCAAGTCTAGCTAGGTCTGAGATGAACTGGCAGAGTTACACCATGGATGCTGCATAGACCCTGCCCACACAATGCCTGCTCTTACATGCTGGCCAGGACCTTGCTTTCAGAGTGCCGCACTGCCCCAACAGAAATGTAGAATGATACTGAAACCGATGATTCAGGAGGGAGAGAAGATTACATCACCACAATATGCATGCAAACAAGTGGACATACTTACTGTTGAGTAGTACGTCCCTTGAAAAATCTACAGGGCCATTAGTAGAGAGAAGGAAAAATACATAGCTAAGCAAGATACAAATGAATGGTGGCCTACATCACCAGGCTGCTCTTTGTTCCTCTGCTGTGCAAAACAGTATAATGGCATGGGAAAGACTGGTGGCCCATTCCATACCTCCTATGATGGCAGGAGGATTCTTCCTTACCACGCTTGATTCCTAGGGCCATACAAGGAGCAGCACTCAATGCCATAATCCTTATGAACACCAGCAGCCTTGACAAAGTCAACAGGACTGTTCAGCAGGGCTGTTTATAAGAGCTCATAATTCAAAACCAGCCCCTTATTTTAGGGAAGAGAAGCATAGTAAAAGCCCTATTGTTCTAGCAATATAGGCACAACTATTGAGGACCTAATAAAGGCTCTGCTATGTGACAAGAGTCATGAACAGACCTTACAAAATAATGACTTTTGTAAAAGCAGGACAAAATGTGTTATAGTTTTTTTTTTAAATATTCTTTGAAATGAAAGTGCTCTTGACCCTCTTTGGCTCTCCACAGCATTAAGGAGATGGGGATCTTCCTGGCACCACAGTCTCTAAGGAGTCAACTCTCTGAACTCCAAATTGTGCTGCTGCAGATTTCCAGGACATTTGCTTAAAAAAAATTTTCCCAAACAGAATAACCTCCTGTCCATCAAGCAAGATTTCACAATTACAGTACCAGGCACAGAGAATTCTGCCTGCTTGGCCCACAGCCACACCACGAGCCAGCAAACTTTCTAGCTCTCACAAATTAATTAGGTTCAGGTCAGGTATGTGACTGAGAGAACTCCAGGGAGGGTGGAGGGTGAAGCAGGAAGCGGTGCTGATGATTCAACCAGGGATCATCTTGAAGACATTTGTTGTTTCTTCAGAATTAAGTTTTGGATGTGAAAGGAAAGTGATCTTATTTCTAGGAGTTCAGAAAGGGAAAACATTCTGGTAGAAAAATGAAAGTGGGAAGGACTCTTTATTTAGGAAGTAGGGAAACAACTGATTCATTCATCATAGATTTTACAATGACAGCTTATAGTGTCTAACAGTGGAGTGGGACAGGTGACAAGAACACAAACCCACTTCCAGCTCTGAAGACAATCTTTCTCTCTAGTAAGAAACCAGAGTTGCAAGGGAAATAATTCTGAAATTTCAGCACACAAAAAGACAGCACAGGAGTGACTTTAATCAATGTCTGCACATGCAATTAGAGGAATGAAAAAGACTCATTGCTGGCTTTTGTATTATGGTACTGCAAACCTTTAGGAGTATACCCCTACGGCTATGCAGTGCTGCTTTGTGCCATTCTGTACTGTGAGGAGTGGCTGAAGTTTAACACCTTTCCCCCAAAGCCATAAAATTACAAGCGAAGGTTCACAGCAGCCACAAGCAATATGAGTTCTGTCCTATCCCAATACTGCATCTGGCTCCTCAGAAAGGCTGCTGCCAAGTTAAAGTAATGAAATGCCAAAGTACTCTCATATTCTCCATTTCTTGACATCTTAAAATCACAGCTTCATCGGAATTCCCTTGGCCAAGTATAAGGCATTATGCTTAAGGCAGAGTGACCAGAGAATAGGCTGTGGTCAGTATTACACAGGTCATCCTTGGTTCTGTAGTGGGTCTTTTAGATAATGTGACTCTACAATTAGTAGATGCAAAAAATGTCCAAGGGAACAAACTACTATCTGGATAGTGCTCATCAGCTTTCAGCTCCAGCTTTTAGTTGCCTGTGCCAGCGCTCCATTTGCCATGTGACATGTAACTGCAATGACTGTTGGAAGCAAAACCAGAAGCAACATGGCAAAGCAGTGATGGTGAGAGATGGATGTGAACTTCAGAGGATCAGGTATGTCTCACTCCATCATGTGCAACTCGATCTAGGTGAACCTGCTTTAGTGGTGGGTTGGACTGATCTCCAGAGGTCCCTTCCAACCGTGACAATTGTGTGATGACCTGTGATTCTGTGATTCCACCTTTGGGTGTTTCAGATATGTTGGTATAAGTGTGTGGGACCTCATATTAAGGTTAGCATTAAACATCAGAAAAAAAACTTTTCACTGGGAGAGTAGTACAGTACTGAAACAGGTTACCCAGAGAGGTGGTGCAATCTTCATCCTTGGATGTTTTCATGACTTGGCTGGACAAAGTCACAACTGACCTGTTAAGTGCTGGCAACAGCAGTGCTCTGAGCAGGATGTTGGACTACAGACCTCCAGAGGTCCATTCTAACCAATGTTTCTATGATGCTATGTGTGTCTCAGATCCCAGAGCTGAGCTGACAAGCCATGTTTTGGAATGACTCTGTAGGGCAAGAGGCCATGGCTGGTAACATCTACCAAGCCTGGGATGGTT
This sequence comes from Falco biarmicus, assembly GCF_023638135.1. NCBI lineage: Eukaryota > Metazoa > Chordata > Aves > Falconiformes > Falconidae > Falco > Falco biarmicus. The sequence continues at coordinate 20,759,449 of NC_079294.1, read as the reverse complement.
GGAATGGTTTATGCAGAGCAAGCTAAGTGTCTGAGTGTAGACCTCCTACACCTACATGTAACACCTCCTCTTGAATGGAAACTGAATGGCAGAGATACTGTGAAATTCTGCTTATGAGGTAGCAGTACTTATGCAACAGTGATGCTGCTCAATTCCCTTATGCAGCCAAGGGTTCAGCAAAAGAAAAGGTGTTAGCCTCCTGCAGTGCTCTTGTGACACTCTTTTGTAGCAGCGGTGAGAGCAATAGTGTCAATGTGTGCTACTGGCATGCTGAGGCATTGCTCAAAGAGGCTTATGGCTGAGTTACAGGCTGGCATATACCTTAACTTCTTGTTTCCTGGTTTTAAGACAATTATATCTAGCTGCTTCCCACATTAAAGGGACCAGAAGAGACTGTATTCTTGCCACCATATAGAGAGACAGATTCCAGACTGGACTGGCTGCAGGAACATGCTGGAGTCATGCAAAAGCTGATATTCAGTGGGGACGCCTCTATTCAGACTGACAGACATAGTAGAAATAGGCACAGAACAGACAAAATCCTTTCTACAAAAACATCCTTTGCACAGTTCTGCCACGCTTCATTCATCCACAGCTCTTTGCTTGTTTGTTCCTGGCACACGTTTCTCCCCACCCATTCAAAGCCAGTTTGCTGCAGCACCCTCATCTCTGCCATTCCTTTAATCCCTCTCATAACGCCAACATACTCCCCTCTTTCAGCACAGAGATGTCAAGCAGATTTGACAGGGCCTGAGAAGTTCATGTACCAGTTAGTCATAGGGAAAGCCAAGAGAGTGCTGGTCCCAGGTGAGAACTCCTCCATTAACAAAGCCTAGATGAGATGTGAACATGTCTCTGAACAAATTTTCTCTGAAAACTGCGAGTACTGTGGCTCAACTCACAGTGAACAAATGGAGCTCAATCTAATGACCACAGCGTATCACTTGGAGCTACCAATGTGATATAGAAAATCTTTTCCTTGAACAGAGCCCTAACCACAGTATACGACAGCATGACATGTACTGATATGGACTTCCAAATGACTACAAATAACATTTCAGCGATTATGTTCTCTTGTTTACTGGCTTGAACAAATATTGAGCAGCTGAGAATGCTTTGGTGAGAGTCTGAATCTTAACATGATACTTTACATAGGCACAGAAAAATATTTGAAGAATGAGACAATTTTGGAAAATGCTGTAATGCTTTTAATGGGGGCTGTTTCTCAGGAACTTTTTGCTGACACAACCCTACTACCAGGACTATCAACACTTCCTGGGACACTCAAGAAGCACGAGGCAACTTCATCATGCTCTTAGCTGGCAAGAAAGTTTGAGATTATTTAGGGCAGTAGATCTTGTGCTCCGCTATACACAATCATTATATCTATCTCTAAACAACATATGTTTGATAGCCATAAATATATTCATCTGTTTTCTCCATAGAGAATTCTAAATATATTTAACAGAACCCTAAACAATGAAACTATGATGGCAGTTAAATCATAATCACACAAAATAGCAGGATATATGCTCAAAAGGATTCTTCATGTCAAGTCAACAGAGACTAAAAGCTTCTCACACCCTACAAATACAAAGAAAGATCTTTATCTGCTTCCTAATAATGACACCAGGATAAACTCTGTCCAGTCTTGCATATATGTAAGAAACCTTCTCTTGATACAGCTCCTATGCAAGGGCGTAGCTCCAGCTACAGTCTTGTGCGCTCCTGTTCTGGTTCCTCCAGAATTGTCCATTCCATATTAATGCCTAGCTGCCAAATCACATTAATTCCATAGTTGTATCCCTGTCATAAGCCATTAGTTCCACACTCTTACTACACATAATACATACATTCCACATTCTTTTCCTTAATATGCAAATCTTTCCAACCATAGTCCCCTTTGTTTTGGTGCCTCTCAACCCACCAGCATATGCAGGAAGGCTCACAAACGGATTCTCCGTGATATATTCATACGTGACCAATGTTCTTTGTGATTTGTATGTGACGATAGGAGAGATTTTGAGGTTTGCTCCCAAGCCTCAAATTGCTTAAGTATTGCCCAGATTCCTGACCCCTTTCATCTGTACCAGGTGGTTTACAGTGGTCGTTATGAATTTCCTTTCAAGGCTCCTAAACAAGAACTGACTTTGTTTACAGTAAAAACTTTTCCACTGGCCCAAAGCAGTATTCTGAAACAACACAGAGGCTTAGGTGAACAACCACATCACTGCCACCACCTCCTGCTGTCAGAATCTCATCAGGACCTTACTGGACTCACGGCTATTACTTGCGTTCCATCAGCAGCAAGAGTTAGAAATACTTGCTTTAGGAAGAGCATCTCCTTCTTTTCACATAAGTTGTCAGTCCCAACGGTTCCCGCCTTCCTTTCCTCCAAATAGTTTCCATTCAAAATCAGCAGCTGGAATCTACCTCACAGTCATATGGATGTTTTATTTGGTCCGCAATGTAGCACAATAGACAAAGTGACACTGTGCCTCAGCAAAATTCAGGTTGTTTCACTTCCTTCAGCAAACTCTGTTATGCCATGAGGTTGTGGAACTCCAGACCTATACTCCGATTTGTTGACACAACTGTAGTCAATAGAGCTGGCAAAGCCCATGACAAAACTCTTTACAACTTCAGCCCTGGGGTGTGAAGCCAGATTTTGCCATTTGAAGGGCATAACGTACTACACAATTCTTCCTGCAATTCCTCCTACTCTCCCAAATGCAACGGCTGGCACCATCTCTCTTTGATCAGAAAGATGGCTGAAGAACAGCTGAGGACTTGGTCTTACCAGCCAGATTTATCACTATTCTTAATTTGCATACATGCTACAGTGACGTGTTCATTACATATGCTTAGACCGCATGGCTGAACGCTCATGTTATATCAAGCTGCAGATGATTTTACAGCTGGCTCTGCTCCTTGAGCACTGGGAGCAGCTCTTGTGCATTTCTGAAAGGCAGACTACAGCCGAGCGGCTGGAGCTGTAATTCTCCAGACTGATCTCTACCCCCTCCCCCTGTGCCCCGACATTCTTTGCTGCTTTGTTTATGCTGTAGAAAACATCTGTGAGGGTATAGGGCCAAGGTGAAAGATTTTGGCAAACAGTTATTTTTCACAGCTCAGCTTAAAGGGAAAATATGAAGACTGCCCCTCCTCCTCAAAGAAGGGGAAGGGTAGGGTTGAGAAATGAGATCCGAGTGCAGCTGGGCCAAACAGCAGACTGGCTGTCCCACTAGCACCTTTAAAGTGAAAGGGAATTGTTTTTTCAGTAGAATGAACCATGTTGCAGAACAGGAAAGGTTTAACTGAGAGAAATCAGATCCATTTTTAGAGGAACCGGTTAAATAATTGTATCAGGAAAATCTTGGAGATGTTGAGATGTGTTGGGCTGAGCATGATATTTCAAGAGAATGCATAAATCATGCAGCAGAGACTGTTTAAAACCAGGCTGACATAACAATAAAAATCTGTAATAGAAAACACCCCCACACTACTAGGAGATGGACTCAATTACACTGCAGGTCTTTTTCAATGTTTAACTTCTATGACTCCTTATAGAACTGGGGCCCTGTAAGGGGAAAGAAAAAAGTGGGCTTATTACCTTTGTTGATTAACAGATTGACTTTCTCAAGCAATCTAAAAGTACTTTATAGGCCTACAAAGTATAGGCCGTAGGTAGGGAACTGCAGATTTCCCTGACAAGCTGTAGTTTATTACTCATGTTCTGTCTGCAGCGGTGCAGAGAAGCGGATGGCAGCACATGCCGCTTGCAGCTGCCTTTCTCCGATCAGCTCTGGAAGAAAGGGAAGGCGAGACGAAAATTCCTGCTGGGAAGTGAAGGACTTGGATGACAAGGAGATTCCAGATTTGCTTTAGGGACCTGCAAACAGGGAGGCACCACTTCATTCATCCCTGAATTGCAGCCACTCCTAGGTGAAACAGCAAAACCGTTTCCAAAACAGGGAAGCTTAGGATAGGAGGCGAGCAACGGTATGTTATTGTCTAACAGGAAACTGGAACAAAAAAGTCAGGAATCACTCAGAAGCACTGTGCTGCAAAGATAAAGGAAAAGGTCCGCCTGGAACTGAAGTCCAGCTCAGTCCCCAGTCACTCTCAGGGCATTCCCCCTTCCTGCCATGAAGCCAGCCACTGCTTACTTACGAAGAAGCTCAGCTACTGCCAGATACACCCCACTGGGACGTAGCAGCTACATAGTGCCCAGGTTAGACACAAACAAAGCTATCTTAAAGCTTTGAGCTGAAAGAAACACAGGCTGAGTGCTTGGGATCCATCTGTGATCTGTCACGAGCAGTTGAACAGCTGACCAGCGAGAGGCATGCAGCCATGCAAGCACCCACTGCCTGTTCCACTCTCCCTCTGGCTGCCCTTCACCCAGATCTAGATAGGCTCCAAATTAATTTTACAACCTGGAATGCTGCTAACACAACCAAACTATGAAAGAAAAGCTCATCTTGAGGGAAGGCAAAAATCAGCTCCCTTCTCTGTCTCACAGCTGTCCTCTCCTTCTCACCATGTGGTCCTGAAACCTGGGGCTGTTCCAAGCACTAAATGCACTGGAAAGTGTATCCTTGGGCCAGCTGTGATCTGATCATGGTGCGTTGGCTATGGGTGAATCAGAAACCAAGTGATAGCCCCAGGAACAATGTGGCCCCTTGTTAGGCTTCAAGAATGGTCATTGCCTTCAGCAGCCCCCAGCCCCTTCCCCAGCCAGCTTTCAGGAGAGCAGGATGCCAGGAGGGCTTCCATAACACCCTGTATGATCCTTTCCCACTAACCCTGTGCTGAACTACAGCTATTTTCTGTTTTGAATGACATGCTCCTTGTGTTGTGAGAGACTTTGGGTGGGGGTTGCTGCAGCCTCTTTGGAAGTGGATGCACAGCAAGTCACAGCTGATACTAATATTTATGTGCAAGCTGCTACAGGGCAGCCCCAGCAGCAGCACCTGGGACCACAGTTCCCCTGAAATCCCCAGGGCTGGAAACCTCCTGGGAAGCTGCTTCTCATCAGCCCCGCAGAGCACTCTGTGCATTGCACAGCTCCATCCCAGGAACCAGATTTTATCTGGCCTCACAACTCTGCTGATGTTTTGTAGGCTTTGTACTTAAGTAAGCATTATGAAAATCAGCAATGGCACAGAGCCGGAGTTGTCATTTTTCCCAGCCCATCTCACAGCTAGCTAGGCTGTTGCAATTCTCAGGAGCAGATGCTGCAGGAAGGGGGTTAGTGGTGGGACAGGGCTCAGTCTTCTCCCAGGCAATATTCTGAGGGGGAACAGAGTGCTGTCCAGAGTGAGAAGAGGCCATGGCCAACACACATTTGAGGCAGTTTATGAAAGACTGCAGAGAAATTTAATCCTGGTGCATCAACCAAGTGTCAAAATGAATATTTCTTTGCATTTGTATTAAAGTAGCGTGCCAAAGCCCCAGTCAGGATTACCCACTGTGTTTGGCGGCACGGCCCCATCTTCAGGGTAAATATGTTCTGCCAATCAATTCCCACTGCAATTTTGATCAGACACAACATTTTTCTTGCTTCCTGCCCTGAACAGCTGCCATGTTGTACCACAGCTGCATTTCAATAGTGGATAAAGGGTCAAAATACATTGGTGCTAGCGAATCTCAGTGTAAATACAGATCTTAACTTGGGATCCTTCCAATTAAAAAAATACTGCACTGGTGCGAGGCACTACTAATTGTTGATAAATAAAAACTAAAGATTTGTTCTGTGCCTTTTGCTAGTCCAAATTGCTTTATAAGCTAGAAATATTACATACACTTTATAGGAACTACTTGATCATTACCAAAACAGTCACTTGCCTGGTGGGCAGCTCTTATGAGGATACCAGCACCAGCTCACAAAAGAAATAGAGCAGAAAGTTAATTTTCCTGAAAATTAGTATTGCTTTGGATAGCTGTAATAAGTTTCTAATCACGTCCAAACTGACTCTGCAGCTGTGGCTCAAACGTGTATATACTTTTCCACTCTACTGACTTCTGCTGTGGAACTTCATATTTTGAGCTGAAACATCCCTGAAGCTGGCCCTGATATTCCAGTGTACTTCAGCTGCACCAGAAGTGAAATTTGCCTGGCTAGATCAGACTGTAAAACTTGAGACCTAAGTAATTAAAACACACAGTGAGATGTGTGCAGAGATGAGACCTTTTATGAAATACGCGAGGCAGCAAGAAATATATATTGGGCCATCACAACAATGAATACAGGGTACAGCAATTGAGTATAAAGCTGGTAAAAATTTAACATGAGTAAGTTTTACTAAAACTTAATCTCCATTCTACAAAGAGAACTACCAAGATTTTCTTGATGCATTACACTCAGTAAATTTGCTTTGAATAGTTGTATGTGTGTGACACAGAGAGAGAGAATTAGGCTGGAATGCTATAAGGATGTAAGCCAAGCTCTCAGCATCTGGAAAGCAGAAAGCAGAACTATATTTAGTGCACAATGACTTGCAATAATTGGGGGTGGGGGGGTGGGGGGACAGGAACAAAAAAAGAGCAAGAAAAAAGAACAAAACTTAAGTTGCCAGTGTTAGGCAATTAAATGAATTATAAAGAAAAAAGAACAATCAGGCTGGGAGAAGGATAAATGAAACCCTGGGGTATATGTTATTATAAGAACTTATATGAGCAAAAATGCTTGTATAGAGTTACCAGACATATTTATAAACATGCTACAGATAATGCATACTTCAGTATAAATACCACCTCAAAGAATTTCTGGCACAGAACAGTTAGGGCATTGACCTCTGCTGTACATTCATTTCCTTTATGTGGCTGAAATGGCCTAAATGCATTCCTTAGTTAGGCATGGGAAACTTTTTCCATAAGGTAACTAACTGCATCTGCATGGGTACTCCATGGCGTAACTGTACTTGGTTATGAACATGTTACGAACCCTTTGCAAAGCACGTGTAGGTTACCACGCATTCTCCTACACCTACTTGTAAACAGCACAAGCACCAAGTAAAAGACTACCTTTTATAGATGTGGTACATTCAAAATAAAAATGGTTTAACACTTTCCAAATCCCTTACTGCTGTTGTAAAAGCAGGGTGCTGAAAAATCAAGTTCCCCTTCCATTGCTTGCACAGTTTTTGTTCTGCCTTTCGCTTGATTTAAACATTTCAACAGCTCTTCAGTTCACTCTTGTTTCCAGGCAGTTTCTCAGACCTGAGATCCCAGGATCCCAGAGCTTCCATCTTCAGCACTTCAAAGGATATCCAAGTAACAAATGAAACATACTTTCGTTAAAGCTGAGGTGCTGATCTCAGGCACACTGATGCTGTGTAAAGGATAACAAAGATGAAAGTAAACAGTACTACTGGCAAAACTGTACAAAAATGGTCATATCCATAAATGCCAAAGTATTTTCTGGTGTTCAAATTATTCTAGCTTTCAGCTTCTAGGCAGCAGTATGCTGCCATGAGATTTAAAAAAGTGAGCAGAAAGTGCTGCCTCTGCACAGCCACCACATCCTTACACTTGGTGCAAGACAGCAGATACCTGGGGCCTGTGAGTGGGGAGGAGAAGCTGGTGCTGCCTGCGGTGCCAGGCAAAGAGCAGCCTATCGCCTTCAAACCACAGGCCAGAGCAGCACCCATTTTGAGAAGAAGCTGGGAGTGCTTCTAAGATTTGGCTGTTTTAGCCATTAGTCTTCACTTCACTTGTATTTACAAACAACAGAGAAAAAAAAAAAAAGACGTCTTTCTGCAATGGGAAGTTTGGGAGGAAGTCACCAACCAGCAGCCATTTTCCATCTGGCTTCAGGATCGGCTAACATTTGTAGGGACCTGTATATCCTCTTAACTGTAAACTTCAGGTTGTGGTTTTCTTTAAATTAGTGCTTTCATGTGCCTCATGTACAGGTAAAGGCTGCTTTGCAGATGCACTCTTGCTTGCTTTCTGTGCACTCATATGTCCTACAGGGCTGTCCCTGAGGTGAAAGAAGAGATTTTATTCCTTGTATTAAATACGTAGTTTCTAGGCTAGACTCTGCCAGCTAACGTACCAGTGTTTGTGGTATATATGTATATGAACTGGAGCAAGACCAAATCTACCCACAGAAGGTGCTCAGCTGTAACTGAGGTACCTATTTTACACTGTCCTCACATGCTTTTCACTAGTAATACAATAAATGTGTGTAATTTAAAACAATGAGCACTTTTTCAATGCAGAACAAGGAGTGACAGAAGCACTGTATCTCTTTTTAGAGCCATGCCTATCCAGCAGCAGAAAGGATGGGGGAGTAGGTACCTTTGGTACCTTGGGAGCAAAGCGGAAACAGGGCAACATACAGGATTCACAGAACCAGAAGACAAGGATGACAAATCAAATGAGGCAGAGATTGAGGTAACAGCTACAGAGATTTAACAAACAACAATAAACTGTAGCAATGCCTGTGATGCAGTGTGCAAGGGCGATGTTAGAAAGTAATGTAAATCATTGTATCAATCCTTAAATTGAGGGAACTGGGGAGATAAGGACACTTGACTTGCGAAGTACAGAGACTGGAGCAGAGCTCTGCAGTGGGATCTGACTTGTCCTACGAGGTGAGATTACAGTGCCTAAGACAAAACACAAGAAGACGCTGCTGCTCTCATTAAAGGTGACAAGGAGCTTTTTCTTCCTCACATTCCCCTCAAGCAGAGCACTCACACATGTCCTGTTTTCAAGGAAAAACATATCCGTTTGAGGTATTATAAATGAAAGCTGGTAAAAAACCCTGCTATTATGACCGGGTAGATTTTGATACATGTTTTGCATTCTTTGGGTCCTGTTCAAATCAGAAGTGCTGTCTGCAAACACCCCGCTGAAGTCAGCAGAAGATGAGGATTTACTGTAATCACTACAGCACTGGGCAGTGAGCTAGGCTCGTTCCTGAACTGTTTCCTAAGAGATGTTAACAGCCTCAGCTGGGTGCTCTTTGTAGTTCTGACAGAGGTCAGCTCTGTCTCTAAGCTCAAATCAGAAAAGTAAATCTAGTCTAAACAATTCTCTGTACTGTTCCAGAAGCAATTAAAGGCACTTTGCTTTGTGTTATTTCCCCCAGGTGTGAGCAGACACTTCCCACAGACAGTATGCACAGCCAGAGCTCAAAAAGCATAAACTCTTTGCAGAGGAAAATGCAAAAAAACCCTGTTGCTTTGGGCATGTAAGACTGAACTGGCCAAAACACTGCAGGATCAGCTTATCCAGGCACTGACTACAACCTGTACTTAGAGAAAAATGGGGGTATAACATTTCCAGATCAACTTATCTAACTCCATCATGCATTGTTAGCAAGGTGATACTGACAGATTAGATATCCATTTTTATATTTGGTATTATTTAGCTAGGAATAAAAATGTAATGTGCTCCATCAACATGTCACCTAAATTCATGACAGAGATACTGGCATGCAGGAAGTGAAAAGCATCTCTCATCTATGAGCAGCACCTTTGTGAACCAGCAATAATGTGACAAGGACAGAAAGATGTGAGTACAAAGTGAACTCTCACACATTTCAAAACAATTATCTTTGGTAGGTTGTATCCTTGTTCATGATTCTCCAAGAATAGAATAATAAATACAATTACTTTTAAGTATTCCAATAGTACTAGGTATACTTGCTGTTTGTAAAAACTCCCACTGGTTTTGCTAAGAGCTGGTACCAGCAGTCCTGGGAATTCAACACACTGTCCAAAACCCTCATATTCCCTGATATGGCTCACACCATGATCACACAGATGTACGGTCACAGCTTACACAGCAACATGCACAGGCAGAGGAGTAGGTAGGACAGCAGTAACTTTCCACTGACAAAAATGTACCCTGAAATCTTGGCCTTAGTCTGTGGCTACAAACTTTAATCCCTGGTTTTAATAACGTGGCACCTAACTGCAAAATATTCCCAGAAACAAACTCCCAAAGCACCTATTTATAGTATTGATAGTGATTGGCAGAAAAGCAGGACTGGAGCACCCTTGCTTTGGCATAGCCAAGACCTTCTGCATGCTAGGAAGTGTACCTGCTATTGTTAAGGGATGCCAATCGCACATGCTAGCACCAGACACTGTTCTGCTGCAGCCCTGCAGATTTGTGTCAGGTCTGAGTAGTGCCAAACACTGCTTCTCCCAATCTGCTCTTGAACGCAAACCCTTTTCACCAGTGGCTCATCCACACCCATTGCTACTCTCCACCAGCAGCAGCCAGCAATTTTCCTAATATGGAGAAGGTGTAGGTGCATAAAAATGTATTTTTATCCTTGCAAAGATAAGACATTCTTTTACTGCACGGTGACTCCGCTGGTCACTACCAGCCGCAGAGTCCTATTTCATGGACGAGAAGATCACAACAACAAGAAACATACACGTTGTTGCACCCAGCAGTTTGCATGAATCACTCCAGCTTCTCAGTAAATTCCCAAATAAAAATCTATCACAGTGGTTTTGCACAGGAAGAAGCAAGGCACAATTAAGGGCCTGGACTTGGTGAAGCTGTGGAGAAGCTTCCAACTGCAGGTTATGTTCAGAAAGCTGGAGATACCAATCTAGAATGCTTCTAAAAAGCAAAACTAAACTTTCTTCTGTCTGTGCCTCCTGTGTAAACACCAATAACCCTTAACTCCATCCTCAGGTGGGTTTATTATTTACCATTAGATTACCTTTATTTAGCATGGGAAACTGAGTGCACAGGTTTTACTCTATGCAACCAATCTGCTCTGGGTAGTCTAGAACCTGGAAGAAAGGTGTCACCTTGAGTGGTATAAAAGGAATTTTTGGCACGTGAATTTAGATTCTCTAAACCATAATCCATGCTACAGCCCAAATTCCTCGCTGTGGATTATATCAGTGAAAAAGGGGGTCCCAAGACTTCTATGATAGCATAACATCAGCTGCTGGATCTTGGCGGAACTGGCATGAGTTCTGTGTAACAGAAATTATTCACATGTTTTCAATATGGTAAAAATTCTTTCTCCACTCTCTTTGACAGTGGCTTGGAGGAGAAGTTAGGGCACAGGGAGAGAAGCTAATTACAGATATTTGGCCCTGAGGTGCCAAGCTCTCATTTGTAACAGAACTACACCAAAGAATTAATCCAGCAGAAGATAAAGTACACCCAGATTTATTTCAGATTGTTTTCTTATACACATCTACAGGGGAGGGAACGGGCAGCCAGTTATTGTAATCAATGAAACCTTAAGCAGGAGGAATTCTCTACTGGCTAGCTGACTGCTCTAAGGCCATTTTATACTTTCACATGGCTTAATAGACCAAAGAATCAGAATTGTTGGGGTTTATTAAGCTAACAAATATTAAGGATTCTGGTTTCATTAATAGTATCCTTTTGAAGCTGTGAAGAGTCATTTAATGACTTATGTATTCACTTCTGCCCAAGATCCCAGCTGAAATGAAAGTCAAAAGGATCACGCCAGCCTTCAGCTGTTATCATAAAATCATTACAGAACATTGTATAATTAAGCCCTATTTGCAGTTGCATTTTAAAACACATCCTGGCCTGGCTGCTCTTGACTAAACTTGAGATGATTTGGCAGCATTGTGTGGGATTACACGCTGAAATTAGCTGAATGTGTGCAGGCCAGGCTGGAGGTGCTTTGGTTGTGAGATTCAGGACCAAATGTGCAGGCAGGAGCTACAGCTTTGTTGTGAAACGGCAGGAACAGAGCTGTGAGAAGGAAGTTTGCGGAGTACCTGAGAGTGCTGCAGCTGCCTAGAGCTGGCACTCCTGCTCTTTCACTTTCCTGCCCACCAGACATGTCTAAATATCTTGAGAAAAACAAGAAGCAAAACAATAGGTGACTGTAGTGTGAATAATAAAAGCCTGGCTTGCGTCTTGGAACCTGACTGCTGCTCTTAAACTGCCCCAGCTGCGCTCTCACGGTCCAGGATGTCAGCACAACTGCTCCAGTGAATTAATGCCTTGTGTGCACTCTGGGGCTGTCTATGGCACCTTTTATAGACTGTATTGTAAGACTGGGGTGGGTTTCTGGGTCAGAAGGTCAGCACTACCTCTCTGCTCCAGAAAGATAGGTTCTGTATGATGTTATTCCAGCAGCAGAAGCAAAAAAAAAAAAAAAAAAAAAGGTAGGGTGGGTGAAAATTATACTTTGTATGGGATGTACTGAGCTGTCAGTAGTACAGTGCTTTGTTCCTAGCAGGAACAGGTAGGGTAGACATTAGAAATAGTCACTGACAGATCCTGAGGGATTTCTGGAAGAGCAGAAAGTTTTCTAAATATGTAATAGACTGTATGACTGTACAAGCTGAATCAAAGTTAAGTGCCAGATTAGTCCTGGCTGAAACTCCATGGATTTCAGGCAGCTCCCTGCAATGAATTCGTCCCTACAACACACTGCAGTTATTCTTTCAAAATCAGGAGGCCTCACGTGTCCAAATCACTCCCAGCTAATATCGGACTCACTTACTGTGTGTTTTGATTCTTTAGCATTACTGAGAGAAGATGAAAAAAGATACCATATAACCATCTTAGGTAGTTTTTTTTTGTAACTGCAGTCAGCTCTTCAAAGGCTGGTGTGTTGTCCCACTGCCAAGTACAACAGCACAGTCTTTCCTTCCCTCCTCTTGTTCCCAGTGACAGATGAGCAAATCATAAGCCAGGTCTGCTCCAGACCGTGTCTCTTTGAGTACCAGCCATCTGAAAAGGCATGTCCTTCCACCCATGTCAGTGCAGTCTGCATTCCCATGGTTTCTACTCATCTTGGGTCTGGAGCAGAAGAGTGAAATCACCAGGGCTGTTACTCCAGTGCTTTTCATCAGGTTCAAGCCTACTTAAAACAGGCACAAAAGGGAAAAGAAAACACATACTCCTTGCTGATTTATCTATTAATACTGGAGAGCAGTTGTATCAGTGATATTTTAGAGAAGGATCAGACACCTTTGTAGTCAAACAGCATCATCCACCATATGGCAGTAGATGAAGGCTGCCTTTTGCCTCTCACATTCACTCTAAGTCCTTCTAAATCACCCCTGCCAACACAATACGATCTTTGAGGATCATTAACATTTGTCAGAAGAGCAAACCTCTCACTTACGTAATAAGTTAGGTTGCACCAAACAACAGGTATGAAAAGTTCCCTGGGGGAAGACACCTGCAGAGTCTCTTCCTTGACCTTCAGCTCTCCTGCTCCTACAGATGGATGCTGTTTGACTCAGCATGACATTAGCAGTACATACAGAGAGTATGTGTCAGGAACAAAACATTAGCTCTTCTGAAAAAGCAGCACCCTTACAGATTCATTTGTCAAATGATGCTTCCTTCCAATTTTGATCAAATGAAAACCATTCCTGTTTAAAATAAGAAACAATTGAATACATCCCCCCACTCACTCTCTTTGTGAATATGTACACCTCAGAGAACAAAACATTTAAATAGATTGTTGTTGGAAGCATTAGTCTCTAGCAGTCCCTCAAAATACTAAAAACACATTAAAAATATTCTTCTAGGTCCCTTTTAGGTCCCCTCAGCACAGCCTGGAGCCCACCGTAACTCACATATCACTGTAAAACTATCTCTTCTGACTGCAGTAGGCAATCTAATTCAATGAATTTCAGCTAAATTTAAAGGTAAATTCCACCAACGCTGTTACACCTAAATTCTTCTCTGATTTCCCTAGCAAATATAGATGGGACTTCCCAAGGAAACATACACAGATAGACTTCTCCATAAGGATGGGGATTTAGATGTTCATTAAAGACAAGTAAAAAGGAACAAGCAGACGAGGAAGTTCCAGTATTTATCAGGTCAAATGTTTACATGCTACAGAAGGGAAAAGTATGCTATTGATCCCAGTACAGTAGCTTTCCTCACATCCTTCCAGGCTCATCTGCTCAGTGTTATCAGGCACTCCCGTTATCCTGGGAGATATAGTGGCTGACTTGCCAACAAAGTGGAGAAAGGCCACTTGAAATCTTTTTCTTCCTCAGGGAGGTATGGTCATACTCTCAGAAAACAAATCTTCACACGGTACATCTCCCCAACACCATTCATGTACTAGCAAGCATGTATTTTACACTGGAAAGAAGTGAAGAATTTTGCCACTTTAAATAGTTGAGTGAATTTTTTCTTCTACGGTCAGCTGGGGTTCTTTGCTGGGATTGCACTGTGGCGCCCTTCCATTACACGTACGTAGTGGGAATTGTTGATTCATTTGCTCTTCTTTCAATCCACAGTTAAACTTCTACCGGTTTATAAAAGATCTGCAGTTTGGAGAAAAGGCAAGAGGGAGCCTGGCTGTGCTCACACTATGCAAAATGACTGATTTATGTGGCAGCTCATGGGACTGAAGGATTGGGCCCAAAGATTCAGTAAGTCACAGGAAAGCCAAAGAAATCAGGTGCCAGGAGGTTTGGAAGCTGAGATATCTAGTTACAAGAGCATCTGCCACTGTGACAGGTAAAGTCTGAAAGCAAAGAGGGAGGTTCTGGTTTGGAAGGAAGCAGATGACACATTATCAGTATGGTGCTGGACAGATACAACTGGATTTAATCAGGGGTACATCTTCTTATGAATGGCAACAAGGAGCTGTTTGCAGACACAACTGGATGAGAGAGGGAAGCAAAACCCACATGACATTCAACCTGCCTGACAGAAAATGGGACCTGCACACTTGCTGTGGGACACAGAAGTGCAGCCCTTGCTAGTGGTAAAAAGAGAACTTCTGCATGAAGAGATCACCTCACTCAGCTTGAACTACTCGGCTCGAATTGCATTGAATCATGAATCCCTCTTGACCTTCCTGGTTGCCCTGGCTCTGCATGCACTGGTGAGCTCCCTACTCTGGAGCTACGGTCCAGAAGTATTTGGGGAGTGAGCAAATCTAATTTCTCCCAAATGTTCCATCTCAAAGTAATGGCATAATACCTGGCTGATTCTTTCAGCTCCACCAAACAATGACTGCCAGGAAAACAGCTTACTTCAGTCATTCCTAACAAAATACAGTTAGCTCTTCAACACACAGCCTTATTTTTACTCAGTTTAACTGCTTCTTTTTTGGTGCAGAACTTTGTAGATTCCCCTGGTTTATGCCAGCTGCAGTCCTCCTCTGGAGAGCAACTTGCTTCTTAGGAGGAACAAATAATTTTACATTTGGAGCATTTTACAGCTGGAGCATTTCCCGAGTCCTCCCACTTCTGACTTTACTTTTTTTTCCTGGCAGCCTGCATGACAGGACACAGGCCGCCACCTGCCAGGCAAGGTACTGGTTTTAGCTTTGTCTCTCAAACCCCTGACTTTCTGTAATCTCTTCTAGTGAATGATAAAGCTGGATGAGCAAAGTAACTATCTCACTGCGTTAAGATAGTCGGAGTTGCCATGTAAATACACTGATAATGGACTTTAAAAACCAAACGGCAGTAAATGAGAGAATTTTTACTTCCTTGCCAGAAGTGTGCGTCCCTCTGCTAGAGCACTGCTATGCTAACAGCTAGGTGGGCACCATGTATATGCAAGGGCTTTGAAGCAGGAGTTTGAGCAGTTATAGTGGCATGTAAAGATGGGGAAAGAGGGAGGAGGTCTGGAAAATCCTGAAAAAAAGCATCTGGTGCACACAGGAAAGTTTTCTCTAGTGTCAATCCCTTTTGGTGCTCTTGATCATTCATCTGTGGTGAACTGACCAAGACCAACTGCATGGCCACACTCTGCCCAAGGACCATCTCTGCAGGGTGACAGTGAAGAGGTCAGAGCAAGGAAAGGAAGCAGGAATCTCTTGAAAGTATCATAAAAAGGCTAACTGATTCCCCTTTGGGAAAATACTAGTCATTAAACTGGTCTCCACCAAACTCAAAATGCCCCATGGTATTTTCTTCTTTTTTAAAAGGGACCTGTACACTGTTCACAGACCCTGCTACAGTATTAAAAAGGGAGATACTTACTGGCTGGTCACTCTGCCTCATGGGACAGGGTCTTGTTTGTGAACATTCCTGGGACTCTGTGTGGGATGGGAGGTACAGTACAAAATGGGAGCCAATAGCTTAACAAATAAGGCATCAGACTGGATCACGCAACATGTGGATTCAATTTCTGACTCTGGTACAGACTTCTATATACCACTAAGAGAGTCCCTTCACTCTTTCACTATATTCCTTCTGAGTTAAAAGACAGTAACACCTCTTCACCACATAGTAATACTTTACCATGTAGAAATTCATTCCTGCTTGTACTCAGTCCTGTACTAGGCAAGCAAACATGGCAAAGACGAGAGTGTCTGCACTTGTATAGCCTAAACAGTCACTGCAAGTCCCCTGAAGGTTTCTGATACCCAATCAATTACAGAGTGTGCACTGAATGGGATTATTTAAGCCAAAGAGCTTTAGTGGCAAATATGGCCTTGCACAAACTTCTGCAGTGCTGTAAATCTTGCTTTCAATGATTTTAGCTTTCATGGATTTTAAGTGATTAAGCAAAAGTGTTACAATGCACCTTCAAATGGCCCTTAATAAATAGGTTTTACTTCAGAATGGGTTTCTTACTGAGTCTACCAAGAAATATTTGCATGTGAAATGAAGAAATTTGAATGATTGAATGGTTTGTTTATTTTAGAAGGCACTGCAGCCACCCACTGCATGGCTGAGTTTCCAGCACACCAGTACTGGATGCCAAGGAGCTTCAGGAAGGGAAACAAGAAACAGAATGGGAAACTGAGCAGCTTAGCTTCTTTTCACATGAATTGCCAAAAGTGGGCAGCACCACTGAAATAATACTGTATAAAATCTTCTCAACTCAGAAAGCTTACTGTTTATTTCATACTCCAGTGTCTATGCACAGAAATCCTAAAACATTGCAGGAAACAACATTAACTCTACATTTATAAAAAAAAAAAAAAAGAAGTATTCTCCATTAACATAATTAGTAGGTTTAGGACCAAGAAGTTGCCATATTACTATTGTACGTCTTCACGTATTCAAGCAATGCTTTTTTCCTAGAATGAAAAAACATCCCTTGTGAAGAATGAGCATCAATGTAGCAGTTAAGGCAACACCACATTAAGTGCCTTGCACAAAAAGCTGGAACATCACCTTCTAACTAAAATATAAGTAGAATTCATATGAAAAAGCATCTTTAACAAGTACGACGAGTTGAGACTCTCGCTTAACATCTCATCTAACAGAGGCTGGGATGTGTGCTGCTGTGTTAATATTCTTACAGGGAAGTACTTTAATTCCAAATCAAGAAGGAACATCGCCATCTCCTGAGTCATCAGCATCACTTCCTGCCTTTCTGTGTGCATGTTCATAGGAAATCTTTCATCTAATTTTTTTCAAAGCCCAATCTCAGTTGGCTAGCAAGCTCAGGCAAGATCCAGCCAACAACGGTATAGGCACAACAAGTTTCAACAAAAATATTTGTTGCAAGAACACTCTTTGATTCATTTGCCCTTCCTTGGCTGAACCTCGACTACACCCATCCTGTACACACTTGCGGGGTGCTGTTGCCATGTCAGGGTCCAAGTTCAATTTCTACACTCCCAAGTTACTCCTTCTGGCTTTGAACACTATCCAGGTGGCTGCACAAGGGGCTACAGAAATTACAGGGAGATGGCAGAGGACCTGCCTGAGAAGCAAAGAAAGGGGAGATACCCACACTCTACCAGCCCATCCCCATCCAATCTGCCCACAATGTGCTGTTGTAAAGAGTTTGCAGTGAAGCTGGGGATTTGGCACTGAGGGATTTGGCACTGACATGGTGTGGAATAGTCATCAGATATTTAAAACGGAGCCGAGAGAACAAAGAAGGGCTTTGTAGTGCAAGGCAGCACTGAAAACCCTGAGCCTCTGCCAGCCAGCTTGCACAGAGTGTTTGCTAATGTACACAGTGGAGTGCATTCCTCTCATTTGATTACATGACAGTTTTATATACCAGGTATATGCGGGGGTGGGGGTGGTGGGGTGGTGGGGTTCTTAACCCTTTCAGTCCTCCCCCATCTATAAATCTTAAAGAGACTCACAGTGGTTTCACTTCTGGTCTTGTACTTGCATGCAACTGCAGTCATGGAAGGCTGAGCATGTGCTGTGGGCAACTGATGTGTATGTTAAAAGTACTCTTATCTATGTTGCTAGAAACAGCAGAAGTAACTAAGCATGAAAGAATTAGAAATCTAATTCTCTCCTTACTGATGCTATAGTTTTCTGCATCTCCCTTGATTTAAGCAGTGAGTAGAGTCCTTGTTTAAAGGACCATTATCATTCTTTCTCCATATGGTAAAATGATGGATGCAGAGACTGCTATTACAGCTCCCCCTTGTTAGACCAGGGAGAAGGGAGCCAGGAACCCCCGGCTGGCTAATGCCACATTCTACCATGTACTTTATTACATGATTTCTACTGTAAAAATGAGGATAACCATACGTGCCCATCTTGGTGAAGTTCTTTTGAGATCTATGGCTAAAGCATGTTGTTTGTAACCATGCAATATGCTCTATGCATTCAGGAAGAAGAACCTCTCATTCACAGGATGTGAAGCATATAGATGGAGTACAGCACTAAGGCCTAAATTGCAGGCGTTTGGGTGCTTTAGTGCCAAGTAGTTGAGAAGGGCAAAGTATTCTTACTTTCCTGTTCTGCTAACGCACAAAGCAAATGTCTTAGCCATAATTATAATAATACACAACTACATTTTCAGATGATCTGCTGTGGTGCTTTTCATAAACTCTAAGTGCAAAACTGTTAAGTTATAAAGTTAAAAGATTAACTTCTGTTAATCAAGTTAAAAGAATAAGCGAGACACTGACAGAGATGTTCGTGGTTAAACTCCTCAGTACCCATACTGTTGCCTGTACTTTTCATGTTGGTAGCTCATAGACCAACATCTAATTAAGCCCACAGAACCTCCGCAAAGCATTTAATTAGGAATTATTTTCCTGCTTAGCCACCCAGGGAAACAATCAGGAGATGAAAGTTAAAGCATCTTGCCCAACATTTGGGTGTCAGAGGCATTATTATAATTCATGAGGTTCCTGCTCCCATACTCAAGTACTTAACAAAGCAGGGTTTGCCTTGTAGGTAGACAGGAAATGTTTGGGGCTGGCACTTAGAATCAGATGGACAGAAAGAAAGGAATGTAAAGGAAGGGGAAGGTTATTGCAACAGTGGAAAAGAGTACACATGGGCAAAGAAGGCTAGTGCAAGATGAGTGAGGAGTGGGCCAGAACAAAGGCAAACCAAGACACTGACCTAAGCTTCCATAAGTCACTCAGAGGTTCTTAACCATAGTGAGAGTGATTTCAAAATAGGTCCCAAAACAGATGTGTGTACATAAAGGACTTAAGAGAAAGATGGGAGTGGTTCTGCATTTTTGTACACATAAGCAGGCAGACTCTTGCTAGAATATTTGTATGTGCTTGAATTTGTAAAGAAGAAGGAGAATCATTTCCCAAACCAGAAATTGCATGATTAGATCACAAGCGGGTTAACCAAAAGACACAGACAAGAAGTGGCAGATATCTTGTTTCCAAACTAATGGTATTTTCAGTAAAGAATGACAGAAAATTTGGCATATTAGCAGAACTAATTTACAAAAGGAAAGCACTTTTTGAAGATTCCACTTAAACACTGATGTTCTTTAAAACTATTATTAGCTGTGAGACCCCTCTTTAGCCAACAGAAGAAAATGTTACATTTCTAATGGTATAAAGGAACTGGAAGCATCACAGAGGTTCTTATGGAAAAGTCAGATGTTTCATAAAGCATACTGCAGATGACATTCAGGCAAGTATCTGTATCCTGTTTCTGGAACTGTGTATTATTCTTAATTACTTTTTCCTACTGTTAAGATTGTGTAACTTGACAATAATGTGACATTTCTGAAAGAGGAATATTTTCTTTTATGTAAAATTATTTTGTACTAAGAGGAAAGGGGCAGGAAGTACTCAGATGATAGTATTTCTCAGCAGTCTTTAGCTCTAATGTACACAAAATGCTGCTGCCTCGGTTTAACATTGCTCTTGTGTGAATGTAACTTGTCTCACATTCCTTCTCCTCCTAAAGGGTCACTTCTGTAACTGTCACAGAGACACTTCTGCAACCACAGAGGCCCACATGACTCAGTTATCTTCCCCATACCATCAGATATGTATAAATGTGTAAGACAGCACCCTTGGATGCCAGGAGAGCATTTATGACACCTAACTATATATTGCCTTCACTTTACAAACTGATAGCACTGTTACCCAGCCATCTGAATTCCTCAGCTCGAATAAAAGCCAAAGAAAAACGCTGCTGCTTAGTCAAACACAGAAAAATAGAAGTGATGCTGGCAGAAGAGGCAAAATTTTAGACAAACTAGCAATCATCATACTGTATCAAAAGAATAGGCTAATGTTATAGCGGCACAGAGCATAAAGGTCTGCATGCCTCCCTGATGCAGGATATGCAAACAACTTTGACAGCCAAAAAACCAGCTGATCTAGATGGTGACTCTTAAGGAACGTGTCCACATTCTGATGTCAAAGGCCATAGACACATAAGCACCCAACTCTGAGGACTGGGATCACAGTGTGATGTGCATCTTTGTGGCCTCAGGCTTTACTTGTGGTAGTCACTGCATTTGGGATGATTCAAAGAGGTGTGAGTTCACTTTCTATGCAGCGTCTTGCTTACTAAATAACAAGCCACCTCCCCCAGCACAAGCAACTGTGAAGATTACCTGGTTCAGTTTAAGGCCTCCAGATCTTTTCAGGGAGAGAAATAGAAGAAATTTGACACATGAAAGGGATGAATCTTCAGAACTCCTGTAGGATATGGGCTAAGAGTGGACATAAATTCTAGTGTCTTCAGGAGACTCCTTTGCAATCCTGTACAGTGCTTTTAAAACAATAATTAATGTGGAAAACATGGACCTGTACACACACTGCTATCTCAAAGCAGAAAGCAGAAATTTGAATGAGAAATCAGGCTGATCATTAAAACAATCAGTGTGCTTTATATTGAGGCCAGAAAACCAGACAAAACAGAAAAATGACCCTCGTTTAACACAATGTTACTTTATCAGGTTTACAGGGTATTAATAAAAAACCATAATGATTTCTCAAACACATTCTACAAGCAAATACTAAATCTTCATACCCATCCTGGGAATGGTTGCAATTAACATACATAGCAGCTGTCCTTTAACATCACACTGGCTTACACATCACCGAATCCTGCCAAAACATCCTTGGTTGTACATAAATAAAAGTAACAAATGCACAGCTCTGGGAATGGTGTTGGTTAAGCTCTACATGGGAATCAGTAGAGGGAATGTAATACTGTGGCTTTTGGAGTTCTATGAAATAATGGAAATAAATAACATCTTTTTTCCCCCCTCTCAGTGGAGTAATGGAACAGTAGATAAACTGCACAAAACCACAGCTAAATATTTAGAGCCCACAAGGAAAAAGTCCTTTGAACAAATCAAGCTATTTCCCTTAAAGGCTGGGAAGGAAGAGAGAGACAGAGGGTTTGTCATTGTTATTTCTATTTTTAAATACATAAGAAATGCTCAGATACTATGCTGATAGGGGCTACATAAGCACCAAGAGAAAGAAGGGCTTTTTCCCACGAAATTCTTACACCTTTATAGTGGTAATCTGGGCTTCAATCTTTGGCAGCACCTTTTCCAATCAAGACATCTGGAAATGTCTCAAAACTATTTCAAAAACCAATGGAAATACTGCAATACAAAACATGGGCTTCAAGCCATCTGGAGATACAATGGGTACTTGGAATTCCCAAGGATTTCCTCCAAAATGATTATGCTCACTATCTGCTCCTTGCCCACCGTCACACAGTTAACGTTCCTCATTTAAAGAATAGTCACAGATGTTTCTCTGATATTAAAGTATAAAATATAGGCTGACAAGGAATGGTACTTAAAAGTTTTGAAATATTTTTGAATTCATTAAGCAATTATATTATTTAATACTCTGGACCTCAGTTTTCCTACCAGTAAAAGAGTTTATTGTTAAAAGACATTTACTTACCTAGAAGGACTACTATGAGGATAATTAATATTTTTAAAATATTTAAAGAAGGCTAAAGAAAAGCATGGGAAAATTGTGATTTGAAACACAAAAGAGGAAATGGGAAACACAGGGAAGGAATTGAAGGTTATCTCCATATAACAGGACAGACTGACAATGTAGGATATACACAAATCTTGGATCCTCAAACTTCTCCTATTCTTCATTCTGCTCTTAAGTAACCCCCTACAGATGGAGTGCACCTATAGTGAAAATGAGCACTTTAACTTCCCTGTTCATTTCATATTGATCAAATAAATTCTCTAATAATTAAATTTAGTGTCCATCTCCCAAGAAAGAAGAAAACATGCTTCTCAGAGTTCCCAGAGTTAAAGCAATGATCCAAATCACAAAAAAAAACCCAACAAAAACAAATACAGAAAAAAAGCCCCAAGAAAGTAGCAAAGAGAAATCAACTCAGACATAAACCAAGATAAATCTTCCCAGTTCACAGACTGTGAGGACTTGACAGGGTGTCTTCATGCCTGAATCACTAACCTGTTAACAACTGAACATATACTCAGGTTTGCAGCTGAAAAATCATAAAATATTTTCTAAATTTTAATTCATTTGCATTTCACAGTCCACCAACAAGATTTAACCAGTACATTCTCCACAACAACTTGCACTGCTGACTACCTCCAGTCACACCTTGCTGCTAATGCCTCAGTGATGAGGCAAGGCACCTTGAATTGGGAGTCTTCATCTATTTTGGATCCAACCTACTGTTGGGAACATATGTTAAATTTCTGTGAAAGATGAGGAACAGAAATAAAAAAATGGATTCACATTTTTAAGGTACCTCGTGCTGCATCTGAAAGCAGCTTTGCTCAGAAATCAAGTCTGAGACAGCCCCACCACTTTGCATTTCAGTGTCTTTCACTGCAAGATCTTTTTTACTCACATTAGCTAACTGAGCTTTTAAAAAAATGTTGGGATTGTATCACTGATCCTGTTTCATGCCCAGATAGATTCAGACAGAATGTACCCCAAGTTAACGGAGTTTTTGAGGTTTATACAAAACACTGCAGAGGGAAGCTAGGATGAGGATTCAGGGTTCCTGCCTCCCAGCCTGGTATGCTGTGTGCATTGCGACCCAGCCACCATTCAGTGCTCCTGTGCTAGCGTGGCTTGTCTGGCCCACTAATAATGAAAGGAAGAATGGATTTTTCACTAGGAATTTGGAGTATTTTCTCATTATAACCAACCAGCATGACCAGAAGAAAAGCCCTGATGCAATCTGTGGGCCTAGTTCTCACTCCCCCGCTGGCAGGGTCTGAAAAGGCTGCCAGGGCCACCAGCCCCACTCCTCCAGGAGAGGGCAGGGAGAATGTGCAGAACCAGATCCTGCCTTCAGCACTGCCCAGAGCTTCACAGTTCAGGGAAAAGCAAACAAATAAACAAAAAATCCGCTCCTCCTTCCCCCTTCCAGCACCTGTGGCCTGTGGTGCCGTAACCAAGGAAGCGGCTCTTCCCATTACTGGCAGCCAACCTTTCCAGCAGGCGACGACAGGGCAAGGATAAACTCCAACAAAAATCCCACCACCAGCCTTGTTCTTCAGGCCAAAACTAGAAAACGGGGCAGGATGGGCATGGTTTGGTATCTTAAGGACAGAGAAGGGCCCCCCTGTCTGGACACAGCTCAGCGTGCTGTGGGGGAAGACGGCGGCTTGGGGGAGGCCAGCGCATGGAGGGTTAACGTGGGTTTCCACTTCAGGGTGCCCAGAGGTATTGATTACTGCCCTCCACAAAAGCAAGTTATCTGAAGGGTATTTTCTT
Source organism: Falco biarmicus (assembly GCF_023638135.1). Classification (NCBI taxonomy): domain Eukaryota; kingdom Metazoa; phylum Chordata; class Aves; order Falconiformes; family Falconidae; genus Falco; species Falco biarmicus. The sequence continues at coordinate 20,735,604 of NC_079294.1, read as the reverse complement.
CTTTCCTCTCAAGGTCACCCTCGACACTAAAGCAGCAGCCGAGGGGCTTTCTCCTGGAGCAGACACAGCCGGAATAATCCCACAAGGTCAGGAGGAAAGGGCAGAGGCCGAAGGGCAAGGAAGGTCAGCACCAGGCAGGCATGGTGCAGAGCTACCGGAGCAGGCAGAAGGTCTGTTTCTGGGTCCTCCAAGCCCTCCTGCCCGAAACTTAAGATGCACTTTGGGAGAGCCAGGGATGGGGCTCATAGTAACATGGCATAATGGACAGCTGACGGCATCTGTCCTGGGAGCAGGAGCAGGGGGAGGAGAGGGCTCTGTGCTTCATACTCGCTGATGCGACTGTGTGTTGTTCTGTTTGTGACAGTGCAGTCTCAACGCGCTTGTGGTTTCTTGTGCAAGGAGAAGCGGTGCCCAGATATAGAGAGAGGAGATGCCGGCTGAAGCAGTGCAAGGGAAGCGAAAACACTGTCAAGGTTTTGCTCACTGCAACCCATGCGTGTACCTTTTACAATACAGATGAAAGAAACAACGCAAAGCTACAACATAAAATTGCACCAAGCCACCAGAAGTCATCACCTGTGTGTTCTGCTCTGCCATGGGCTTACTCAGCTTAATTCCTCTTTCACACATAGTCAAAAGTCAGAGCAGATCGTCTGCAGTTAATGGGAATCGCACCCCTGTACAACAGTCACAAGAGACAACCAGACCCACCATGTGACTCCAGGTCTTGGTCTTGCTGTTCCTGTAATGGGGATAAAGACCACCACCTATGTCCGCTCAGGCTGAAGGTGCACTCCCAGCACTCCTTCAGGCTTGCTGAGACCCTGAGAAGGCACTAGGGGAGCTGAGGGAGCAGAGCAGTTTGTAGCACCCCATATGCATACCAAGGCCTCAGGCGGGAATCACTTAACATATTCCTTTCAAACTCCAGTATGATGTGTGGTACTCTCCCCTCTCTGCCACCAGATTTTCTCTTTCCTTTTCAGTGAAACATAAATAACTCTGTAATTGAACTTTCCTGGCTGTGATTACATGAGTTTGCACACAGCCAAGCACACAGCAGATTCATCCTCCATCTCCCTTACCATCCACTCCTTCCATCAGGCCACTGTTTGGCCTTGCTGTATACCCTGTCATACAGTCTGCTTTCCACCACTGCATAAGACTTTGGTCATGGTCTTTCTAACAGCTCCTACACTAGCCCACCACTGCTAGTAATTGAGCAGAAGACAGAGAAGGCAGGTAGCTTTTTACCTGAAAGCTATGTTTGATCCATCCAGTAGAAGAGGCCAGGCAGATGGGAACATAGGCTTCTTGTACCACATCATGCCAGTACTCTGCTTCCAGCAAAAATCAACTCATTCAGAAGAATCAAAAAAAGATTAGTGTACCTAGCCAGCTGTAAAATGGGAGTAGGCAGAAATACTCCTCTCTTTCCTTCTTGAACAAGGCAGCCAAAGATACACTGTTACATTGAGAACTTTCCTCCCTTAAATTTGAGCCTCCTTTTTTCCCCATCTGATCTCACTTATCTCACCATGGTTTTCTGGATAGTAGCAGGGAAACAAGAATTTAATTTAGGTATGATGTTTGGATCTGGAAACAAACTTTATCAGAACACAAGGATGTTTGGTTTTGTGTATGTTTTGACTTAACTAATTATTATGCTACATGAATCCAATTAAAAATCTGAATACATGCCTGACTGTCTCAAGATGTAAAGAGCTCTGAAGCTGTTGTTTCATCTTTAGCAGAAAAAGAAACAGAAACCAAATAAAAATAAGGAGAAGGGAATAAAAACCAAAATTTACCCAACACCTTCCTGAGGGCAGCTGCTAAATCTCCTAAGAACGTGCTATGTGCAGTTCTGGGATATCATCTCTCCACTTAAGGTACTACAAGTCCTGGTTATGAAAGTGCTAATTTCCAGGGTGCAAAGTTGGGACACAACTTCATTCCCAATACTGCCAAGCACACTGTGACTTTTCCCCTATAATTTTTGTCACCCAGAGAGAGAGAACGTGTCCTTTTTTCCTGAAATTAACCCTTTACCTCTGACGAGGAAGCCCAAAGAACCAAGTTGGCTGCATAGGACTTGGAGACGGACGAGCCAAAATAGGAAAACACGAAGCACTATCTTTTCCTCAGAATGTGCACAGGCATTCCTTATTTTGGGCACAAGTGACTTAGGATTTGAAGATATTTGCTGGCAGCTATTTAATTGCCATACTTTTTAATTACTTCTCTGCATGATGGATGAGATTTTTGTTGAAATGAGGTCACAGTATTTCACCTTTTCCTCCCATGCTGGGACTATTTGCCCTGTCAATTTGTGTAGCTTAGAAAAATATATGCACATCCTCTGAGCCTGGGCCTGGCACCATAAACAAAGACCATTTTGGCTCCATCCGCTTGGCAGTTAGTGAAAGCCTTTGGCTGCAGGCTGCGGTGGTGCAGAGAGTGCCCTCTGCTATGCTGGGAGCAATCACTGTAGGCACCTCTCCCCCGCCACAGGGGACATGGGGCAACTTCAGCCTCAAAAGTATAGGGTAATGATGTGCCTCACCAGGACCCGCCTCTCCCACCCTCACACAGCCACCCTATACTGGAGGGTAAGAGGGATCCTGGGGTCATCTCTCCTTTGCAATTTCAGGGAGAGGCAAGGGCTCTGACCCTCTGCCCCTTGGCAGCACCACGAGCCACACCTGCCACCCTTGTAATTTCTGTCATTCCAGCCAACCCTCATGGAGTAGTGCTGGACTTCTTGAGCACTTCTCAACCTCCTCTTTCTTTTCTGTTCTCATCCTCTGCACAAATAACTCCACTCTTTCAACAGCAGTTCAAGTAAAACAGAGAATTTCAAGAGAGGGAGAACACTGCTGATATGTACCCAGCCCAGATTGTATCTGCCAAGCTCTAGAACCTTGAGCCAGATGGCCTGGGCAAGGTGGAGTGGGAAGGAGTCTAATGCCAATGCACTGCCCAAATTTGATTTGAGAGAAAAAAGCCTTTTAACGTGACAACGCACACAGGGCACTGCCTCCCATTTCCTCAGAACCAATGTCTCTGGCCTGCTTTGATCAGTGCCCTGGCTGGAATGTGCAAAGTTCAGTGTATGGTCAGACTTCAGTCACTCAGCCTCCCAAGTCAGCCCTGGAAGAAAAGAAAAAAACAGACACATCCATTTGCTGCTTTCTCCAGTCTGAACTTGACAACCATTTATGACCCTCTCAAAGGTGGGCTGCTCTCTTACTCCTGACCTTGGCTGTAAACGCCAGCATCGTTGTTATCTCGTAAGAGCCTCCTGAGTTCGGTCTATCGTCCCCTGAGCCTGGCACTGGCTAAGGATGCACCAAACAGCACCGAGTGAGGGGCTCTGGTTACATGCCAGAGACCAAGAACTCATCAAGCCCCTTAAAGCCAGGAGAAGACACAGTAAGCAAGTAGGAGTGGTGCAGTAACAACATTGTTCAGACTCCTAACCTCTCTGGCTCTACACTATCAACACAGTGAAGACATCTGATAAAAAAGTGGGACTTGGATAAAATAACTCCTTTCCTTGCCAAGCATTAATCTCAGTCCCTTTGGAAATCTCTCCCTGGAGTCCAGGGTCATACACTGATGTGTAGGGTGTTCCACAGCTGGGCACTCTCTGTGCCGGTGCCCCAGTCCCTTGCTTTTTGGGATTTAGAGCCTGGAGAGGTCAGAAGCTCCAATCACACCAAATGAAGCTGTGGCAGACAGCCCTAAATTATTAATGTCTTTAAATACTAAGTGCACTCAGGAACCAATTCAGCCTGCAGCACACAGGCTGTGCATCAACAAGGTCCCAAAGGGGCCGCAGAAAAAAAGTCTCACTAAGGACCGTGAAGTTGTAATTCTGTTTGCACTGATACATTTCTCTCTCCCACGGACAAAGGATAGGATATACATGGTCATGAATCACTGCATTTGTAAGCACATGCACTCTTCTCTTGCTGTTTCAGTCAATCCTTGTCCCTGGGAGAGACACAGCTGTCCTAACCAAAAGCTCAGATTTATTCACATCTAAGAAGGTAGCCTTGCAACCTGGGAGAAGACTGACACCTTTCAGTTACACGGCAAGGGCATCATACCTCCACATCTACAATCTGACTTGAGTAAGGACTCCAATTCTGTCACTAGAAAGACTGCAATTCTTCAGCATAGCTCTACTATGCACACTTTGATATTTATCTTTAACTACATCCCTTTAAAACTGACCTTACTGACAGCTTGGTTCTGTAAGCTTCCATTTTGCTATTTAGTTTCATCCCCCTATGACTGCAGTGGCTCCCACCTCTGGCTCCTCTGGTTACGGACCACTGGCACAACTGGCCTGCACAGAACAACTCTGACATGGATTCTCTGTTAACAGTTTGCTGTTTTCATTCGGGGGGGGGGGGGGGTTGTTGGTTGGTTTTTTTTTTTTTTCAGGAGGAACTGATGCTGATTTTTGCTCCTGCTTCAACATTTGGCAGAAGTGTAACATTTCACATGTTGTAGGAAACAGGAAGAAAGTTTAACTTCAACTGCTTAGGATGTACATGCACAAACAACACACTCAAAGTGCGTGCTCCTCCTGTTCATCTCCTCCACGCCTCAATTTTTTCTGTTCTCTTTCTCTGCTCTTCTGGGAATGTATCTCACTTCTGCTCATCTCTCTCCCACACCCATAGGCATGCACTGATTTGTTATTGCTAGGTCACTTGTGATTACAGGTCTGGATATGCTAGTTTATTGCAGGCTTGTCCCTGGCTTGATAGGCTGTTTGCTGTGTGTTATTACAGTGCTTAAGCCTCATTCTTCCAGTTTGCTCTTTCACATACACACACAAAGCACCACAACATATTTATTTTGAAAAGGCAAACAGAAAAACTGACTTGGGCTTTGCAAACAATTTGAAAGGGAATGAGGGAAAAGGGGGTTATGGGCACCGGAAAGGTCAGCCTCCCTGTCCTGCCTGACTTCTCTGAGTGTTTGCCATTTTTTCTGTGGTACTGGAATATAAAACTTCAAGTGCCACAAAAACTGCATGTCCATTTGCTTTGCTTGGCTGCAGAAGCCCAGGCACAGCATATTCATCTGGGAAGCTGTTAGCTGGGGTTGGGGAAAACCACTGGTCCCTTTTGGCTACACAGACATCGGCAGTAGTTGCTACAAGTTAGACCTGGCTCCTTAGAGCAACAGGCAACAAACGTGAAGAACTGAAAACTTCTAAAAATTATTATTGATGTATTTACTCTTATTAAATATAACAGCACACCCCTACACCCCTCAAATTTGTTTTGGGCCTCTTCCAAAAAGAGGTGGATTTCAAATGTAAACCTACACGTATCCTCGCAGCAGACAGAATTTCCATTTTATTTTGAAAAATTCTGTGTATAGCCCCACTAGATTCCTCTTCTTCCCCCTCCCAGCAAGAAAAAAAAAAAAAAGCAAACTTCTGGGCATAGCTTAAAAGCCACAAAACTTCCTCCATGTGTGTATTCTCCAGCTCTGCTGCAGATATTTGGTGTTACATAAAACTGGGCAGTTAGTGATTCTGGCAGCTGAAAAATTACAAAGTTCAGGGGCTGAGGAGGGCGTGGGCCCAGCTGAAGTTTTCCAGAGCGCCGTATCAGATGGAGCAGAGGAAGAACGCTTCTCTCTCGAGGCTCAGGAAGGTGGAGTTAGAAGCTCTGAACGTGAAGCAAATTTCAGGGAATGTTCTACATTTGCTGTCCCCTGTGAACACTGGTATCAGCAGTGCTGGTTACCAAGGATGGTCTGGATGTTAAAAAGCAAAAAATGTGCCGTTCTGTGTGTGGCAATGCAATGCTTTTACAGTGACACAGCAGAGGCTGACATAATCCAGTTACCCCTGTTAGCCAGCGCTGTGCAAGCCTTCTCCCTTATGAACCAGTGGCATGTTTCCATTTCCATCTGGACAGCTGATGCATAAGGATGAGATCAAAGTGCATCATGTAAGAAACTGCACTAGCTACCAAACATGCTCCAAATCGGCACATTTATGCTAGAAGATGGTTTTCTGTTAGAACATCTGTTTACTGGGATGATGCTAAATATAACTGTTACATTTAAAATTATGTCTGAAAACAGCAAACTTCGAAGATCCAGACTTAAAACTATCCAGGTAGGAAGACTTACCATTCTTACCTACTATGAGTGCCAAACAGTGTGTTGGTTAGCACATGTTGTAAGATACTGGAATTTTTCCGTGTAAGTAGTCCCAAGTGGGTTTTAAAACATCCTGGCTAGTCAGGATTCATTTTCTAGCTCTGGACAGGGTTTTAAAACATGCTTTTAACTGTGACTAGCTGTGATCACACTAAGGACAAAATAGCTTTTAACCATGTGTTAGTTAACAAATACTGGAATATTGTGTCCAGTCTTAAGGCATACAGTGCAAGAAAGACAACGGCAACCTGAAGTGAAGTCCAGTGGAAGGACCCTAAAATGGTTAGGGGCTGGAGCAGGTGACATAGGAAGGGAGGCTGGGAGAACACAAATTCTTCAGCCTAGAGAAGGTTAAGGCAAAAGGCTTTGTATAAGAAGGTAAGAGTATTTGAATTTTATTATTTTAATGAAAATGCTGATAAAGAAGCCAAATTTAGAGGTTTTACAGAAGAAAATCTGCCCACTAGGATCTGGAATAACTCACCTCACATGAGCGAAACCCAGCCATTTTTTTGATTCTCTTCACTATCTGAAATGGAAACCAGCCCCAATGACCCAGAGAGGAGACACTGTATATATCAGGGTACTAGCTACTACAAGCAACTGATTCACTTAGTATTAAGGATGGAAATCTGTTTTAAAGACCAATTCTTTTGCATGGTGTCATCAGTTCTCAGTGAAATAGGAATGGCAAGGTCGACTCTGTTTACCTATTTATTCTGAACAGACAAAAGACAAACTTCTATAACTCAGTATGGAATCAGTCATCTAACTAAATAAAGTAACCGCTTGTGTGCTAAGCGGTCTTGGTCAAGTCACTCAAAAGCTTACCACTTGAGATTATGGTTCTGCAGCAGTCTAAATTAAACTAACAGTTGGTTTATGTGGTCTAGCTCTGGCTCTCCCATTCCTCACTTACACCCAACACATTGCTCATTACACCATTCACTCAGCTGTTTCCCCTGATCTAGGTCAACATAAAGATCACCTAACAAAAAGTAACATCCTTTTGTACAAACCAGGATCACAATAGCTAAAGCTGTAGATAAGAAGTAACATTTAACTCTGCTTTTCCATTTCATTTTAGACAGCTGCAATTTTCCTCAGGTTTGCAGTTGCTTCTTTTTTTCTTTTTCTTTTTTTTTCCTCCTTTTTTTTGAGAGAGGGGAAAGGGAAGTTTTGGAAAATTCAGTAAGTTGCTCATTCTTATATGTAAAATACAATTTCAATGTACTTTTTCTGTTACTGTCAGTTCACATTCCTTAGGAAAAAGTTGAAGTGATAATTAAGGAAATTCAGTGAATGCTTACTGGAAAATATTTGCTTTATAATGAAAACACAGGCATGCCATGACAATACTTAACATGGAAGGCAGGAAGCATTTTGGATATTTTTTGCATCTGAGAGAACATTATGTAATTTGTTGCTTAGATGTCACTAAGCTGCATAAAAAGAAAAAAAAGACCAGACATACCAAATAAAAATTATGAAAATGCCATTTCCTCCCCCCATAGCATGGCCTGTAGGATCCAGGGTTCTGACCTCAGTAAGACCCTCAATCTGGCAAGCAACTATGGGACTTTCAGTTGCAAGCTCCATGTGCACCGAAGCTCACTCCCTCTGTGCTAGAGCCCCCTTGCAGACTACAGCGATCTGCACAAGCCAATTTTTTTCTCTCAGTCTGGGATCTGGCAATGACCTCCTGCAACCTAACTGCTCTCCCCACCAGCCTTTTCTCCAGGCTCTGTGTTGACCTGGCAAACGCTTCTAGCTGTAAGATGAAAAGAAGGTAAGGAAAAAATGGGGCAAAAAAAAGCACAAGCCTTGCAGATGAAAATCTGAGGCAGTGTTTTCCTTTCCAAAGTGCTGCTACATTCCCATAAGCTTGTGGTTTCCTGCATTCTGCTGAAGGGCTTTTTTTTTCTTTTTTCTATTTTTTTTTTTAATCCTTCTGGTGATATCTGAAGAGGGAAAATGTCCAGCACTAACAGGAGGCCTTTTGTTCTATTCGTTTCTAAGTGGACTTTAACCCAGTTACTACAGACTGAGTCACTGTAGAAACAAATAAAATAAAAGCTCTCTGTTTTGTCCCTCTGGACAGGTCAGGGACATGTTAAGTTCTGTTCTCCCTCTCCTGCTTTCTGGAAGCAGCACTAGACCTTGCATTACACTGCAATAATAATGAACACAGTTTATAGCTGTTCTTTATATGTCCTGGCAACCCCTACAGAGTTGATATTCCAATAGAGCCAGCATTTCATTAACAAAATAAATGCACAAGGGGTGTATCTTTGGGTAATGAGATGAAATTAAACTGGAGAAAGGCTGGCTAACAGGGACCAGTAAGACGTGGGTAAGTGTGACACATACAGGTGCATGCCTGAGCTATTTTTGTACGTTCTCAGATCTCAAGTATTTTAATGACTCACAGCAAACAACTGCTTGTCTCTGAATATGACTGTGATTCCCATGCTATCAGGCTCAATTTTAGGCTGAATCTGAGGGTTGAATTTCATTCATTCTTTGCAGTTCTGTTTGCTATGACAAGTTATATCCTGTCACCATACATCAATTTTAGGGTAAATCATTATCTATTTAGATCCCAAACAAAACAAAAAAAGCATCCTATGCATAGGCCTGTAGTTCCCTGGGGTTTACTGATCTCTGGAGGCTCTGGAAAGTGTGCACAAGAGGATTGCTCCTCCTCTTTCTCTCCTTGTCTCACCAGCCTGACTTTCCTGAAAACCTTTTAAACTCCACAGTGCTCCCTTATTTCTGAGCTCTCAGCACTGGCCAAACAGCTGCCTGGTGTGGCTGCAGGCACAGAAGACAGCTATAGGTTTGCTTTCGCCTCCCTTTTGTACCCTTCCTGAGAGCTGGTTACTTGGTTGCTTATCTAAAGCCATTGTGCTCTTTTCCCACAGCCCTCTTCCTGGTCCAGAATACTCAAACTTGTTTTTAAAGTGGGGAAGTTTTATACTGGGAAGAAGTTAGTAGTAGGTAGGCCAGAAATGTGTTTTTCAGCTGGAGAATGGACATGCATACAAATCTAGAACAGTGACAGGCAGCGACACTTAGCAGAGAGGATTTTGTACCAGAACACGACCACACTGTGCTGCATGGAGAACTAAACACAGGCAAAGCCAAGACCGTTCCAGGCCATGGGTGTGAGTCAGCAGAAGTTTCACATGTGGCTAGTACTGCACTGGGCATGGAAGGGCAGAGAGCACAAAGCCAGGACCATACCGATGCCAGAGCTGGTGTGCAGAGTCAGGACTGAACTCAGCACTGTGTCCGGCCTCCTGCTGCTCCCCCTTCTCTCTCCCATTTCCCAACAAAATTGTCATCCTATAGCCACGGCACTCTGGGACTGTGTGTCTGGCACAAATGACACATATTCCCACACCTGCTCTGAGCTGTGCAGAGACTGTCCTAGATGCTGAGGTTTGCTGGAGAACAGTACTTTGGCCATGACCCTTCACTTGGTTTGATTTCTTGTGCCCATCTTGGTATTCCTCAACTCTGAAACAGTCCAGAAAAAGTTGGTGAACACCTTTTGCTCTGCCAGAACAGCTAAGAGTAAAGGGCTTGCACAGCAAATGAAAAGTGAATATGAACTGTTACCCTATTGACTTCTTAATACTCTATATTCTGTCTGCATGAGCCTATCAGTCTACACAAGCTGCTGCATGAGTTATGAAAAAACAAGTCAGCTGGTCAGCAAAGGCTCTGTGATCTTGGTGCTACTTAGCATCATTATCCTTGCCTAACTTTTCCTTTGATTTATTCTGCAACAGCCACACGAGACAAAAACATGGTCCAGGTTTAGCATAATTTGGGAGTGTAGGTGGCTGCATTACTCTTCCCTTATTACAGTCACAGCAATGGACACATAGACAACACAACCTGCTCTAGGTGGACCTGCTTTAGCAGGGGGTTGGGCTAGATGACTCTAGAGGTCCCTTCCAACCTCAACCATTCTGTGATTCTGTGACAGCCTCTTTCCTTACATTGTTCTTTGCTACTACAGTATCAGGGTTTCACTGGGATGCTCCTCACATCACCTGGGCCAATAGAAAAGATGCAAAAGAAATTCCATCCCAGCCAGAGATCTGGATGGGTTTCAGAGGCTGTCAAGAGCAAGTAAAGGAGCAAAACATTCTGAAGTTCAGATGGTAGATTCTTTGGGACAGTTGCCAAGAATTTATGTTCATTTCTTGGTGGAATCCAACTTTAGAACAGAAATTATAATGGTGAACATGGGGAGAAATTTGTGACCAGCAGAAGCAACGCATCTGTTTTTTTACCAGAGACAACTGAACTCCAGATGTTGTCAACATCACATAATTCTAGAAGTGCCAATCTCGTTGTGGGTTACCCTGAGAAAGGTCATGTCACTGAACTTTTGGTGACTGAACGGCTTTTGTACTGGAAAATCCACTCCCAGATCTGCAGTGCAGGCTGGAGTTTGATGCTATTTGCTTTCCTATCAGATTAGGCAGAGGAGAAAGATCACAAGGAGATATCCTACTTTATGAAAACAAGCTGGTCTCTTAGATCCCGCATGAGTTGTGCTCGTGCTCATTCTTCTGGAAACCCGGTTGAACATGTTTGCTGCTACAGGATGCTGCCTCAAGCTGACAGTAAGATAATAAAATACCTTCACCTCAGGTATTTTACCGAGCAGGGTCAGTTTATAGGAATGGCACTCATCAATATAGATACAGTTTACAAATCAGATCAATGCTGACACTGACTTTGGAGGATGTCATGCTGCTGAGTGAAGTGCTAACCGAAGTTCATGCTAGAGCATTCCTTGCAGCAAACAAATAGCATAGACAGAAGGGAAACATTTGAATCTCCTTTCAGTACAGAGTTTTCTCAGTTTTGGGCAGTCACGACTAGGCTCCCTAGTTCCAGTATCAATTCTTTTGCCTCTTAACCTTTGAGTCCTTGACACCAATAAAATGCTGACCATCCATTTCAGAAGCACTACAACCCTCACATTATGTGTTATTTATTTCCTTTCTCCATTTACACATAGAGCCTGTAGGCTGTGTTTGTGCATGTGACAGAGGGAGGGGAAAGAGATGACACATGATCTGAGGGTTACAGTGAGACTACATGCAACTGGTTTGGGACACAATGGTACAGCACGAACAAATGCAGCGTGTTTGTATGACACGGAGGCACATGACTATGCATACCACTGGGTAGCTCTGTGAGGATGTCAGTGCAACTGATTTTCTTTTGTAAAAACTGTTCTCCCTGCCAGAATTTTTTTTTTTTGGTCGCAGCTCTACTACTGCTTTGCAACATGGAAAGATTCTCAGTGAAATCTGTTTTGTTTTTGTTTTTGTTTTTTTACACTGTAGATACTAGGAAAGCTTAAGAATTTTCTGTGTACAGTCTGATATGGAGTCAAAATGTCCAGCAGTGACATGCAGTGCACATGATATATTAAATTGATTAGAAAATGGGTTTAGGCAATAGAATAATATAAGTTGCATCCATTTGCCTTTCAAGAAAGAATGCACAGAAGAGTCTGTCACTTAGTTCAGTGGGGTAATCAGGGGGTCTGTCTGGGAACGTACTTATTTACAAAAGGGCACATTATGGCTTTAGAGCTTGTTGGAGTGAAGCAGGCTTAAATACGAGTGTACATATGAAGTGTTCTATTTTATAACTTCTAAGTTGCTCTTTCTGATATACTTCACCCTCCAGCGGCCTTTCGATCAGAAATTAACCTAATCCATGCACAAACCGAGCTTCCTGCTTCATTGCTATCACCAACAGCTCTTTTCTGTCTATTTGCACCAAATGCAAAACTTCCGTTACCTTTCTATTTTTATAACTACTGAAGCCAGTTTATGATGAGTTTTATCAGTTGCTTACACCAGGCTGCACTGCCTACATTTAGTACATAGTATGGTCTGGTATGAAGTTTAAAAAGATTTTGCATCAACAAACAAATGACAAAAAAATGCAGAAACCAATTTGAGCAGAGGACTGAATTTCTGCTAAGACCTTTGACAGTAGATTCATTGGCTTCCAGCTGATCAGACAGATTTTCAGCTCCTTGCTGGCTTTATTCTCGCGTGATCTGAAGACATTTGGATAGTGCATTTTAAACCAATTGGTTGCTTTCTCAGAGTCTACACAGGGGTCGGGGAGAAAGGGGAGTATCTTTCTTGCTAACGTTAGCCAGACAATGGCAGCTTAACTGTAAAGCCCCCTAAAAGAGAATAAGCCTATTGTGTCCCCAGTGTGTTTCCCACATTTCAAAGGCCACTAAGTAGCACCAGCATCTTTGCCTCTGGGTTACTGAGAAGACAGACTCTTATGCTTATTAAATGATGGCTTTCCCTAATGATTTGAAACAAAAAGGGCACACATACAAAGCCAGAGATGTGCACATTTAAGGCTTCTCCTGCCACAAGGTCAAACACATGAAAAGACACAACAAAAAGTTTGGCCCCAAGATACCAGAGTAGATCCACTTGCCCATCTCTCCCACACCGGCCCTTACTCTCTTTTCTACTGGGAGAGCCCCCGATTCCTGCACAATTAAGCACGGCACCAATGGCATTTCTGCTGCCTCTCCTTCCACTTGGCTTCACTGCTGAGAAAGGAGCTTGTTCGGTGGGGAGGCGGGCACTGCTGCCTGAATAGCCTCTGAAGCATTCATTATCTCTCGCCTAATTACATGGCCAGCATAGTGGTGGTGTTGTGGGAACATTGCATCACATTAATCAGCAAGGGGATGTACCAAGATGAAAGGGTTCCCTTGTGTCTGCTCTCTGCTGTGGAAAATGGGCAGGAGGGTGGGGGAAGGAGCGGGGCATTTATCAAGTGGCAAGGGAGGGAAGGCACAGCGGGTGCACCCAAGCTCAGCCTGGCCAAGCCGCCATTTTCCCAGGCCAGCACTCTTGTAGCAAATACACTTCTTGTGTTCATGCACGGTGATGGCCTTATAGCTCGAGAGCCTGAAATCCCTTACCACAGCACACGCATGAGCAAGAGCAGCAAGACAGCACACTGCTCAGTTGCTCCAGGAGGGAGTGGGAGCTGATCCTCCATAGCCTATCCTGCCCTAAACCCTCTCTGATCAGGTGATCCTCCATAGCCTATCCTGCCCTAAACCCTCTCTGATCAGGTGATCCTCCATAGCCTATCCTGCCCTAAACCCTCTCTGATCAGGAATGGGACCACCTGTTTGAACAGGCTTGCATTTAGCTGCAACCTGGCCATGAGACTTTCACAGAAAGTCACTACCACAAAACACCCTCCAAACACTTTCTCCTCCAACAGTATCCGAATCAAATGTCAAATAGTAGCTGTGATGGGCCTCCTGGATCAAAGTCAAGCTAGTACCCAAAAGCAAAAGTTTAATTTCCCAAAGTCTGCTGGTGAGAACCCCAGTTCACCCACACAGTATAATTTTTAAATGGACTCTTGAAATCTGAGAAGAGATCTCATTTCCTCCTATCTTTGTCCCACTTGCAGGGCATTTGACAGGCTTTGTAAGGCTTTGCATAGATGCTTCTCTGTGTGTTGGGGTTGGGGGGAGGGTTGAGGCATCTACACTGTGGCTGTTTGGCACCCTGCAAGATACTGGGTCAGACTGGAATACAAATGACAGTCCTTGGCTGAGCTGCTTATTGCTGTGAGATGCAATAGCAGCGCTCTAGAGAGAATAAGGAAAGGTAACTGAAAAATGAAGACATTACAAATGCAGTTCTTTGCATTGGTTAGCCTCTCCCATTCACTTTGGATTCAATGAATTCACATCAGCCCTCTTGAAAACCCTCCAAGGACTGGCAGCAGCTCATGCTCTACTCTCTTCCCCTTTCACTTCCTGCAGGCCTTCTGTCCATCACGGCTTTTCTGCTCTTGAGCTGTGCTGCAGATTGACTTCAATTGCTTTGAATTGAAGTGTCTTGCCTCCAATCCCCATTGTTTTTGCAATGCATCTGGCTTATGAATGCAGGCTATTAAAGCCACTTTGGAAGCAGATTTACTGAGATGCAGATAAGTTTATCTGCCACAGAGTAGGTGTGAATGCCAGTTCCTCCAGCAGTGACTGTTGCCAAGTCCTTCCACTGGTATCCCATGCTGGTTTATGGACAATTGGGGCAGCCTGCTTATCCGTGTTCCACCTGTTGTGCCAGAGTCACCCTGACCCAGTGCCACCTTTCTATTCAAATACTGTTGCCGAGTCAGGTGGTGTTCTTTGGGTTTCAGCACACAGGGGGCATCGCTTCATGGGATACCGGACAGTCCTGCGCTAAGAGACTTGACTTCACTGCCTGCCCTCTGGTGAGAGGAGTATACACAACAGGGCCTATCAACATTTTGGGTTTTTTTTAGGGAGACCAAATGGGACCTGCCTGGGTTACAAATGGCAACCAGACTAAAGAAGGGCAAACCTCCAGTAAATCTTGTTGCATATAACCTAAGCTGAGTGTATGGAGCAGAAGGGAACATTTAAAATAGCACAGCTTGAGACATCATCTCTCCATCCTGGGCTTCTAATGCTTGCAGTGTTGCTCTGGTTTACCTCCACTTCTTGGTGTTTGGGCGCAAGAAGAAACAATGTCCACTGTGATACAGAGGATGTTTAAATCTAGCATGGGGACTGCATGGTCAGTCAGTTTTCTTAGTTCCACTACCATGATCCCTGGTTTTTTTTCACTCTTGTTCCAATGCTAGAGATCCACACTAGCGAAGAGCATCTCAGCTTAGCTTCCATATTTGCCAGGTTTGAACAGAATCTTTCCTCTGCCTTTTGAGTACACACATCTTTTAAATAAACTAACTTTGAGAACTGTATATGCACTTCCTAGCTCCTCTCTCCTGCTTAGTCTTTGGCTGACCATCCTGCCTTGAACACAGGGCCCTTGGTACTTTACTAACCTTTGCCTCAAGCCACCAGGACAGTGGTGCTGTATCCATCTTGTTCCCAACAGAGGCCCAGGAATACCACAAGATGGAGAGCATTTTGCCAGGCACACACTCACTAAATACTGGGAAAAGCCCATGGGACTGGAAACCCAACCCAAAGACAAAGCACAGCTTTATCCCCAGTGGTATTAAGGTTACTATCTGAACAACAACTAGCTGTTCTTTTCATTTCATATTTACCTGACAAAAGAGAGATACTAAACTTTGATCACTGCAATGTATCCTGTGCTAAAACTCACCAGTTTACATTGGAGGAAAAAAGCTTGAGAGATAACATAATGAAAAAACCGATCTCTAATCTACCAGATGACAGATAAAAAGGCAGAAGCAAGAGGAAGACGTCCTATGGCATGATACAGGGGAGATAATGACAGGGGAATGTGTCAGACTTTATAATTACTGCTAATGAGGTTAATCTAAGGGCAACTAATCCTGTGGGAGAACATGGTGGCTCTGTGATCAAGGCCTTTTCTGAAATACAGGATTCTCCTGCAGCACTCAACCCCTAACTCCTCTCCCCTTCTGGGACATCCACTGCCCCCCAGCACAGAAATGTCTCCTTTTCTCACAGAGCCACCCCAGCAGTGTGCCATCAGGCATTCCTGCCCCCACAAAGGCAGTGACGTACCTGCTGCAGCCTGCATCCCAAGCAAAGAACAGGTTTGCCTCCTGCTTGCACAAGCTCTGGACCGCAGAGGCACAAGCTTGCATGCAAACTGTAGTTTGTTTTGGAAAATGCCTTTTGACTTGTGTTTTACCACCACTGACAGTTATTCCAGGACTTGAGCTTAGTTTTGGCCCATGAGTCAAGGCACTGGGAAGACCAAATGCAGATGTGACAAATGAAGAGCTCTAGGAAGAGGCCTAGAGTAAAAGCTGGTTCAGTTTCCACCTCCTCCTCTTTTTCATGCACCCTTCTCACTGCCACATATACGGTGGCTATGCAAGACAGTCCTTTGTGTAGTAAACACTGTGCAAATCATGGCGTTTCTTCCAGTTTTGGGAATGTAACTTTGAAACCATTTTTTTTTTCAGAGACAGCAGAAAGCTGGTGGTACTGATGGTACAAAACAATCATGGGAATGTCTTGGTTTGGCACAGAATTTCACTGCTTCTGAAGAGGAAAATCAACACCACAAACATTCCCCCTCCTATCAGAAGGAAGGAGAATGGGGCAAGTGGCTGCTCCACCCCAGGATCTCCAGCCCTGAAATGGAAGTATCTCCAAAGGTCTATGTTCTGCTGAGGCACATCTGCAAAGCCCACAACAAATCCCAAGCACAGGTAAGTTCTGTTTCACAGTTTCACCCCCACTCTTCATGTGACAGCTTTCTTTAAAATCCCACAGTACCTCTTTCTCACTTGGAAACATCATCTTTGGCTTTTCTTTCTCCTTGTCTTAGTCTCTGGTTTCCAAAGGACTGTTAAGTGAGAACCTCTTTTCTACCTTGCCTCTATGCTTCTGTTAACCCTGCTTTACATATTCTATTACAAAAAATAAAATCAAACCTCAAGTGAATGAAAAAAGGACTCAAGCCATTTGACAGTAACTGCAGCATTTATGCCTATCTCTCACTGGTGCCAAAGGTGAGAGGAATTTTAGTAATTCAATAGATAGATAAGATAGGGGAGGTTATTTGACTTAGTATTTGGTTGTACCATGTTTCTGAAATACTGTGCAGCTAAAAAAATGCAAAAGGTCACATGATAAGTTTCTTTAGGTAAATGAAGTAACTTTTTCTAAAGCAATATGCTCATTCCAGGTGCAATTATTCTATTTTTAACACTTTACTGTAAGTCCCCCTTTAAAGGAAGCCCTTATCCAACAGCTCAGTGGTGATTTTTAAGTAATCTCCCTCTCTCTACATCCCCACACTAACGGCAACAGGGCTCACAAGGAAATCCCAACAGGCAGACTGTTATTCAGTCCATTTCTGCATTTCTAAGGCTCATCGACCTTTTGTCAGATAAAAGCTTCCCATCTCTTTAAGCCCTTCATTCTTGCAATAGTCCCACAGAAAAGTTGACATCCTTGGCAAGGAGATTGAAAAGCAGCTTGTCCGCCCTTCCCAACAGTCCAGGCTGAGGTTGTTTTAGCCTGTTTAAATCTCTCCCCTATTTATATGCTAATGTTCTGGTATCAGCAGAAAGTATAAACAGTGTTGTTTACAGCTCCCTACAGTCCGTGAGCACCAAGCTGCCAGGAGAATACTGTGTCCTGGGCAAAGAGATGTATTTATTGACAATAAAAATGGCCACTTCTAAGACTATGAGAAACAAAACTGAACTGTAAAAATGCAGTGTCAGCCAACAATATAACCACACAAAACAGGACTGGCAAAAAGCCATTAGCCAGGGGGTCAGTCACGGGCCCCGGGGAGCTACGACAGTTCATATTTAACAGGGAGAGATCTGGGGAGACCTTCAGCACAGAGACCTCTGAGAAAAGAAAGCATCAAGTTCCTTGGCAAGGCAGCTTACATGCTCCATTTGCTATTATTGCAGATTTTTGTTAGTGGATAATGGCTCATAGCTTGGCTCATAGCTCTCCTGGATCCCGAAGTGAATTAAACTCTCCTAAGAAAAACAGCACGGTATAAAGGAGCAAGCACAGGAATTTTTGAGTTCAGACCTTGTCTCTCCATTTTGCTATGTGAACTTCTTCACCAGTTAAGCACTAGGTCTTAAAAATAACAGCAACAGTGAAACCAGGCAGCAGTGAGGATGTACATCAAAGACACTTGTGTGTCAAGCTCTCTGAAGACATTAGGGCACAGAGCTTGTCTCTTCTTTACATCAGTCGACAAAATGTTGACAACTACAGCTGCACTCCCTGTTCAAAACAGGGTAAATACCTGCTCACGTCAGCAATGCCTTATCTTCCAGTAAATACTAAGAAGTCTTAAAAGAAATCCCTGTCTACCACAGTGCCTACTGTATGTAATTCTCTCACAAATACAATTACTGACAAAAGACGCTGGACTGGCTGATGGTGGCAATCCTTATAGTATGGTTTTCTACTGAAATACAGAAAAGGCTGAGACAATTGAAGTTTAACTCCTGTTCTCCTACTATATATATGTTTCAGCTCACACCAGGTGAGATTCACCACTCTGCTTCCAGGAGGGAAAGTGCAGGGGACTTCAGTGGGGTCTGAACTTGTGAGTCCAGGCCACCCAGGCCAGCTGAGATGCATCCAGTGCCTACAGTGACAATACCACACCTGCCCTCTTTGAAGGGGGCTCCTGTGGTGAGACGATCAGTCCAGCTTGACTCCTCAGTAATCCAAAGCCACATCACACCCACGAGTACCACTGCCTCTCTTGCTAGGCAGTATCAGACAAGGTGCCAAGAAAGGACTGAGTCTTTCTCTAGTCCTCACAATCCTGCAAAACCAGTGCAGAGGCACCTGGGAAGGACAACCGAACTTGCTTGGCTGTTACTGGAGCGCTATACTTATACTATAAATAAAAGGAAGTAATCTACTCAGCAACTTTATATCAGCACTAAATTCATGAAAGGGTAAAATGCCAAGAGGACCACTTCCAATGACATGGTGCCTTGTCAGAGCAGCACAGTCATGAAGAGAGTTTGAGGTGGTGAACAATGAGAGTATTATATTGGCAAAGATGTGCTTGGCTTCCAGTGGGAATTCAGTTGCTAAGTGCATCAAGAGGATTTACAGCAACCCTTTGCTGTAATAACTAGACATAGTCCTGCATGAAAATCCCACATTTGGCTGTGGCACGCTGGCTAAGACTATTCTGTCTCCTTCTAGTAGTGTGTTCCCAAAGAAGGAAACAGCTTATTTCTGCTACTATAGTATGCCTGAAATCAAGCAGTAGTCTGGTGGTGCCATGCCAGATTTTCCAGTGCAGAAAATTTTTCTGCGTCCTGAGTTAAAAGTAACCTGCATGTGGTCTTACACATATTACTTACATCATCTTTTTAAGAGACTTAACCTAGCCAGTTTTTGAGCTTTGAAGTTTTGCTGTACAATGTAAAAGGGTTAAGTCACCCAGACTGCATCAGGTGCCCTGCACGCATTACACCATGTAGTTTGTGGGATTACAAGTGCTTATCAACAGTGCAAATAAACCAGCCCAGCGCATTTATTCCACTCAAGACCGTCTGAAACTTATTAATTTCTAACAACTGTCAGATAAACCACTAAGCCAGGTGGGGACAGTGCTTACTGGAGTGGTTTTGAGTTCTAGCAGCAGTTCCTAAATCTCCTTCCATTATATATTATTAATTACTGTTCATGAAGCACCACCAGTAAGAGACAAATAAAGGCTACTCTGTAGCATGGGGTTAACCTTCAAGCACAAGGCATATCGATTAAGATCACAGTATGAACAGTGAGAGACCTCTTGAACCTGAAGTCAGGAGCCAGGATTCTAGCATTTGTATTTCTGGCATCTCTATCTGCAAGAGGATGAAAAGGTATATAGGCATTTTTAAGGGTAGGTGGGTATTCTGGTCAAAGAGAAAGCCGACGTACCTAAAACTACAAGAGAGAACTGTAGATGTACTTCTTAGAGATGTGTCTGAAGAAATATTAATAAAGAAAAGGCTAGAATGTACTCTTACATAATTCATTGCTGCTGGGACACAGGCTGGGAGGGAAGAATGGAAAAAACAGTCCATAAAGATGCCAATAGTTTCTAAGCAGAAACATCTGTTGAAGTCTTAAAAAATGGTCAGGCCTGCAGCAAGCTCAGCAACAGGAAAGCCTGCAGTTGATCATTCCTACCCTCATCAGCCCCATGAGCTCCTACCCCTGGGATCAGAGTGGAGCTTGGAAGATAACTGACACCATGAATCAAACACAGCTCCTTTCTTAAAGGGGAAAAGGGGAGGAACAGAGAGCCAGAATGGGCGTCTGGGGAAGACAAACCATTTTTTGGAATGGAGGTATTCAGGAAGAGTTACAAAAGAGTAAGGGAACATGCAAAGGGAGACCCAGTGGCTTATCCACTCTGTCCCAAGGGGGCCTGTATGCTGAATTTCCATTGCTCTGTCCAGTCTAATTTTAAATGTCTAAATATCTCAAGCAAAAGGCCTTGCTCCCCTTGGGAAGCTATTGCAAAAGCTCACAAATCATCTTTGCCTTTTACATGACTGCCTCTTCCTTTGTGATAGTTCATTTAATTTTGTTTTCTCTCGATATTCAACAGTGCCCCTAGACATATCAGTTCGAAACAGCAGTTTCTTCTTCCTCAAAACATTTGTTCCCCTCTGCTGTCTTTTCTCGAGAAAGGGATTATCTTAAAAATATCTGTGGGGGTTGTATTTTGTTTGTCTCTGCAGGATCTGCATCTGCCAGCAGGAAGGGAGCATGGTTCTGCTGGACCTTGCAAGGATCAATGACTGGGGGGCCTCAGCTACTCTATTATGAGAGACTAAATTGGCAAAAGTTCTTATAAAGCAGGGTTTGGAGCCTACCCTTCCCCGTCTCCAGTCATTTCAGGTGCCAGTTTTGACTAATTGCTTATGTTAAAGCTTCTGAAAGTATGCAAACCTTTATCCACCAAGAAAGTCACACTTCAATCAATGACAATAAAAAATTTAACTACTAGTCCTTGGGTGGAGATTCCATTTTTGTTTCAAATACAAAACTCCAGCAGCCTGTATTACCCATGACAGTGGGCAGCAACCTAGCAGTGAATTTCTGAGTTGTAAAGGATTCTATTTTAGCATTGGCAGTGACCGAAATACCATGAGAACTGTATTTCGTTTCTCAAAAAAAGGGTAATATTTGAGTGCTTGGGACTTCAAAAGTATTTAGCCTGCACTTTTGAAAATCTAAGCAAAATTCTTTCCTTCCCTTAAACTAATCACTAACAATTTCCTAACAATAGTTGTTCCATGTAAAGTTAGACTGAAGAGTCAGCATATGGCTTATACTGGAACTCTTGCTGTGAAATTATCCATACAGTCCACAACCAGCACCTTCATAACAATAACGGACGTGAGCGGAGTGGTGGCTGAAGTGATCAGATGTTCAAAACCAAACTCTGCAGTTTTCAGTACTCACCAGTTTTCAGTTTTTGACCTGCTCTAGGCCTGCACTCCAAAATGGCACGTAGCGATTTGCTTCCTGGCCCAGATGCTCCCAGTCCTCAGCATTCAACATCAAAGACAGCTTGCTGCTTGAGTGGACCTGTTCCAGCCTGCCTGGCTCTCTGCTCTTCTTCCCCACCTATTGCTTTTTTCATTAGATTAGCAGCTTTGAACAAGACACTATGGCACTATCTGAAGATCCAAAGATCTGTTTATCTTTGTAAGATCTTCTCCACCTTCATACTTGTGTTCTGGCTATTTCTATAAACACTGTAACACGGGAGGACTTCTTGATATTGAACTCATTTGTGTTTCTAGCTGTGGAGTCAGTTATCATTAATGTTGATGGTGGTACAAATAACGTTACTAGAAGTAGTGGTACTAGACACAGCTTTTTCATGTCATGCAGATCAAA
The DNA here is from genome assembly GCF_023638135.1 of Falco biarmicus. Taxonomy (NCBI): domain Eukaryota; kingdom Metazoa; phylum Chordata; class Aves; order Falconiformes; family Falconidae; genus Falco; species Falco biarmicus. The sequence continues at coordinate 20,713,961 of NC_079294.1, read as the reverse complement.
ATGACTGACCAAAGGGTCTTATCAGTAGCTTGGCTTTCCTTTCAGGTGTGGAGCGAAGTTTTCACACTGCATGCGAGGCACCGGATGACTTCAAAGACTGAGAAACACAAAAAGGCTTAGGAGGCTTCTTGCCTCCCGCTATTCCTCCTGCAGATTTCTAACCAGTCTCAACCAGCTGCCTACATCCAGTCCCGACTCATGAAGCCCCATTTCCCTGCAGGTCCTCTGGCAGCACACAAGAAGGGAATGGTCTCCAACAATGCATGAGTAAAGGGAACTTTTAACTCAATGTTAAGCCTCTTAAAAAAATGAGCTGAGGTTTCTCTGAGATTTTATTAAATCTGCCAGCCTGTGAAATACTGCCCAGTGGATCAAAGACACAATGCACCCTTTCTTAGCTTGTGTTGAGCTCCTCATGGATCTCCAAAGGGCAGTAGGGCTGTAATGTCCCATTAGGTCAGTCATTAAATACAAGGAATCCAAAAATTCACCAGAGACCGACAGTCAGGATGGGACTCTGCCATCCCTTCAGGAGCACGACGTCTGACCCTTTTAATTCATCTTCACTCCCTTCTCCCCCCAGTACACTGAGAACCACTCACTGTTGCTGCTGTATAAAACCCTACCACGAAAACTACTAAAAAGGGCTGCTCCATGCTGGCATTGATCCTGCCTTCATCTCACTGCATTCATTGTCTAAGAGAACAGAGGCGGGATTAGAAGGGGGTTTAGAGTGCAACCAGGCAGTAAGATTAATAACTGCTCTTAGCTTCATTCATGATCAATTGAGTGTGTGTGAATCTGCAGAGGACCTTCTCCAAACAATCAGTAGGGATGGTAGTGGCAGTTGTGGAACCAGAAATCCAGCAAAGCAAATTTCAGTTACACAGCATTTCTTGTAGGGAAAAATTAAACATTTTGCCACCTCTTGGTCAACAAATACCACTCTTCTTGTGTACATCTGCTAGTACTCACCCCCAAATCCATTATGCACCCTATCTTACTCCCTGGAAAGTCCACTGACTCCAGTGGGCACACAGGCAAGCCTTATATGAAGGTAAGTCTGCTATCAGGAATGCTTTCAGTTGCACACTTGAAGTGTTGTCAGCTACTTTTTAAACAAATCAAAACACCTTGAAGCCTGCAGGATAATATGTTTCACCAGATTTATCCCAACTCTATCTCCCACAAGTAAATGTAGATAAATCACATGGTCTAGCTCCTTTTTCCTGGAGGAGTTAACACTTCCTTTATAAATTCTTGTATATATGAATACAAGCTATAGCATGCACAGACGCCACAGAGGTGACCATCAAATGGGCTTCTGATTGATTGGCATGTTGGTAAGACCTAACTGGTCAAAATTCAGTAGTTCCTAGTGTAAAAGTGAAAAATGCAGTTGCATATGAATGAAAATTGGCCATGTTTTACGTTCATCGCCTAATTCTGTTAACATCACAAACCAAAGTATTTTTGTAGCAGTTTGGTTGACTGCAAAGACCTGCAGTACAAGGGGTGACCCCAGCAGGCATGTGCATGCAAGGCTTTCAGGACACCACTCTGGTGGGAGCAAAACCATGTGGGAAAGGCAAACGCTGAGTTTTGATTTCAGAGTATAGAACATCAGATAATGTTAATTTCCAGAGATACCCCTACTTCGCATTTGTACATCACTTTTTATTCTAGAACATATCAAAGTAAAGAAAAGCAAGCTACACAAAGGAATGCCTATATCCATGGCTAAAATGGAGCCAGACGCAGCAGTTGGTCACCCCAGACAATACTACACAACCACTTAGGAAAAAGGTGGAAAATAAGTTTCCCTTTAAAATGGTCAATAATACCTTGCAGGCATATATGTGCAGCCTTGGAATGCCTGGAGCCAGGCTTCAAAAAAGTGGAGCCTTCCAGGCATTTTGCTTGGCCTGACAATGGACAGGAGGGAGGGCATGTGGTTGCTTTGCCCTTACCACACTCCCTAACATGTCCTGTAACATGTCCTGCAGGACCAAAATTCAAATAACTTCAAATAACGGAGCATTACCTGAATAGTCATCCCACAGTCTGCACACAGCAGCTGGCTGTATTCCCAAGCATTTAGAAACTGGCCATCCCTATTTAATTGAAACAGCAGGAGAATTTATGGAAGTGAAATTGAATTCCCCTAACTGATAATTGAAAGATTAACTTCTGGAGGCAATGCATTGAGATTTTTAATGACCACACACAATCAGGACGGTGGTTTAATATCTCATCTATCCACGTAGTACTGACTAAAACAGTGCTGATGGTAGAAAAAAGAAGAAAAGGAAAGAAAATAACATACAGGCCTCTGCCATCTGAAATACAGTGTAAAGAGGTCACTGCAGCAGCCCTACGAAATCTGGCTGCCCAAGGAATTTCTTACTGATTAACAATTCATACTGGCATCAGTGAGAAAGAGTCCAGGAAAAACAGAGCTGCTCCAGTGTGTTCTAAAACAAAACAAAACAAAAAAATCCCACAAAACCCCCACAGGCTCTTGTTTTCATTAAGCCAAGTGCCACTGGCTTCTGCAGACCTCAGCCAAGATCGTTAATGGCCATATTTGGACTACCTTTATGGGACCACCATATGAGACTCATATTCATTCTTCACAGTAATTTTGAATTCTGTTTCCAATTCATGCTAACCTCTTACCTCCCCAAAAGCATTCATGAAAAATAAACACTGGCATTAAAGGAAGACTATAGCCCTTCTCATCCAGAGTGATATACTGGGACAGGGGATGGGTGAGACTCGAAGAGGGCAGCGCAGTGAGGCACTGCTGCTGCAGGTACCCCAGCCCAATCTAAAGGCCCAAGGTAGCTCAGTAACTTCAAAATGTTGCTTTTTCATGACAGGGCTATATGACTTGATTGGATTACTTTGAATTGGACCTTGTCAAATGCTGCCTCTTCAGCAGTTTTAGCCAAAAACTGACTGTGGAAATACCATTTTTGCTGATGTGAAAGGACTTTGCTTTAGGATTGAGGCACACTAGCCAGAGCAATAAGGAGAACATGGAGCAAGCAGCATACATCAGTCTTCAAGGCTGACATACCAACACTAAACTCACTTAAAAAAACAACTGAGAGAGACAGATGGTAAGATATCTAAGAATGCTGATACTTATGAGAAGGGGAGCAAGACATGGGTCATTTGTAAAAATAGCAGAAACCCCGTCTGTAACTTCAGCAACGTCCAATTTCTGTATTTGAAAGGGTCCTCCGAGGCAGCAGCTTTCATGCACATACCCCAGCTTTCACAGGGAGCATGGGAAAATAAGCTCATTGTGTCGGAAGGCCTTGAAAGGGAAAGGAGGCTTGCAGCAGGATGGGAGGAGGGGAAGAGCTGGAGCCCAGCTTGAAAACGCATGGAGAGAAATCAAAACCAAACATGTACCTACCCCCAGCATGCATACACGCACACATGCAAGCCCTAAACTCTGACTGAACTCCGAAATTGGAGACGGAGCTGTTTGGGAGCCACTGATCCCTTTTCTTCTTTTTTTTTATTTTTTTATTTTTATTTTTTTGTTAAAGTTTGTTGTTTTCTTTTCAATTACCTCCTCCTTCATAAGGAGGAAAAGAAAATCAGCAAAGTTGTGTGTATGTGCATGCACGCGTGCATGCGTGTGTGTCTCCCAGGCAGCTCAGGAAGAGCAAATTGTCAAAAGCCCAGCCCAGCATCTGGCTTTCTTGTTCCTGGTGAGGATTTTATAAATATTTGGGAGGTTGCACGGGGCAGGGGGTGCTGCAGGAGGGAGGCTAGATAACTTTTGGGCCCACACAGCACAGAAGTTTTGAAAGCCTGCTTTTCATTAGCATTGCCTAGCAACCAACTCATCTGCTGCAAATCTCATCACGCCCCAGCAAAGCATCCACGGCATGCTAATCTTTTCATTTAATAGAAAAGCTGCTGTAATCTTTCTTCCTTTTCCTTTCTGAAAGAGCAGACAATAATAATAATGATAAAAAAAGAATCCAGCCCTGCTCCTCCCGCTGCCCTGCACCGCCTTCCCCCGCCCTGCCCCCCCTCCAGTGCTCTCGTTGATCCAACACTTAGCTGAGTTCCCATGGATGACCTACATGTGTGTGTTCTGGCTGATAAGTCCCAGCTGCAAAGGCAAGCTTGGGTTGGTTTTTGCTTTTTGTGTTGTGTGTGCTGGGAAGGGAGGGAGGAGAGGGGGATGATTTTTCTGGCTGGGTGCTGAGAGAGGAAGGAGGCAGGCAGGGCTACAGTGCTCAGAGTCCAAATGGCTTAAATGAAATCTCTGGCTTGAGATACTATAACTGAAGCCTCCTCAGCAGACAGGAGAGAACTGGTTTGTTCTGGTGTGTGCACATGCATGCGTGTGCATGCTTCTGTGTGCGTGCACAAGTCCAAGCTCTTGCTATATCCGCAGGAGAAGAGCGAGTCTTGCTTTGTCACTGATGAATTCCATGTCCAGCCAGCTGCAAAACAAGCTGTGCTCTGGAATCTCCCTGGGCTTTGCCCATCCTTTCACTCTGAAAATATCATGCCTAAGGGTAGGGGAAGTGGTTTGGACAAAATAAGACTTGACCTGAGCATCTGCCCAGAACCGAAACCAAACGTCTGTCTCCCTGAATTTTTGGCTTTTGATAAAGTTCAGATAATTTCTCTTGCCACCTGCCCATCTTCAAGCATGTCTGCACTTTACGGTTCCACATGGAAACACTAATCTATCATGGAACAGTCCACGCACACAGTTTGTGAGCTGGTGAGAAGCAGGAACATGAAAACCTGCAGAAAAGTACATTTTCAGATATCCAGCCCATTTTTACAGACACACTTCCCAATGAGCAAGGTCTGCTCTACCTTGCCCTTTGCTTTTTCCTCAGTCACCTTCCCCTCTTTCTAGTCTCCATATTTCTTCTACCTTTTTCATACTTCTAAGTGCTCCTGAGGATGTCTTCTCCTCCCCACTCAAAAAGAAGTCAACTCCTCCAAAGTGCAATCCAGTCCTGGGGGCTGTTTCACATTCTGCTTAATACTCTATCTTATTTCCTGCCCTTGAACCTGTGAACCTTGAACATAATACACCTCACTCCTACCCACAGGTGATGACTGAGAGGAGACTCCTTTACACAGATGTTTCCTTTTCCCCTATCCAGCATAATGCTGGAAGCATTCCCATTAGTGAGGTGCTATAAAGATGACTGCAAGATCACAAAACCCTAAAGCAAAGATTAAGTCACTCTGGACAATAACGCTGTTATCATACCTAAGGAAACGACAATGGGGCCATTGTGTAACAGATCACGTAGAGATACTATGAATTTCCTAAGAAGTACAGCTTAAAACTGGAGCAATATGATGCCTAGCAAGCAGTAAATGTTATGTAAAGTTGGAAAGGATACCGAGATTGTGGAAGATGTTTCAATGTCACACTGCTTTGGCTTTGTAGTCTCAAGCAATATCACGGTGAACAACTTATTTTCAGGCCTACTCCTACAAAGTCCTAATGGATAGCCCCAACAACAAAACTTTTGACAGCCCAGCTGAAAGAATGGTTGTAGGGCCAGGGAAAAGGACTCTGAGGAAGTTCAACCAATCTCAGCTACATCCTCTGGCAACCACTTCAAAAGGTTTCATGGAGCAGAGTGCCCACAAGCAGATGAAATGAGACCCTTCATGCATCATTTACTGCACTTGACAGGGAAGAATTGCCAGGTTTTGAAAAACACATCCACCTCCTCTCTCTTCTCTTCTAAACAACTTCAGTGCTACCAGCTTCGACATTCTGTGCTGCAAACACTTACAGAGTCATCAATCAGGCGAAAACCCTTTTCCCTATGCACACACTGGGCTTGAAACCATTATGAGCTGGCTCTGCTCCCATAGCCAGCTGGAGACAGAGGTGATTCAAATGCATTCTACGGGAAAGGAAATACAAACTCCACCTTTGCTGGTTTTTAATTAAAAAAAAATCTCAAGCCTCATTGGTTCTCAGGAAAACATAGAGTTGGCTCATGTTTAAAGTGACAGTGTGGAAATAAAATTAGTATTTTAATAAATTCCCTTCCCTATGCTACTAAGAGCTCTAACAAAAGGGCTGTTCACCGTAAAAATAAGACTTTCTGGTCAGTGGAAGGCAGGTATTTTGGACTCAAAAGAAGAATGAATTCAGCTATGATTTGCCTCCTCTTGCTAGAAACTTGCATCTATCTTTTTACAGACTGCACTTCTTTGAAATCAATTCTAGACCATTCCAGGGACAGTCAGCTCTGTTAGGCTGGATAAGAAGTAACAGAGAGCAAAGCAATCGCACCAGATGGCAGAGAGCAGCAAGTGAGGAACTGAATGCCACTTACCCACATGGCAGATAATATGCTGTGAACTACCATCACTGTAGAGATAGAAAAGGATATATTCTTGTGAATGAAAAATAAACTGGAATGAAGACAGTATTTCTTGGTTTGGGTGCAAATTGGGACTATCATAATTTTTTTGTAGTGTTCTGGTGAATAGAAATTAACTATGTGACAATCTCAGTGCTCTGTAGTCCCTGGTGAACTTATACACAGGTTTCAAATACCCCAGCCTAACTGGCATTCTCCTTAGCAGAATGAACTGCAAAGCCAAAAACTGAATGAACGTCCCTCAGGCCCTCAGAGGATGGGAAAGGGCTTAAAGGTTGTAAACCAAACTTTTTTACTTCCATCAACATATGGGTAAGGAAACATAACTGCAAGCTCCTCTTGTTAATATCGAATTCAAGTCTACGGATATACATTCCTCAGCCTCTACTGGAGGTAAAATTCTTAATCAAAGAGCAGCAGCAAAGTATCTTAACGATCCATGCTCGGGAAAGGCTCAAGGCTAAGCAAACAATAGATCCTTATATGTATCAACCTATTTTTTTTTTTTTAGAAAGTTGTAACAGCTTCCCCGTGAGATTTATTCTTGTTTGATAGTGGCCATGTTCTTGCAGTATGAGTAAAATGACAGCTTCCAATGAACAGCACACAGAAGACATTCACATTATTGGACAAGACTGAGAAATACCAGCTTTCACGGTGTTCTGCAGTTCAAAGAGAGGAAAGTTTGTCAAATTGGCAGAGTATTAGCTGAGGGAAAGAAAAATGTGTGAAGGCAGTTAAATAAGGTTACACAGGTGCTGCTACTTCAGACTGTGGAAAAAAAATAAATTATAATACATGTGAAAGAAAATAATCTCTCCAACGTTTCAGTCTTTTTACTGCAGGGATAGAACCACAAGCCTGCTTTAGGAGCGCTGCCCTCCTTTAACCAGCCAAACATCACACTGACATTCTTTAGTGACTTGTGGTTTGGAGAGACAGCCATATGCAAAACTGAGGTCTACGCACTTCTTAGAACTAGAAACTATTTGTGTATGTTCTGGTAAACTTGGAGATGCAATCAAGCCAAAGAAAATTTTACATGCTAATAGATCTCTGTCTCATGATAAATTTTATAGTCTCCTAAGACGATTTTATCATTCAGGCCACTCCTTACCCCTCACAAATCAAGAGATAGTTTCCAGTTTTAGGGGAAAGCTGAGAAGGGTTTAAATGCTGCCAATATCAAAACAGAGCATTTCAGAATAGCCAGATTTTGAAGCAAGTTCTGTGATTGCTAGAAATAGGTCAAATTCTAATTATATAGATGAGTACTCCAAATTTAAAGAAACTTTGGGAAAGAAACATAGTTATTACCAAAGTAAAAAGATGCCCTTACCATGAACTCATTTGTACTGAAGAAGTAGATAGAATTTTACCAAAAGGATCTTTAAAATTTAAATCGTTACTTAGACAGAATTCTTGCCTTATAGTTCACCAAAGTCCTCTTTGCTCTGGATTGACCTACTGAACTGCGTTTTCCAGAGGACTCATAAAGGAGATGCCCTTAATGTTTCCACAGAATGGGCCCATCAGTGAAAAGATGTCAGGATTTGGACTTGTTGCTGTACATGATAGATTTTGCAAAATTTACTGAGTTCCAGTTGTATTAGATGGAAAATCCTAGAGCCAAAATACCAGGTTTTGGTTTAGTGTTGTCACTTACTAATTGAAAATGTCAAATTGCATTGCCCCCAACACTACATCATAGAAAAATGCTAGTGTTTTTAGAGTTCAGATACCATTAGATCAAAGATGTTTACTTTTAGCTGCTTGCAAAAATAGTAACCAGTCTGTTCTTTCTAAAGCCAAGAGGGGAATGAAGCATGTATCTTGTCAGCCAATTGCTACGTAACAGTGAAATAGTGGGATTCAGAAACCTCAGCATACATTTAAGGTCTGGAGATGAGTCCCTTTAAGCTGTATCTTCCTATGTGGATCTCTTTCTTATCCCACCCCAATCTTAAACCTCACTGTGGCTGTCACTCACACGCTCATCTCCTTCAATAGTTTCCCAGCCCATCACTGTTGTGGTTCTAGTCCCTTGTTGCTTCCCATTCTTGTTCCTTCAAGAATCTCAGAGGAGTACTGTGAACTGGAGCATACAGCTTAACTACCCATTCCCTAGTACTATCTTCCAGTAACCCAACAGTTCCTGAATCCCACAAAAAGGATTTTCAAAAGAAAATGGACTCAACTTTGTGCTGGAGCATGCTTGGAGTATCACTATCTGTGTAAATTTTCACGTGAAAAAAAAATTATTCCCCTTTTTTTCTCCAAACACCCTGTTCATCCATCAGTCATGTGCAATCAGTACTTAAAATGGAGGCCATAGAGCTTCTTAAAAAAAAAAAAAAAAAAAAAAAAGAGTTGCTTTCAATTACTTGTAAGTCAAACACTTTTTTTCCTAACTCAATACAAACTTTTCGAAGAAACTTTTCATCAGAACTACTCAGAAAAAAGTTCCTTATATAAGCATTTTTTTGGCTCAAATGCTGTGGTAAATAAAAAGTCAATGAAAACAAGATTTTATAACAGAAGGTCTAAGACAACTGCAACAATCATGGTGTGACTAGCTGTGCCTGTCCATCAGTAATAAGGTGACAGCAATTCTAAATGTCTGAATGACCAAACACATCAGAAGAACCTTAAACTCCTTAACAGATCACTTGGGACGCCTTGATAGACCCAGCTGCTCCCTGCTCACTGGATAACAGGGCAATTCCATGCCTTCGTCTGCACTGGTCTTAACCTGTGGGCTTCCTTTGGAGGTCGCTGCCTGGGCTTTCATGTGTCTAAAATGCCTTTACTGTAAATGCTTTCTGGTATTGCAGGTGCAGCGATATGTGCTTTAGTGCTTACTAACACAGCCATCCACTAAGTCCTTATCACCCTCCTTTTGCCAGGGATTACTCAATAGATGGAGAAAACACAGCAAAACCAAACCAGGATTGCCTGATCAAAGTTTTCTCATCATGGTTTGCCTGAAAATTAATTTAGTGTTGCTAAAAAATAAAAAGCCCTAAGAATGCTGGGATGAGGATCTCTCAACTACAAAACACACATGATGGATGAGCAGCAGCACAAGTTTCCCCACTGTCTGCCAGTGTGTGGCCACTGAATCAGGCAGAGGAAGGCTAAGGGCAGGAATGGTTTATGGGCTCTGACCATTCCGTCTGCAACATCTCTGCTGACACCACCACCAAAGCTTCCAGGCCTGACTGTGGTCTTTCCCTAGTTAACTGCAAGGAGGACCGCTGACTCTTATCAGAAGACTAAAGATGAGAAGGAGGAGAAAAGTTCTAGGTCCTGTCCTGGATGCGTATGCTGCTCTGCAGTCCTGTATGTCAACACAGAGTGAGGGTCCCTTAAGGAGAAGCAATCAAGGTGATCAACAGCTCTCTCCGCCAGGAGGGGAAAGAAGCAAGGCTACAGCAAGCAGAGCTCTAACCCCTGCTCTTGTAACCTTACTACAGACTTCTTCTGAAAGGCAAATGGTTTCAAACTGTTAGTTTACTGTTAATAACTATTAGAGATAAAGTAGGCCCAATCTTACAGAGCAAAATGCCTAATGTAAGTCTGCAGATTGTACCATCCCACTGAAATCGAACCCTCCATGATGTTAAACAGCCTATACAGCAATTGACTTGGAACACGCTTTAGAGCAGTTTTAAGAACGTATACTGCTTCATCTTTATGGAAGGTCCTAGCTGCATGGAGAACTGCATTTGTAAGTCAGCTATGAAACACAGGCCATCAAATTCAGAACCATCCTGGAAACAGCACCTGCCAGTGCTCCCTTATTTAATGGGAAAGCTCAGAGGAACTGATGAACGATTATCTGAAGATGCAGTTCCATGGCACCTTCAACCAGTCTCAGCTGAGTGGCCTCAAAAAAATCCCTCCGGATTGTTTTTCAGCCAGTTTAAGCCAGTTCATGCAACTATTCAGGTCAGGGAAGTGCTGGTGCCAGTGCAAGACAAGGAGAGGGGAACACACAGCTGGGATCTGAATAATAAGGAGCACAGCAGACTGAGCAGTTTAAACTGCTATGGAGCTGAACCCTGGGGAAATGCAGAAAGAAACTATTTGATCCACTTTTCAATTGCTACTGAATGTAGTCCACGAGCTCCTACATGTTCGCTCCTTAATGCTAAAGAGCTTTTTCAGATATTTATAAAAGCTCTTCACTGGTTACTACGGAGGCAACTTGGACCCTGCCCCACTTACTTCCACTGAAGAGACTGGAAAGAAAACAGGCTGCTTTTGGTCAGCAATGGCAAACAAAGCAAAACCTAACAAAGAGTGAAACTGAAAAGTAGTTGTGCAAAGGTATTCCAGAGTTAGAATTATAGACAGTAAACTACCCTGAAGAAAAACGGCAAGTGGGGTCCCTTTGGATTTTGAACTGAAACCTGCTCTCTTGAATATTCTGCACAAACTGGGAAATGGAAATGATTTACAGTAGACAAATCTCCTGACATGTGACAGACCGAATATTGGCACAGTAGTGGTTGATGCTCCTTGACTTGTAAATTAAATCAACTATGAATTCTTTAGTGAGGGGTAAAGTGTGAATAAGCCGGTTGAAGGGAACCTAGCTTGTGTGCAAGTTAGGCGATGGGCAGATGCTTATTCTGCAAACAGCTGTCCTAGTCCAAGATCTTGCTGCCCTCCAGCTGCCTCTAACTGCCACCCTGCTCAGGGCTGCTGTCTCCCTGGCAGCCGGCACACTGCTGGTGTGAGCGCTCCCTAATACACTTCAGGCAGGAGTTGTCACATCAGTTTAAACAAGTGGTTTGAGCTAACGCACCTTTACCCTCCACCCCAAAACTTATTGGGGAGTGTACACACAAACCCTGTCCTTGGCTGAGTGGTTGGAGGTGGAGGACTGTAGTAAGTAACTGGGCTCAGTGATGCCTTCCAGCTGGGTCTGGAGGAAGGGGGTTGTCCATAGGTTTTGACTTCATTCTTGTTCATGCAGGGAAATGACACTGCTTTAAGTAAATTCACAGTTTATACACAATTTAAACCATTGCAATCCCTTCTGTAAGCACTTACTGAAATGTAGCTTAAACAGACGAGGAACATGGGTGTGGCAAGAGTTTCAGTAAATCTGTTACACTCGTTTAAATGAAACTGGTGGGATTTTTGTGTGTCAACAAAAAAAAAATCCACGAGGGCAAATTCTCCCATTAAGTCCATACCCACGCAGGAGTAAGCATGTATGCAGTAGGAGTGAATCACTTCAGAATTTGGCTCTGCACTAAGCCCAGACCAAGTTCTAAATTGTAACTGATCTCAAGCACGAAATCACAGCAAACCTCATATTCCTTTACTATTATTCCCAGGGCAAACACACTACCTGAAATGCAGGGAATACAAAGTTTTCCAGCCTCATGATCCCTGTACCTATTTTCCTCAGGCTCAGGCTTTGTAAAGAAATGTGAAAGAGCCGTGGTCTCCCAGTACTTCAAAGGGTCTTGTAAATCTCAGTATCCTACCCGTCCCAAAGAATAGAGCAGAGCTGGCTTTGGATATGAGGGAGGAGAAAGGAAGTGCTCGTAGGCCTGAATACAACCAGCACATACAGTAGGTCTAATTCTTGTCCTATCAGCCTTGACGCAATGCGTCCTTTTCCTTAAGCTACTTTAGATAAACAGGAAAGGAAAAGAAAAAAAAATCAGTGCTGGAAAAAACACAAGCCAGTTCGGAAAGAAAACGTAATTGTTAAGTGTTCTAATGGCAATGTCAAACAATTGTGAGTACAGTATGTCATATAAAAAACAGGGCTATTGCTATGATAGCAAATTATACTGAAACTAGGGAAAAAAGAGACTTTTTAAAAAAATCATGCTACAATAAGAATAGCTAGCGATTCAGAACATTTAGTGTCTGCAAACAGCTTATGAGTATCAAAGTCTGCAAAGTGGTAATATTCTTACACCCATTTCTCTGACAGGGAAGGTGCTTTACAGATAAAGTGGTTTGCTGTGGTTTGCAAACAGTCCCCGAGTGTACCTAAGCTACAGCCTAGCAAAGCCTTGAATTGCGCTACCTTCCTCTAACCATTAAACCATTCCAAGAAGTATTCTTTCATTAATGCCTTTGTATACAAAAACAGGTGAAAACTGGTTACACAGTAGGAGTAATCTGCTTTGGCACTCAATACTACTTCCAGAAGCCAAGTCAACTTTCTGATGTGAATGTGGGAGAGTTAATACCACTGAAAGGGCTCATTCTACAGCTGAAGACTATAAAATGTACCCTTTCACAATTATTTTTGTACCTCTGGTGCAGAAATTCCTAATGAAAATAAGATTGGTTATGACAGCAGACCCTCTCACTTGATAAATTTCATACTTAAAAATTTTGTTTATAAATATATTTGACACAGTAAGCCAAATCATTAATGAAGGGCATAACTTCATATAAAACAGTGTAACTCAGTGGTGTGATGAGAAAATTTCATTCAATCAGTTTAATCTTTTACTGGTGGGCTTTTATCATTTGTAGCGTGGACATGAGGGGATCTGAAGAAACACATTCACCTGTTTAGTAATTTAACAGATCTCTTTCACACCACACAGTATGATGCACTGTCACAAATAATTAGCAGAAATATGGAAATTACTATCTTCCAAACATTTTGCAGATGCTAACTAATTATCTCACACATTTTCACCAAGTGGTTCCATATTATTAACTACCACCTGAAAGTGTTTACCCATGTTATCCATTGTCACTCAACCGATACAGAGTTGAGCAAACATTAGAACTAAGGAGCTCCTAGTTTCCACCAACATCTTCTACCCATTAGACTGCGGCTTATTCTCATTCTAAAGGAGTTAACCGTGAGTAAGAATAGATGATTACTTTTATCTGAGTTACCCACTAAAATCCCCTCTATTCAGTGAACTGTATGAGCTTCCATTCCAATTCTTAGAGAATGTTCTTGTTCATATCACAAAAAACCCCATCCTTATTAAAATTACCATTAAATGAGTCTCTAGAAGTGTTATGGATGGACTGGACCATACTGACAGCACTCTCCTTTGACCCCATTCTAGTTTTTCTGCAGAAGGGACTGTAACACATTATTAAAGCAAAGAGAAGAAAGATGTTCTGGAAGACATCTTGGAGGATGCAGAGTTGCTGATGCAGAGTATGCCCTGGTCGGGTGATGTGTTCTCAGTTCTCTACTCATGCAGTCTTTCCACTCCCAGTGCTGCTGTACCTGCCCCAAGCGTGCTCTGCCACTGCCTGGGGTTGTTTGTTCAGGAGTCAAGAGTCAGTCAACACTTTCACTTTCCTCATGCTTCATGCTCCACAGACAGTAGGACTTTTGCTGGACTTCTTGGCTTTCTCCTTATAGCAGGGCACGATAGCTGAATTTCTCTGCTTGCTGCCTCCTGCTGATATTTTTCCCTTGCACCTCTTGCCCTGCTCCTGCCTTCTTTCCTTTCTTTCCTTAAACCCAGTTGACAGCACAACCTTTCTGGGCTGTGCCCTTTGGCTGCAGGGGTAGTGAACCCTGTTCCCAAGAGGAAGCCTCATGCTCTAAAATGCAGGTCAAATAAGTCAGCACTTCTGTGAACTAAGTATTCTCTTTTTAAAAATACTTAAAAAAGCACACTTGTTCACCAAAGAACAAAAGACCAGAAAGGTTTATAACTCCTAACAGAAACCATCTGCTTGAACATAAAGCTGGGAACGTACTGGTATTTTCAATTCAGGCTCAGGAGAGCCAGGAGCAAGAATACCAGCCTGCAGGCTGTTGCTCAGACTTATCTTTCTGTTAATGAAACAGTTTTTGCAAGAGAAGTGTTATCACATCATTAAAAACCCCAACAAAATACTTCCAGAAAACCCCAGCATACTCTTTTATGAAGCTGAACATTTCTCTCTCACACTCCAGAGTAAAAGGACAGGCTGCAACTTCACACAAAATATTGCTTGCCATTATAAATCAATCAGAGGGAAGAGAAGAGCTGATTCTGTAGCTGTTTAGTATTAATAATTTTAAAGTAACGTTATATATTAAAATATCCACCACTGATTTTCTGGGGGGTGGGGGTGGGGGGAAGGCACCAAAAGCCAAAACTGTGAATTTTGACCATTATGGGAATTTTTGTTTCTCCTCTGTTGAAAATAACATGACCCATGGCCCATTTTTCAAGCCAGATTTCAATGCTCTCCAGCCAGCTGTCAGGAAACCACAGAAGGTGCTTGAAAGAGCACAAGAAATGGCTGGTTCTAATCTGAAGGAAAAAAAAAAGTTGAGGAACAAGGCAGCTACTTGTGGCAGAATGTTTTTTTTCCTTCAGTCTCTGCCTGCATATTTTCACAACATGTGTACTCTGTTAGCCCGTCACTTCCCTCTTTTCCTTGGGTAAATATCTCTGCTTTGGAATAAAAGAAGGCCCAGGGGTGCTACTTGTAAGGACTGTACTCGCCTTGATATGTTGTTTTTGAACTGAACACATACAATGGACACATTTCAAACTTGGACCTTTGCCATCATAGATGTTGCTTTTAGTTTAACCTTCTCAGACGATGGGGGGAAGACTGGAGGTAAGGAAGAGGCTGGGAGTGGGGTCATACACTCTATCCTTTACCAGATGTGGGATCTTGTGGGAGCCAAGCATGATAGCCCACACAAACCCCTCTGAGCACACAACATGATGGAGAGAGGGAGGAATGCAAACTGACCCTCTCCAAGTGCCAAGTGTTTGAAAAATCAAATACAAACCCCAAGGAGAAACGGATGACTATGCCACACCTTTGCCATCAAGCTGCTGAGATATCAAAGCAGTGGCATGATTAACACTTTATTTTTTTAAAGAAATAATTTGTTTACAAGTTATTTGTGAGGAAGGGAGTCAATTCAAAGGAGATTTTTCCCCATCTTCACCCTGTAAACTGTGTGCCCTGTTAAAGGCACTGTGTTTTGTGCAATTTAACCTGCCATTTGCAACCCAACAGATGGACTGGACTAGATTAGACATCTGTTCTGCAGAAGAATTAGATACAGAATTGGGACCTAGGAAATTCTGGATTAAACTGGCTCAAATACTAACGCACGCTCAAATACTAACCGAGTTAAGGACACTGGGTAAGAGACACTTTCCAACATCATTCTCATGCACCAAATGGCAATGCAGCAACAGGCAGGGGAAGGACAAAAGTTGGCCGTGAGCTCACCCTGTGAAGTTACATGCCAGATTACTTGCAAGTGGCATGTGAATGAAGCCTGAACCCCTGAAAGCTGCCATGTGTACTAAGCAACTCAGAGCTGAGCTGAGTTGCCAGTAGGGCTGAGGGTAGTGCTTAAGCAAAATGAATTTTGGAGCAAAACAAAGTATTGAGCAGTTCCTGAAAGGTGCTAGGGAGGTCAGGAAGAGTTGATGATTCTCTGCGCTACACAGTATTGAGTCCAGCTCTGCAAAGTATTTTTGAACATTTATTTTACATGCATGTAAAATGTCACTTAAATGGATAATATATCCAACCTCATTTGATCTCAAACCTGGCAACAGAACACATGAAGAGTCATGCTTAGATGCCTGGTCCTTACTAACCATCTCTTCCTCCCTGATCTCTCTGATTATCCTAACCTGATCCCTTCTCCTTCTTCCAAAAATAATACAGCTACTAAGGTCTTATCTTCCACATCATTACATGGTAATTTCTTTCCTAGAATTTCCCCTTTTTATTCATTCTTTTCTCCCTGATGTCCCTTACATCTTTTGCTAACCCTACACATCTTCTCCCTACCCACTCATTCACTTGCCATAGGGCTATCCTGTCCACAGCTCTGAGGAGTAACCAACCATTTGCACAGAGCACAGATAAATTACAAACCTTATGGCTGCACATACGGGTACCCTTCCTTTTCTCCCAGCAAATCCCATCCAAAGGACCATTTCTCCTTCAAAACTTGCAAGTAATCTGCCAGCATGGAATGGAAAAGATTGGGCAGATGATATTTAATGATCTATTTACATCTTAGGGGTGTGATTCCATCACCTTAGTATTAGATAGCTGTAACTTTGAAAACCACTAAAGCTCCTTGAAAACTGTGTTGGCACACTGTGATTCTCACGTCATGCATGTTACACTCCCTTTCCCAACAGTGCACCTCCTCTAGAGCACAAGCAGTGACAGACAGTCGAGGGAGAAGGTGCTGTTAGAGAAATGCTATAAATGGGCATATAATGGAGCATCGACTAGCATGTGTTACATGTACAGAGATTGAGCCAATCCCTTGGATAGTCCTGAGACAAAGGGAATTAAAATAATCTTTTATGATTCGCTCTTTGCAGTTTAGTGGGATTTAGTGAACTTATTCTAGATCTAGTTTTTGTGTACCAAAAGAGAAGTAAAAATAGAAAACTCCATTACTGTTCAAATGTTCAAGAAATCAACGTTTTTCTTGCTGCTCTCTCAGAAAAGATACAGTAATGAAAATAGCCTGTAATTGGGAACTACCAAGCTCTAGGGCACTTTACAGCCCAGAACTCTGGAAGTTCAAAATAGCTCCACAATGGACTGTATCTTCCAGAAACTGTGGATACATTAACACATGCAGACCTATCTGTGAAAACTCCGAGAGAGGTTAGGAATACAATAAACTTAAATTTCTGTAGCTCCTTGACTAACCAACTGAACTAACTACGTTTAAGTCAGCATCCGGTTTTTATCTGTTAAGATGCAAACAGCTCTGGAGCAAAACAACAGTACTTTGTATGAGGCAAGCGGTGTTATGCAGCAGCAAAAAACAT
Source organism: Falco biarmicus (assembly GCF_023638135.1). NCBI lineage: Eukaryota > Metazoa > Chordata > Aves > Falconiformes > Falconidae > Falco > Falco biarmicus. The sequence continues at coordinate 20,696,773 of NC_079294.1, read as the reverse complement.
ATAAAGCAATCTATTAACATTACAGGAGGAGAATTTAGGCCCCATGTAAAGTAAATGAACATTAGATACATTTTGGCATGGAAAGGCTAACAGGGTTTTCACCTATAGTACATGTGCTATGCTCCCAGTGCTAGAGGCCAACTCTGTGCTGTGACAAATGGCTTCTTTTTTTCGGTCTACTGCAGAAGTCCTTTGTCCTGCTGGGTACTCAGGAAAAGTTACTATGGAAAGGCACAGAAAACTGCCCAGAGCGTGGGCAATTCCATCAGTACCCCTGGCACAGCTGGCATCCTCCAGCACACACTGGACAGCTTATCAGGTGAAGTGACAGCAGGACCAAGGCTCCATTTCAGACACTGCTGCCACTTGGCCCAGAAGCTGGGTAGCAGTGCTGACCAGGCAGCTCTGCAGTGGAAGGCTTCACCTAAGAGGATACGTAAGAAATAACAAGGTGTAAGACCTGCCAAATCACAAAACCTTGTGACATGAAACTAGCAATGGTGTATGTGGAAGAAAACACAGCAACACCACAGACAGCTAAAAAAGGTGTTGCCATGACCTGATAACTTCAGATAAAATGATACAGGCCCTGCTGCTGTGTGCCCCATGACAAAAAAGGGGACTCCTATATGCAACCCTTCAGTAGCTCCTTTATCTCTTTTACAGTGTCTTGATTTCAACTTGAGTAATGTCACCCTGTGAAGCAGCAGAACTCCAGAGTCATCTAATGAACCTCTGAAATTCATTGCTGCATACCAGGAGCCCAAGATTTCAAGACACTAAAAGGTAAAATAATTCCCAGTAGGTCTCCTACAAACATCTTAATGTGTCTGTACTGAGCAGTATTTTCACATTGCTGCCCTCCTCTCTCCTTTGACTGGATAAAGACCTAGGAAGGAAAAAAAAAAAAAGCACCTCTGAATACTGATGTGCAGGGAACCCTCATAAATTTGCTCCCCATCAGTCCAACAAATGAGGCGCCCCCTGGGAAGCCATGAGAGAGAGCCTTCTCACAACAGCCTGATTATCAAAAGTCAGTTCTCTCGTGAAATACTCTAACCTCGCAGGGATAAGTATCATAATAGTGTTGAAGTATCATAATAACTTCAGCACTGTAAATTGCTTTTGTAACTTGGGACATGTGGGGCACATTTCCGGCAGGTTGGTTCCCAGTGATGCTGTTTGCATCTCTGTATCACTTGAGAATTACTTCAAGCCTGAAAGATTCATCTGCTGTACAAATTCACTTTCAGAATAAAAATGTGATTCTCCAGACATCAGATTTCAGACACTCACTGCATCCATCATAATTTCAGCAAGCTGGCTTTATCACTGTCCTATTCTCCTCAGAAATAAAATGCATGTTACCTGTTACAGTCCTACCCAGTATTTACAAAATTTTCTAGAAATAAGCTGCTCATTGATTTTTTTCTTCAGTACTTCAGTACTGATGATATTTCTGTCATATTCCAGATTTGCCTTTTGCAGTTCTCTCTCTTGGACCTTTTCCATTTTTGCAATTTTCAGATCCATCCACATTTTGCAGCTATGTGTGAAGGCATCCTACATAAGAATCTGAGGAGGTACCTCCCACTCATGTTTTATTTCTTTCCAGTCTCCCTAGAGTTTATGGGGCAGCACTTTTGCATGTCAGTACACAAAGCTAACCTCACATTTATCCCACTCCTAACCTTAAAAAGGAAACTGCCCTTAAAACCACGTTTCACTTCAGCTGTATCCTTAAACCCCCAAACTGTGAAACTAGAATGAACTAGTGTAAAACAAACAGTGCTCTTCCCACTTAGACCCACCATGCAAGCCTTTGCAATCAGGGAATCTAAAATTACCATATTTACAGCATCTGCAGCAGAGCCAAGTACAAAACAAGATGAATAGCTGTGACGCACAAGGCAGAGTGTGGAAGTATGCAGCTGGGTCTGCAAACAATATAGGCACTCGGCACTGAAGTCCATCTAATGCTTTTCACAGACCAGAGTGACTAAAAGGGGAAGGGGGGGGAGGGAGGGAGAAGAAGAGAAATTCCAGGAAGATGAGTGAAAACACAGCAGAAATCCCAGGCTGCTTCACTAATGGGTAATTGAAATGACTCACAAAAGGTCTAGTAGGGAATTCAATTAATTAGGGACGTGACTGTGCTGAGGGGAGGAGGGAAAGAAAAGAATGCCGGCGATACAAGAAAAATCACCTCTCTCCATTCACTTAAAAAAGGGCCTGGAAGAAAACCTCAAGGGAAGAAAAAGCCAAGTTTTTCAAGGCAGGGCCTCTACCCCTTCTTATGCACAGAAAAAGGCCACAGTCACATCACACTGGCTTCCCATGATGCAAAAAGGACAAATAAACATTCCTATCACCTCCCCTCCTTCTCCTAGACTTCTAATAAAAAGGAAGGAAAAGAATAAAATTTGATATATTAATTATGTCACTAATAAGCAAACTGTTTACAAGAAACTATGAGGACAAGACTGAGGAATGATGCAGGATAGATTAACACAATGCTCCTAATAGCAATCCCTTTTAATAGTGCTGCCGCTCATCCCATGTGACAATGAGGGGAGGGCAATAGGAAGCAGTAGGAAGATGAATAAATGAAAAAAAAGTGGAGACAGATGAAGGAAAAAATCCAGTGCAAGAAAGGGAGAGCAGCAGGAATAGTGATACACACAGGAGGACTGGAATTGACAAGAGCAGGAAGGAAAAAATGGAAAAGGAGTGGATGGAGAGAAGGTGAAGGGTAATGGGGAAGGGCAGGGATGACAGAAATGGGAAGGGGAAAACCAGAAAAGGAGGAGAAGAGCAGATGCGGGAAGGGTCAGGGAAAGAGCAAGAAGTTTCACAATCAGTCAGCAGTTAGCACTTGCTGTGATGGGTACACGGGAACAGCAGTGTTGATTCAGCAACCGTCTATTGACAAATACTGCTTCTGACCAAGCCTCAGAGACTAAATTTACCCTAGTGCTAATTTAGAAAGCTCGAAGAATGTGTGACCTAAACTTGCAGGCCCACAGCTGGTCATTCCTGGTAGTGGAACAGCAGGGAGAGATACAACAACCAGGGGCCAGTGCTCACTCAAGGGATGGAAAGTGGGATCTGCAACCTTTCAGGATAAAGTTACGCTAGCTTGAAACATAGCTCTTGTTAACTCTGACTCAGAGCTGTTATTGCCAGGCTGGCTGTTCAATTGCTTTACACAAAAGAAACTCACGGTCATTGTTTACCTTAGTGAATCATGAAGAGATCTAACACAAAGTACTTCTTGGGCCCTATCGGGTTCAGCACTGAATGCCCTCTGAAGGCTTAGATATGCTCTCACGCTCAAGAATCAAGATACTATCGCTGTGGAAGGTTGGCAAAGTTTGCAGTATGCTTCGTGTTTGGACAATTAACCGAGTATTTCTGTTCCCAGGGCTGTCAATCTGACATCTTAGCAAGAAAACATATAAATCAACACGTATTCCTCTGCCAGTGAACTGACCATTAATGTCGGCTCCCCTGTCAAATGACTTTTAGAAGAGCAAAAGAGTTTTTATAAGCTTTATATTTACTGTAATAGAGCAAAGAAGATACAACACTGCCCAAGAAAACAATTCTTAGGTAGTCGAGACATACTGGACTAGAAGGAAGAATAGAGTATTTAGGTAACAAGAACCAGTATGATATAAATATCTTTATCCTAGTGTAAATACACTAGTATCTAGACACAGAGATTGCATTTCTGTAACTACATTTAGGCTTTCACAATGTTTTAAGTTATATTAATGCAGAAATGAGTATACAGAAATCCCCAGCTGACAGAATCAACCTTACAACATGAAGCACGCTAAGGAGTGCTGCAGGAATCATCTTTCAGAAGAGATCCAAATTCCTATGGGCTGGTTTAAGAAAGTAGTGCCTAGAAATTTTGCAAAGACATTATTGTTGGTGCTCTAGACAAATGTAAATGTATTCTAGTTTCAACCAGCTGGGCTGGTAGTTTCTATGGAAAAGGACTACAAACCGTGGGCATTCAGTGCCTAGGTGCCTATGCAACAATGTGATTATCATACAAGAATTACAATACGGCTATAAAAAGTCAGTGAAGTCAGGCAGCCCAATAGCAAATTCAAGCTGGATAGCCAAAGCACCACTTGACACAGTACTTTACTCGCCTTCAAAGCTCCATTCTTTTCAAATTCTCTCTCTAACATGTCTAATGAAACAGACAGTGCAATGTGCTCAGAAGGTCATCAGTTTCTAACTGGAGGCCCTCTAAAATTTAACAGAGCCTTGATTCCATTGCCAATATAATTTTTTCCTTTTTACTGGGTCTTCATCAAGTTATACTCATGAGAACTGCAGGCTAGGTCAACATGTACTTCAAGGCTATCTAGATTCTGTTAAACCAAGCTCACACTTTTTGTCCAGACCCTCCTCCCCCTCTTAGAAACAGAAAATAATAAAGCCAAACAACTCTTCTACAACATTAAAATAAATTCCTTTTATCTCTTTAATTAAGTATCATCCTGCATTTAGTCAGTTGACAGCATCAAAGAATGATTTTTCTGTATTCCACAATGTCATCCCTCCTCACTGGATCTATTCAAAGCCTCTTGTACATATTTAATCACTCCTAGCCAGGCCTGGCTAATGAAATGCAGGGCCTTGCCCTGACCTGACCTTGCTATTTCTATTTTGGCTCAGCACATCCTCTGCTAGTTAGTTAAAAAAAAAAAAAAGAAAAAGTTGTTTCTCTCTCTCTTGGACTTAAAGGTCCTGTTACTGGCAGGGGGTATGGTCAAGGACACTGCTGAAAACAGAATGAATGACTGTGAACACTGCTTTGCAAAACTACTGCAAGTCCAAAAAGGACCACAGCAACTTAAGTGCAGTGGTTTTCCCCTTTCCTCTTCGGCTGGTAAAGACTGGTGGGCACTGTTCATCTACTGGGAATGGCTTATGGCTAGATAATTCTGTAAGAAAAATGGACTGCTTAAATTGTTTGCAGCACTCTTTCATAAGGCACTGGTATTCGTTCTATGGTTTTGGGCTCTTACTGCAACTAAATATGTTGTTCTTGGTTTTCCCCATCTGCCCTTCCTATTTGCCAATACGGCAATATAAAAATATCTTTTCCCTTTCTGAGATGTCGTAAAGAAGTGTGATCTTATTTACGACCACTTAGGAAAAGCTGGATATTGGGTTAGCCCTTTTGACACATGATGTTGGTTGCAGGAATTTATCAACATGCCAATCAGAAGTCAGAAATGTTTCCAGTGTACAACAGGACGTGGTGATACATGTCATCTTTTTTAGTTGAGTTTGTTTTCAAATGGTTTATGATTTTCTTGGCCATGAGTTGTGGTGTTCAGTTAGACATACTGAGCTGCTGGATGAACTGTAAGCCATATCTGAGGTCAGTAAGGGCAAGGGCCATCTTTTTATTCTTTGCATGTACACAGTGCCTTACATTGTGGAGCTCTGGATACTGAATAAGGGTCACAGATGCTATCGCAAAACAACCAGTAACAGCACAAGGATCTTTAGGTACTCAGACTGTCAGAAAAATCAAGCTGAGTGGCTCAATTCACCATTGTTCTTTCAATTATCTCTCAATGGAGGCACGCCAGAGAAAATGGTGCTGAATAAGATGAAGATGCCTTTAGCTAGCTGCCCAAAACTAATGCCCTACATCCCATGGAACACCATGAGCCTCAAAAGCTGTCTAAGGACCAGGGATATAGATCATATTTCTAACGGCCAGAATCAGTTTAACAAGCCCTTATTAGCTCTTCTGCATGTGCTGGAACTGACATAAAAAGAGTTACACTAGCATTTATGAGTCCAGCCTTTTCTCAGCTCCACTAAAACAGACAGGTTCAAGTTGCAACATTCTGTTGAATAGAAGCAGTAGGACTTTAGACATTGCTTGAAGGAAGAAATGTTAAAGTCATGTTTGCAATCACTAAAGTCAAACAATACAGTTGTGTAATTTTCCTTCTAATACTGTTTATTGGGTTCTTTTTTAGTCTGATTTTCTACACAGGCAACACTTTTGCAATCACATTCTGTATCCCAATGTAAAACTTTTCCAACGAAGTCTGACAAAAGATAGGGGTTCTCAAACACGTGTGAGGTTCACAAATTCAGTGAAAAGAGATGACCGAGTACAGAAGAGAGCTCCTGTAAATGTCCCTGGTTGTTTTATTAAGTTTCCCATTATTAGATTCCATTAAATCCACAAAGAGGACTTCTACATATGACAGCTGCAGGAAAAACTTGTAGACAGTCAGCTAACTACAAGGTACAGATCTATACCAAGCCACATTTTATTAGTTTAGTACACTCACAGCTTTGTCAGAGCTTCCAAAAAAACCTGAAATTGTCTGTTTCATAGGAAAAAGTGGAAACATACAGCTTTTTTGGGGATTATTCTACCAGTCTTTTCCACCACTGCAACACCTGCAGCTGCGTATCTGAAACTGTGTCCTGAAACAAGCAGCTTTACTTCTCTGCCTCGCATGGTTTGGCATTAGAGCCAAATCGCTGTAACTGTGAATAACTAGCAAAAGAGACGATCCTGTGCTGTCCTCCAGCTCTCTTTCATCCAGCCTTGCCAACTCCCTTGCACTAGTGCTCAACTTTGCAAGAAGTCAGTTCAGGGACCAAAAGTGGCAAAAGGCTAACAAATACAGACTGAACAGATTTCTGAGCTCCCTTAGACAACTCACTGAGGGGTCTGATGAGCACCGGTACTGATGCAGAAGTTGGCCTTTGGTCACCAAGGCTGGTGACCTTGAGTTGAGAGATCAGCATTACTACAGTCTGAAACCCGCCTACAGTCTTACATGGCCACAGTCAAATTTCTGCACCTGGTGATCCCCACCCAGCAGAATGGCTCCTTGGGAAGACACACCCAGCAGCACCATTTAGGCCAACTCCGAGTGAGTAATAAAACTCAGTGAAACCCAAGACAAAGGTTATATTATTAAGCCACATTTTCCCTCCTCTCGAAGCAGGTCTCTGATGCATCTCAGACCCCAGCCCCACTGCAGTTGTACAAATCTGAGCCAAACACATGGCACGCTGTGTACAACAAGCACACACACTAATTATCTGTGTCCTTGGTTTCTGTCTGTTACAGTCTGCTGCAGGCATTTTTGTTGTGATTTTACACTACAGACATCAAGACCACTGAGCGCTGACTCTCCCTTGCTTACGCTGTTCCTGATGTTTGGCAGAGCTGGAGAATGCTACCTCGGGGTGCTCCTTCTCTGGGAGCTCTGGCGGGATGTTGCAATTAAGCCACATCCACACAGCAAAACCCACAGAATTTAAAAACAGCTGTGAAATCCAACTGTGTCTGATCTGCCTTGGGTGTTTGGCTGGCCTCTGCAGGGCCATATTTTTTTGACTTAAAGTAAAAATATGATTTAGCACAATTCACCAGACTAGGCAAAAGCGTTTTTGGAAGGTTTTTTTCAACCTACTTGTAACAAACAAATTTGGGCCACCACCTACACATGCCAGAAAAAATGTTTATCTTGCTTAGCCAAAATTGAGTAAAATAGATTTTTTTGGCAGCATGGACAAAGCTTTAGGCTTGATTTTTTTTAAGGTCCCCTCCTAATTCCAGTTTTCCATTCTTCACCCTTTGGAGATTCTCAGATGATTCTCTCTCCCCAGTAGCTTTTCAGTTCGGGTACTAACCTTTAATTTTTTCTCCCTTATGGTTCTTTTCTTTCCTTTGGTCTTCTTTTGCATTTGCTTGCTTTCTGTCCTGCCTCATGGAAACATATTAAAAGACCTCCCGTCTCTACCATTCCTACCTTTTGTTTGGCAAACTATATTCCCCTGGCAAACGGTATATCCTTTGATACCCCTTGATTAAACTTCCAGTATATTACGTGATTGGGAAATAGGAATCTTAAGACCATATTCCAAAAAAAAAAAAAAAAAGAAAAAAAGAATTTTTTATTTACATGTATCTTACTAATACATATATATCTATATAGGTTCATACTCTTGCCACTTCCTCAAAAACTAGCACAGAAAAGATACATGTAAGGAAAAATGGACTAAAGTAGGACTTTTGAGCAAGACAACTTCAGGAAGAGAGGAAAATATGACAAATTCAATAGCTAAATAGGGAAAATTGGAGTCTACGATTTCCAGACTGGTCTTCCTTCTGATACTAAAGGCTCACATGTTTCCCAAGCAATAGATCTCAAAAATCTTATTTATTTAGCATTAACAGCATGAACCATTTATAAGATGGCTCAAACTCCAAAAAGTCAACAGGAAAAAATTCAGCATTTCAGCTAGAAGTTTCTGAAATTTTATTTGAATTTTTTAAATTCAAATTCATACAGAGCCTCATACTGTTCACAGTAAGCACCGTATAGTTTTGAGTGTGTTTGCAAGGCTAATTAGACTAACCTACAAAAAGGCCTGAGCACTATTTCATTTCAGCTGAATGTGTTTCCTAAAAATTTTCTCACTATTTCCAGAGATTTTAAATCATAGTGGTAACCAGTTGTCTTGGGGATGACAAGAAGCAGTTCTGCACAGGCATTTGTTCAAGAGAGCTTCCCCAGTTAATTCTTCTAAGAGTTCGTATCTGCATGTTTTAGTAAGAGCCTCCAGCCATTGCCTCAGACTCACATTTTGGAATATACAAGCACTTGAAATTAGTTAATGATAAACTTGTCAAGGGCTCATTTTATCACTTTTTAATTTAAAGCAGGTCACTAAAAAAATTACTTGTCCATGTTGAGAATGCAAAAGCATTTGGGAGGGATAGGACAAGTCGTTCAAGCAACACTGAGTGTTCAAATGATGCTTAAAAGCTCAATAGATAATGCTGCACAGAAGAGAAACTCTGTTTAGGCAAACTCTGTGCATACTTCACAGTCACATCAGGACTGGCTCCCAAATACAAAATATGTGGATAAACCATGCTAGTAACCGATTAATGGCTATTGTTACTCATCACAGGCTTAGAAAATATCATGAAAAGCTAAATTACATCTACAATATGTTAACTCTCATAGTCAATTTATCAACAGTTCAAGATAGGTGGTTTTGTTTTTTGTTTTGTTTTGTTTTGTTTTGTTAGGAGTCCCATTGAAACACTGATGGCATCTTCAGCAACTACATCACTATTGCTCTGATGTGTTTGCACAGTGGCTCTCAGCAGGTTCTGAAAAGAAATGGGAAGGCTAAGATCACTTTCTTGATGTATATATTACTGTGAGATCCAAGTCCTTGCTGGATCACAAATCACATGGTGTATTAAGGGTTTATGATTAATTCTGGAGATTTAAACTCCTGTTTTGCCCATAAGCCATGAATGGAAACGGGCTAAAAAAAAAAAAAAAGAAAAAGTGTTTGATGAATCTGGGATATGGAGTAATTTCCTTGTTAATCAAGGAAAAAATAGTGAGTTAATTTAAGTGATAGATGTGCTTTTAGCATCCTGCCAAGTAGATCAAACCATTACCTTGTTTCAGGAATCTGGTGAGAAATGATAATATTAGGTATTTTATATTAGAGAAGAGTCTTTGCAGGGGTCCATATAACTTCATTCATGTTGGCAATTTCTATATTAAAAGGCCAGCAATAACCTGTTCCATTAAAGAATGGAACAAAATCCACTCTCTACAAGATGGTTAGCAGAGTCCCTTTTTCTTCTTTGTTATAGCCCAGATTTAAATGTAAACTGACTATTAGGTGAGAACTCTGTTATCTATTACCAATTCCTGAAAACTTCAACACGATTTAATCTCTTTATAGCCAATACCAACATTTTTTCCTACTGGGGATAAAAAGCAGTAAAAGCAAAAGTAATATCCAAGCCAGTCCCCAAGCTTCAGAAGGCTACACAACATGCAGGTGACATCCTATACTCTAATACATTTCACTAGACGATAGATGAAGAGAGATTTCATACAGTATGTAGGGATGTAATATTAACATCAAATGCATTCCAACTCCCTTATCTCATCTAATGAGCCGTTTAACAGTTGATCTATCAGGTCAAGTCTTTGAATCAGTTTTGTGCCATGGGAGTAAAAGTTGCCTAATATTTAAATAATCAGTTTTTTGACAAAGGTGAACTTGATCAGTAATAAAGATTGTTTCCAATCTTCAAAAGGTCTCTTCCATTTCTTTCCAGACCACTACACAAAACATCACAGTACATAAAATACCTTGGTCTAATCCACTGCCACTTGTTTTCCTCTTTGCCATTATTTTTTGAGCTTTATGAAGTACTTTTGTAACTGTTCTGGGCCTAGAGAAGGCATGCTCTTACTTTCCTATGGAAACTAAGGACTTTCATCCTTCCACTGCCAGAACACACACTTGCACACGAATTGGCACGTTCTTCTAATCACAAAAATAATTAAAAAAAAATCACAGCTGCAGTATTAATAGCAAATATATTCTGGTTCATGTCTGGTTACACTCGGGTGAACACTGATAAGTCATGTGTGTGGTTCTCATACACAGCTCTGCCACTGCATCACCAATCCTAACATGCCTCAGCCTCTTTTTAACATTGTCATACAGCTCAGTCCTGAACGGTCTCTTGCTGATCCAGTCCTCTCCAGTATTAATGATGCACATGATCTATTATAGTTGGCACCATATAGCTGGTAGTTGCTTCTTAACAGAAAAATAAATACATGGGCCTTCATCTTCCCCCAGAACCTGAGACTTCAGTACAGATAGGCAAGTATGCCAAATTCTGCAGCAATGCTTCCTCCAAATGAAAACTTTCAGACGTCATTCCTGAATATTTGCAAAATACATGATGAAAAAAGATCTGTCCTAGTTAAGCTGTTTTGTGTGTCCTCCTAAACATCACACAAGTGGTTCAACAATACATATATAAAATGAAAGTAAAGCATCACATTAAACAAAACTGTCTATATTGGGCAACTGTGTCCCAAAACAAAAAAGTGAGCTCTATAAGCACCATCTCAGCCATCTTAGGATGTACATACCCTGCCTGATTTTTGGCTGATCTGTATTGTGTTTACAGCATGGGGAAATTACTGTGGAAGCAACCCTAGCACCATTTTTCAAGAGTAGACCAAGGCTGGGCTTTGAAGCAGTAACACTGAGGCAAATCACAATATCTTCTCTGCCAGCAGTCCTAGTACAGCAGGTTCTTCGCTACTTGCTACACTCAGGCAGTGTTTGTAGAAAGTCACTGAGTACCTTGAAGAAGCAAGTGTCTGACCTACCATAGTATTCGCCTCCAAGTGCACAGTATTCCTAGCACAAAGTTAAGCACTGGGGACTAGCACGCCGTGGCATTCACTGTGCGGCTTTACAGCACATGCAGTTAGAGTATGTTCAGTACAACAACATACCGAGAACAAAATGCTTTAGCAAGAAACACTGAAGAACACTGCGTGAACGGCATGGTATCTTTGGACCATCACCAAAGCACCAGGTCAACATAATACAAGGTAATATGCAAAAATAGAGCTTAACATAAACAGTAGGAATGGGAAAACACTGCCAGACATTAATGAAATGCTAACTTTCCTAGCTTGGGAAAATTACCGCATCACTACAAAGCCATTGCTTTGTAGCTTTATTCAACAGCAGAGAAGGATGCCTAAAGAATTCCTTATAGGCAGTAAGGAATTTATAGATTCTTTATTAAAAAAGTATTTTTTTAAACGTACCAGGTTCAAATGTAATGTGCAATCCTATGAATGTCTAATCAGTTTTGCTTTCTTCCTCTTCTCGCTTTCCAATTCTGGTCTCCAGGACAACTACACAGCAGCAGAAGAAATTCCTAGTAGTTCAGGACATTTTTGTAATTACTAAACCTGGTTTAAATGACCTTACAACAATATGCATTATTGTGTGCAATAATCAGTTACAGGGAAAAACTTTGCCATAAATGATCAATATTCTTTCAAAAAAGAACAGCGAAGGTTGCTGCCTTAAAATGCCATCACTGTTACAGACCTGTTTTAACTTTCCCCGCTGTAGCCTGAAATAGACTACCTGAGCTAAAGGGGCACAGCACAGAGGAGTCGTGCTCTGAGATCTTCTTCTTCCTTTGATGTAATTAGCCTGCATTACAGTCTGTGCATTACAATTCCGTGCCCACAGCTTACAAAAGAAATGTTCAAAAGCAAGAAACTGACAGCATTGGGAACACTATGCTACGCGAGGCCTGATTTGTAAGTCAAATTCAATTACATAGAAGGAATTGCAAACACTGAAAGGCCCCCCTAATCCAGGCTTCGCTCTTCTTGCAGTACCACATTAACATCATTAAGAAGGCACTGCCTTTCACATGCCACCATGGGCCAAAGCAAGCTGCCTGTCCCAACATGAGCGACCAGACTCAAGCACTCTGCCTCCATTCCAGGCCCCTGTAACGCCAGCGAGCCACAGGGGGACGGGGCACCACACTGGATGCTGCACTCGAAATGCCTGTCCTCTCCTTCTGGCACAGAGAGCACCACTGTTCCTTTTAAAAAATCCCCCGCTCTTCGCAAGGTTTGTTTTTCTAACTGGTTCCCAGAAACCTCTTGGGGGTTCCAAGCCTAGAAAAGTAATTACTGCATTACTTTGGCCACAGAAACAATATCAACCTTGTTAGACTTGGCCTGTGGAGACAGCCAAACACCTGCTGCTGCAGCATTTATTTGATAAGCTTCATGGTTCGCTAACATAAACCTGATCCTGCTGACCTGCAGGAGGATGAAAAGGAGCCGGGGGAAAGGGTGGAGCAGGTAGGTGATCTCACGGCCCTCTGGCCCAGCAGCTTATAGCCCTCTCTCCCAGCGAGCTCCCATTTCTCTTTGCTTTCTTGTTCCCTGGTGAGAGCTTCAGAGAATAGGTTTTCCCCCTGCAGTTATGCAGGCAGATGTGGAAGGGGCTAGGATTCCCATGCCTTATGACGGATTAACTGACAAGTGCGGGATCAATACGGGAATTGTTCTAGCTCTGGCTGCATCTGTAGCCTTCCAAAGCACACAGAATAGCTGCACACACTCTCGTTGGCATGGTGGTGCGTGCACTGAAAGGCTGGCTTAATACCAAAGTCCATTAGTTAACAGCAAGGGGGGAAGGAAGGGCTACAAATCAGGCAAATCAGCAGATAAAAGGTTGGGGAGAAAAGCAGTTGTAGAAATACAAACTTGATTTTTATTCCTCAAACGAAGCTGTTTTCTTGTTTAGTACAAAAAAAAAAGAAAGTGGGGGTAGGGGAAATAAATGAGGTTTTGTCCCAAACAGGACCATTGCTTCCAGTGGATGCTGCCAAGCAATATTTGAGGAAAAACCAGAAGTGCCAGGGGACTTAGCAGGAAGGAGAAAATAATCTTCCCAACTATGGTGCTTGATACCAGGAAAGAAACTTATTCTTCTGAAAGGCAAGCTTGCCTCCTTCTCAGCCTCACTTTTTTCTAGGCAGCAGGAATAAAAGTGGACTATCAAGAAAACCAGGAAAGGACATTTCCATGTATCTGCTAGTTGTCACTTACATGGAAAGGGTTTGATCAGGACAGTATGTTTTCTGCCTCTGTCTCTGTATGCTGATAGGGCATCTTGGAGATAGTGAGAAGCAGATGAATCACTTTGGATATCAGAGACAGATGAAACTTTTATACAAAACCTTGCAAAAATCTGAAGACTAAACCTCTGAACATGTGTGAAATTGTCTACATGAGGCATCTTTTATCTTATTTCACCCTCTTCCGCTGGCTCAGAACTTCAGGAACTTTATTTCCTGATGGAGAAAAAAACTGCGAAAACTCAAATAATATGCCATGACATTTTCTGGATAGATCCAACCCAAATCAAAGCAAAAACCTCAAAAGAAAACTTCTCTTGTGGAACCTCAAGCCCAGTTTTGCAGGTATGTGAAATTCAGATAATGAATGATAAACATCTGAAGTTTTGGACTAGTACCAACATTCCACTTTTGTATTCACCCTTTACTGCACAGGACTCACAGCATCAAAGCAAAATTCTAAGTATACTCAGAAAACCAGCATGACTGGATTTTCAGAGCTCTACTAACACAGCCAGCTGTTCTTCAATTTTTGCCTTTATTGACTAGCCTGTTTTCTCTCAGAACAGTGTAAGACAGATTTTTTAGAACTAGTAATTAAGGAAGATAAACAGGTAACCTGATACTATTAGGAGACTTGTGGAAAGTGCTCCAAGCAAGAAGACAGAGTGTAAGTGAATTTGACCCACGCTAGGAAGCCTATATTGCTTGGAAGCCTGTGGGTACAAAAGATTCACAAAGTTAAGTGCTGCCCAGCATGAAAATCTTGAGAGCAATGCACAATACATCCAGCTCCTGGAAAACGCACCAGACTGAGCCATCTTAGTTTCCTTTAAAACTGCTGATGACTGAAGCAAATAACTTCATTCTTCCTCCACCATTTTGCTTCATGCTCTATTGCAATGTTCACCAACAGGCAAAAAAGCAAACTGAAATGACTCCAGATGCATTGTTCACCCACCAGGCAGTGGTAATAAGGAAGGACTCATGGCCTGTTCCCCAACAGCTGCTAGAGAGACCAGCAGCAAAACTCCTAGGCTAAAAACAATTCTACTGCTTGGAGTGCTCTAAATAATAAAGCCAAGCCATTTCAGAAAGTATTACAAAGCATCACGGGTAAAGTATTGCAACGACTGTAAAGAGCCTCCTAATGGTACTTCTGTAAAAAATCTATCATATTACAGTATGCTTTTCTGTATCATTCTGCCTTTTCATCTTAAACCTAGTTTCAGACTGTGAGGAAATGTACACCTTATACAGCAGCTTCTGCCCATAGTTTCTCCAGAACACTGTACAGTTTTCCCAGAGCACTGTACAGGCAGGAGCTCCCTGAAGGATATATATTTCATGGTAAAATACTGATAGACTGTTACATTAGCAGGAATAGTTTTAAAGAAAGCTGAACAGGTTTAACAGCAGCCAGGGTGAATTACTGCTGGTCACCATCCGAGAAGCGGCACCAAATGAGCTTGACCTGACAGATGACAGCACTCTGAAACCACACTAAATTTGGAGCACAGCAAGGCAAATGAGAAACAATGATGGCCATACAGCTCACCCAGAGCATCCTCCAGAGAGCAGCCATATGCTGACAACAAACACTGCAGCAGAAAAGAACGAAAATTGTACGACAGCTTCTTAAAATAAATCCTCCCAACAGGCCCTGCTTCCTGTTCTCTTAACAGCCACCGGACCAGAGGAGTCGAGCTTACTCCGAGTCACGTAAATGCATGTGCGCACAAGAGCACTAAGCTCTGGGTGCCTAGGCATGTGTGGTTGCAGATACTCTTGTGCAGCCAGCTACTGGACCACGAGAAGAATGTGAAAGCAGGATGTCTCTCTCTCCATTTCCTTCCTCTCTGCAGAGAACTGCATGTAGTTGAAAATTGAAAAATTGAGGGCTTTTCCCTCTCAACAGGTAAAACATGAGCAGGTCTTGCAGAGCCTTAATAGTGTAATACTATTAATACTTAATACTTAAGTAATGTAATACTTAATAGGTAACTACAGCTCAGTCTGGTACCGGTACTCAAGAGTTAACACATCATCTCTGCTGTGTCACACTCCTGGGAATTCCCAGGATCAAGACCTTACCACTATACCATTTTCTATGACAGGGAAGGACCAGATTGGACAGGGTCAGGGTACAGTATCAAGATAAAACTTTTTTAATTGTAACTGAATATTTTGCTTTCAAATCTTTTCTCTCCTTTTCAAAAGCATATTTCTAGCTTTATTGTTGTGAAGACGATGTTTTACATTGTGAACTGAGAGTAAGCAATATAGTAAGTTGCCCAAGCTTGCAAACACACTCAAACAGGTTTCTCGAAAATAACTTCCACATCATAGCTTGACGCCTTGAAATGACTGTCCAAAAAAATCCTTCTCCGCAGAGTTTTTTTATCTGGTTTCTTCTGGTTTGAATCAATGGAAGAAAAAGACTGTGGCTTTTTGTTACAACTTGGGTTAAAACCTATTGAAACTGGTAGATCTAGCACTACATTTCCTTTCAAGCTATATAAGGCTACAGTTAAATACCTCTTTGTTTAGTAATTGCTAAAAACAAAAGACTGCAAAAAAATCCACAGGCTGAACAGGGTCTGGACCTCAGAAGACAAAGGGAATCATGGGAACAGATGCCCCAAACACGGAGATTAGGGCACTGAATAGTGCAGCTCTGCTCCTGAAAGTGTTGGGGATGAATATGGTATCTTTGTCGATATACGAAGCAGACCCTAACATGTGAGGCTTACTGTAAGACAATATTAAGTACATCATTTTAACTACATCAAACTACTGCAATTAATTATTTGGTATTTTGCTAGCTGTCACTCAAAGCATGTGGAACAGTAAAACTGTCTATTTTGGGGGGAGGTAAAGAATAACAAAAACAAGCCATCAAAAGCCACCCAAAATGAGTTTACTCTCTCAGAATACTGACAGGTTACTTCCAGCCATAAAATAAATCTCTGAAACACATTAAGCAGGTGAAAACGACTTTAGTTTCATCCTTTAAACCACACCTTATCCTTGGCCAAGTCCTAGGTGGCTAGTTACTTCCAGTTATTTCTGAATAAAGTTTTAACCACCTCTGTTGGAGTCATCATTTTCTATCATGTGTTGGGGAGAGGGGAGGAAGTGATCTGTCTGAGCATTAGACTGACTGACAGAATAAAAACAAAAAAACCCAAAACAAAGTAACTGAAAAGGACAGCAGACCAATTGACTTACAGCAGCATTTGAGGAAGGCCTAGAAGAAAGTGAGACACACAATAGTATCCAAAAGCCTTTGGGTCACTTTATTTCAGCTGCATCATACCCTAAGTTTTGTCAAGAAGAAATATGGGCAGGAAATGCTAAGAAGATTTCCAGTCCTTCACCCTGATATTCAGTCTTTCTTACAGCATCAGTGCATCAAACCAAACTTGACTTATCCTTAAAAAATGATCTAATTCCCAAAAGCTCTGCATCATCTCTGGCCTGTTTTCAGAGCACTGCAGCACACAGGAGGTGGACTGGGTGCTGAGTGGGAGGTACAGCATGTGTTCAGGAGAAGGAAGGACTAAACGAGAATCCCATGGAAAAACCATGTCCTGCTCAACCTAGTCTCCAGATGACCTGTCAAGCAAAATATAAGGGATTATATGTGTATTTGAACCTTTGCTTGAATTGACTCATAAAGTGGAAAAGCCATAAAAATGCAAAATTCATTTTGGAAAAATATGCCCAGATAAAGATACATAAGGCTTTCTGGATAAATGTGCAATACCTGATTTCTGTGTATATATATATGGCCTTTAACACTGTACAAATGGAACATCCTACATATAATGCTGAACATTTCAGTATCTCTATAAATTAGAAACGAAGATGGAAAACAGGACATGGAGAAATTTTTTTGTCCACTACTACCCAAAACTGGTAAGAATTAGCAGCTGAAGCCAGATATCTTCAGACCTCAATCTTTAAACCATATTTCCTTTGATATTACTCACTCCTAAGGCACATTTAAAAGAGCAGTGAACAACTGATGCTGATTGTTGTGGCTCATTAGCCAGTCTGTGATGGAGACGTGCGCTGTATATACTCCTTTACTGTAACAAAACTTTGCACATGGGATTGAAGCACTGGGAAACCATACACCCACAGATATTGTCTCAGTCAACCCTTCCTTTCAAGGCCCAGTTCCACTCCCTCCTCCATCTCAGTCCCTCTATTAACCTCCCCATTTGCCTTTTAGTTTTGCTTAGATTACAGGTTATCTTCACTAAGTACATGAGAACGGTAACCAAAGACTACCTATGCCTAACACTATCACTTAAATAATTTCCAGCTCATGATTTACTGTTTGCTTCATTTCTCCACCCACTGTCTTGCTTTTTTAGGGCAAAGACATAATTTCTTGCATGTTGCTAGAGGCCTACACACACCAATGAGGCTAAGAACCCAATAAAAAAGATTTAATGGCAAAGGGGATGAATAGAACATTGGAGTATTTTCCCTTCAAGAGAAAACAGTATCTTGCTACTTTGGTGGCAAAGGCTCCTATGCACAGAAGAAGCTGCTTTCTGAGAGCGTGGAAGTACTTTGGCTCAACATGCCCATGTGTCTGCTGATCTGATTCTTCAATGAGACAATTCACTGTCTGTTTCTGGGGACAGAATGAATGGAGAAGTTAGATCAATTATCTGAGAGTCTTTAGGATGTACTCTGACAGATGATGAAAGAACTCTAATATGTAATTGAAATACCCTGTACCAAAATACTCACATTAAACCTCAGCTGATTACATGCAGGTCTGAGCTATCTCAGACCTTCAGAACAGGAATTGAGTTGTTTATCAGTGAAAGCCAAACTACTAAAAAGCTCGCTGCCCACTACAGAGCCTTTGTGTTAGGTAAATTAGCTTCAGGAAGAGAATCAAAATGAATCAAAACCACATGGAGATCCTCTCCCTTTATCCCCCTTTTTCCCCTTTCCTTTCGCTATATGAATCCCCTCACCAGGAGACAGAGGCCAGTTCAGTCTAATTTAGTCCAGTGTTTTTGTTTCCTTAAGTCTCAGTCTTGGGCTGAGTCCATTAATAGGCTGCAGCTGATTTTAATCTAGATGAACTCAAGACTCCTCTCTTCTTTGGTTTTAAAAAGATTACAAATTGTGTGTTATATAAATAGAGGGGAAAGGGGAAAAAAAGAACCAGAATGAGTAGAAAATCTGCTCTCCATTAGCTGACCTGCTGAACAAGCCTGTGATTCAAATAAAGATGAGAAATGAGAATTGTGGGGGGAAAAAAACACAAGTAAAAGCTCTAGTGATACTGCACCCAGACATGCTGGTAAGAGGAGATGCAGTAATGTCTGATAGCTACCATTACCATCGTAACAACACAGAAGAGATATTAATGAGACTCCAAAAGTGGCAAACCAGATGTCTCAAAGACTGTTCTGATAGTCTGCAGCACCCCCTCCCAGTAAAAATCACTTTGATTAGCAACTATGACCTCTTTGTATCTCATGTCTCTCTGGTAGCTAAGGTAGAATAAGTTGGTCTCAGACTAGCTCCTGGTAGATACTTTTGAGTATGAAAGAATGCTGCGATATCCACGTGGACTGATTCAAGTGGGATCTCTAAAAAGGGCTTCTGAACCTAGAGAGAGTTGCCTCAGATCAGTGCTGAGGTAACTTGGGAGAACAAGCGATAAAGAAGGTGTATGGGTATGTTGTCCTCTAAAGAACTCGTTCTAGGTTCCTTGGGGCAAGTGAAGGAAGAAACAAAGCCCATGCCAGTGTAATGCAAAATTATTTCTCCTTTTGTCCACAATACCTATTCTAGATTAGCTATAACAAGTACAAAAAGAAAAGGCAAACTAGTCTGCTACAAAAGGTAAATAGAAGAATTATTTTTGGTATGATACAACAGCTCAGAGGCTTTAACACAACAGTCTTCTTACCACGGTAAAGGATGACATAAGAAAATCACTTCCCTGTAGTGCTGTTTCTTAATGACCGCAGTTTTAGAGGGATGTCAACAAGGCTGTCAGTACTGCTATACACTAGTACTAATCTGATTATGGTCAAAACGCTTTTGTCTTACTGGTATTAAACCACTCCGTGTAGACATATTTGTTTCTTCTCCTCCAGTCACACAGAAGGAAGGAGAACTGCATGTCATAATCCTCTTCTATCTCAGAAAAGGCAATCTCTTCAACTTTCTGAACTACCTAGGTTTATTCTTGTTCACTTAGTGCAGTGTGGTTTCTGTACCTCACCCTAATGTTATGTGCTTTCAGCCCCAGATCTTCCAGCATCAGTTTCCTTTATTAATTGTGTGCTGATTTTTAAAAATAACATGTGTAAACACTTAGAGAATGCTATCATATGATACTGTAAGGATCTGAAAATTGGGAATGCCAATCTTATATTGTTTTAATTTTGGGTGGGCAGGGGCTGGGCTTTTTGTTTTTTTTTTTTACACCAGCCTGAATTCTCTGGCTGCTTTATGTTACTCTGGAACTCTACACACAGCCACAGGACACTGGATGGTTCAAGACTGTGGATTGCGTGAATCCATGATTATTTAAATAATTGCAATAAACTGCAAATGTGATGCTCATTTTTCTTGATGTTCAACCTTAGTGCTGATGCACTAGAAGTTTTTCTTTAAAGGAATCTCATGAACAGTTCATACACAACTGCTCTGTTTAAAACTGGCCACTGAGGAGCAAAGCCAAACATGAAGGGACCATGAGCAGCAAGCGAGTACAGTGTAACTACTCACAGCACCCTGCAGTCACAGTCCTGGTGGAGAGCAGTAGGATGGCAGCCACTTGGAAGGAGAGTTACAGAGTTGTCTGTGACAGACTTCTGCTCTTTAACTCCAGCTTAAAAATATCAATTAAAAACTGCTTTCAATCTACAAGGAAAAAAAAGTTTTTAATAACCTATGAGCAAAATTTCAAGTGAGCTGTACTCACAAACAATAGTTCTCAAGAACATGGAGTCTTGATGTCATTATGATAACTTTTAAATCTCAAAATAGCATTTGATTCCTCAGAGACTCCATTTCAGAAGTCCAGAAATGTTTTTCTCTGCTTGCTAATGCTGTCATTTTGGGAATCACACACAACTGTTTTACACAAAGAGAGTAGATACCTTCATAAAGTAAAAATCATGGCTTTTGCGATTAAAAAAGAAATACAACAGACGTAGTAAAAGTGTTAGTAATTAATGATAAACTGCAGATATGCAGAGAAACAGACGGACAGACAGACATGAGTAACAGAAATCACATGATCCTATCAGCTTTACCTGAATACAACCCCTTGTAATAAGTTTCAGTTGCAATGACAAAAGTGCCTGGATTAAACCCAGCAATTTTTCATTCCTTGCTAATGGGGTAAAAGTAACTTGGAAGAGGTCTGTATGCAATCCCTGGAGGTTTTATTTGTATAACTTTTCTGGACTTTGACTATGACTATATTTGATTGCATGTGGGTGGCTGTGAGACGGGCGGACAGCTGGGTGAAAAACTATGACAAAAGGAATCTTGTCCCATTTCCTGCCTGCGCTTCATTCACTAATGAGCACTGCTCTGGGTCATTCTCAAGATTTCTTCATCTGTTGTTGTCTCGTCTGCAAAAGGGGCACCCCAGCAGTAGAGCTGTTGTCAGCTTGTCTTGAGAGTTTATTCTGCTGCCTCTCACCCCTGCAGCTGTGTGGGATTGTAAGGCCTGGCTGTAAACAACGCCATATTTCGTGCTTCTTTTTGTATGACTTGAAGGCCAGTCTAAGGCCAGATGTGTTTGCTGGTGTAATCTGTTTCCCATTTCTTGTAATAAATGTGAATCTCAACAACTAATAATAAAGTGAAATCAGAATTTATCTGTTGTCTTCTTCAGTGTTATTTGTGTTGGAAAAAGAATGTTAATAAAGCGTAGTGAAGTCCTCAGTCTCCTCTTTCTTCCTGGAGTGCTTGAAATGTTCAGTGAACCTTCTCCTACGAGTAAACAACCAGGCTGGTCAATCTGATGCCATTAGACTCATGCTTGTAGCAACCAATATCCCTCTTGCTGGCTTGTGGAAACAAAGCCATTTTGCTCCTTTAAGAAACACTGTTTTGCAGGAACACTGCCTCATTTATTCTTGTTTCCTTTGTCAGATCAATTCACTTCAAAAAGTTGCATCCTGGTAAGAGGTTTAATCTTTTTACTAGGATTCTTTTAGGAAAGTCTTCTACCTGTCTGCACACAGGTTTCAGATAACCTCCCACAGCAAACTATTCTGTTACTAAGTCCAGTCCCTTGATTAGAAACCCCTTTAGAGCAGCCACACGAAGACTGCATCACTCCCCCCATGTCCAGGGTAGCTAGCTAGCTCCCTGCAAGCTCCAGTAAGCCTCTATCCAGTAAAAAGGAATAAAACACACCCAATTTCATTATATCAAAGAGATGCCTTTTGATTTATATTCTAAACTGGTACTGAAATAGCTTTCCCCTTCCAAGCAGGTGGAAAGGTAAGGCAGTGGGTAAAGGAATGCTGCAAGGGCTTAGTCTACCCCCATTCCACTAATGGCCCACAAGACATGTGCTGTTGCAGTGCAACACATGGCTGTGCTCTGCACAACTCTCCCTCCCTTCTTTCAGGTTAGACCATGGTCATATCCAACCCCATTCCTCATATCTATTATAGTGGGACCCTCACTCTCAAGTAAAACCTCTGCTTGTCTGTCAGAGATACTCCACCAACGAGAAGGAATTCCATTAGGCATGGCTTTGATACCAGACTCCCAGTTCTCTGATATCTGCTGTGGAATGGCTGGAAGAAAACAGGCATATTATGAGCAATCCAGACCAAATAATTTGGTTGTAATAGCAGGCCGAGTAGGCCGCAGCTCTAACAAGCTGCAGGTGTTATGAAGGACATATGCAAGGCCAAGGGAGATAAAGAAACTGTGTATTCACAGAGAGGTAAGAGAATTGGACAGAAAGATGAGAAAAAACAGGATGCCTGCACAAGAGGGGAGCAGCGTGTGGGCACCACACTGGGACCAATCATAGGGGAGGTGGAAGCGTGTGAACAAGTAGTTTTAACCTGTCACCTTTTGCATAGCAAAGCCTACGTTGCGTGTGTATCTTTTGCCGAGAGTATAAATT